>NC_079196.1:48860228-49460228 GCF_029499605.1 Hyla sarda
TTTTTTATATATCAACTGGCTCTGGAAAGTTAAACAGATTTCTAAATTACTTCTATTAAAAAATCTTAATCCTTCCAATAGTTATTAGCTTCTGAAGTTTTCTGGCTAACTGCTCAATGATGATGTCACGTCCCGGGAGCTGTGCATGATGGGAGAATATCCCCATAGGAACTGCACAGCTCCCCGGACGTGACATCATTATTGAGCAGTTAGACAGAAAAAAAACAACTCAACTTCAGAAGCTAATAACTATTGAAAGGATTAAGATTTTTTTAATAGAAGTAATTTACAAATCTGTTTAACTTTCCGGAGCCAGTTGATATATAATAAAAAGTTTTGGCCTGGAATACCCCTTTAAGGGGTGGAATGTATTAGGCGGCAAGTGAACAGTCTAGAAACTGATTTGTTTTCTACTCCAGTAGAAAACTTCTTTTTATTTTTATTTTTTTAAATCAACTGGTGCCAGAAAGTTAAACAGATTTGTAACTTACTTCTTTTTTAAAATCCTTCTTCTTAATCCTTCCAGTACTTATCAGCTGCTGTATACTACAGAAGGAAGTTCTTGATTTTCTTTTCTGTCTGACCACAGTGCTCTCTGCTGACACCTCTGTGTGTGTCAGGAACTGCCCAAAGCAGGAGAGTTTTGCTATGGGGATTAGCTCCTACTCTGGACAGTTCCTAAAATAGACAGAGGTGTCAGCAGAGAGCACTGTGGTCAGGCTGAAAAAAAATTCAAAAAGAGAAGAACTTCCTCTGGAGCATACAGCAGCTGATAAGTACTTTTAAATGTAATTTACAAATCTGTATAACTTTCTGGCACTAGATGATTTTAAACAAATTGTTTTCTATTGGAGTACCTCTTCACCAAAGAAAAATGGACAAGAACATTTGGGCTGTTCCCAGTTTGCATACTTTGTTCTACCAGACATGGTCCAAGAAGAACAGGGAACAGGATCATGGCTGACCAACGCTCAAGGCTTTCCTATTTAGCTGATCCCACAGAAGTGCTACTGTCGCACAAATTGCTTAAAAAAAAGATATAGGCTATTGCCATTTTTTCCATAGATCTTCATTGAAAATTTAGCTTACTTTTGCTTCTATAACAAGTGCAGCTTGCTCTTTAAGCTCTATTGTCTCTCTATACTTGTATAATCTGATTCTCCAATGCCAACTACCTTTCTAAAGCATAGAGCATAACATGTCTGATCGTGGGGGTCTGGCCGCTGGGACCCCAAGCGATCTCCAGCACTGGCCCCTCCCAACACACATGAACAGAGGGGGCGTGGCGTCACTAACACGGAAACCCTAGGCTTTTGTGTTTGTAACGCCACAGTGCCAGCCTAGAGATTGCAAGGGGTCCCAGCGGCCAGAGCCCTGCGATCAGAGACATCTTATCCCCAATCCTTTGGATAGGGGATAACATGTCTAAGGGTGGAGTACCCCTTTAAGCTGGTGTGTAACCCTCTTCCTGCTGCTATCTCTAATACTATAAGAGCTATATATACTGTAAGAATGAGTAGCAGTTGAATAGTAGCCCATGTTTAAAGTCAACATAAAAAAAAACATAAAAAAAAAAAACTTGCAAAGTTGTCCATAGCATTTAATGCTGACTATGATATGAAGGTGTAAAAACAATCATACTATCATATGCATAGCCATATGGGCATGTTAATAGCAGTTATGTGGATGTTACTCTGGATATGACAAGGTCCACCTACTTACCGTATTTTTCTCCCTATAGGACTCAGCGGCGTATAAGACGCACCCAATTTATAGGTGCAAAATCTAAAAAAATAAAGATTTTCAACCCAATAGTGGTCTTCAACCTGCGGACCTCCAGATGTTGCAAAACTACAACTCCCAGCATGCCCAGACAGCCGTTGGCATGCTGGGAGTTGTAGTTTTGCAACATCTGGAGGTCCGCAGATTGAAGACCACTGCATAGGAGGTAATACTCACGTGTCCCCGCCGCTCTGGACCCGTCACCGCTGCCCTGGATGTCGCTCCATCGCTCTCGCCGCGTCCCCGTCTCTCCGGAACATCTCTGCTGCCGGCCGGGTATCCTTGCTTTCCGTCGCCGCCATCACGTCGTTACGCACGCCGACGCACGTACGCGACGACGTGATGACGAGGAAGGAGAGCGCCGGCCATACAGGGGATCCCTGAATGGAGAAGACACCGAGGAGGCAGGTAAGGTCCCTCCCGGTGTCCTGTAAGCACTACCCCGGCTATTCAGTCGGGCTATTCAGTCGGGTCCCAGCCCGACTGAACAGCCGGGTTAGTGTCACTTTCCCTTCAGACGCGGCGGTCAGCTTTGATCGCCGCGTCTGAAGGGTTAATACAGGGCATCACCGCGATCGGTGATGTCCTGTATTAGCCACGGGTCCTGGCCGTTGATGGCCGCAGGGACCGCCGCGATAGGGGTGTATTCGCCATATAAGACGCACCGACTTTTTCCCCCCAGTTTTGGGGAAGAAAAAGAGAGTCTTATACGGCGAAAAATACGGTAAATGGCATTGCGGATCAAGTCCTGTCCCTTATGGCAGCAGGATTCCCTAATGGCAGTGGTCTCTCTCAAGAGGATAATGGGGGAGATTTATCAAAACCTGTGCAAAGCAACCAATCAGCTCACTTCTTTCATTTTTAACAAGGCCTCTGAAAAATTAAAGAAGCGATCTGATTGGTTTCTATGGGCAACTGGGCAACGCTTTGCAGAGGTTTTGATAAATCTCCCCCAATGTCCCCACCACCATGCAAAAAAAATTCTGGAATGGTTTTAGGAATATCAATGATCTCAATCCAATTGAGAATTTGTATAATGTGCTGGAAAAACCATATCTGATCCATTGAGGCCACACCTCACAACAGACCTTAAATGGGAACTGTCAGATCCAAAAACGTTTTATATGTTTCTGATAAAATTGAAATACGTTTTGTAATATGGTTGTTTAAAAAAAATATATGAAAATTTAATAAAGAAAATGGCTACTGAAAATCCCTCCACTAGGGGTCCCAATACCTGCTGGGACACTAACCAGTCCTCCAGCAGCATCAACTTGTCCATGAGTAGGTACACCAATCACCTCCCAGCACCTCAAGGGAGGGACACGCCCCCTCCCAACACACACCTATTGCCTTCCACAACAAGGGAGGGACACGCCCTCTCCTACCACACACCAATCACCTCCCACCATAAGGGAGGGACACGCCCCCTCCCAACACACATGCTCCCTTCCCCTCAGAGGATTTCTAACACAGTGAGAAAATAAAAAAATAAGTATTTTTATAATAAATACAGGGGGATAGAGGCATAAAAATGTACATGTAGATGTACATGGGCGGGATTAGGTACTAAGTAACATATATATATATATATATATATATATATATATATATATATATTTTTTTTTTTTTTTTTTTTGTAAGATCTGACAGGTACACTTTAAAGGATTTGCTGCTAACTTCCTGGTACCAGATACCACAGGACACCTTCAGAGGTCTTGACTTCATACCTCAATGGATTAGAGCTGTCTAAGTGGCACAAGGTGCAAAATGAGTTTAATATTATGGCTGATCAATGTACCTTGTGTATTTACTTCACACTTTCCAGTGCTAACGTTTTACAAGATAAGATGTCAGTGGTGCAGTAAAGTTCTCCTGGTCTTTGAGTTTCGGAGCGGTCTCGGCCTTATAAGAGTTGGTTTTGTGTGGAGCTTTCTAAAGGTCACAGTAAATTCGTGTTCAGATTGATGGGAGCGCCAGTGACATAATCACAGCTCCACTGTTCCGAGGTAAAGTACAACATGATGAAGTAGTTTTTAAGAAAAGGGGTCAAAGTGAATTGGTCAATCGGAAAAAAAAAATGCACTTGATGTTCTTAAGGGGGGAAGAAAACTGAAATGATAAATCATCACTGTACATTGGTTTGGTGGGTAGATCTGAAAAACATTGCATTCTTGTTCACAATAAGCGGCCATATAAGTGAACAGACCTTAAAGGGAACCTGTCAACAGATTTTACCATATATAACATGTGGAAACACTTTACATATGGTAAAATGCCCCATGAGACATTCCTGCTGGCAGCGATGGTGAAGAAATGAAGTTTAAAAGATGTCCCCGCTGGCCCATAAGTAGTCCCCTGGGAGGGGGAAACCATCCTTTTCTTGTACTATGTGCTCGGGCTGTGATCATCCCCCCCTCAGCTTCATTGACAGCCCGGGCACAGCCCCCACCATCGCTCTGTCTGTTTAGGGAGCATGATTACAGCTGAGGGGGTGTGATTACAACCAGAGCAAACAAGACTAGAAAAAAATGGCTCCCGGCCAGGGGACTTCTTACAGGCCAGCAGGGACACCTTACAAACGAGGGATCAGCCCCTTTCCTGAAAAGCAGCCCCCGTTTTCCAGTAAAGCCACACCACCTTTTTAAGTGAAAAAAGTTTCTAAAACACACATTTTTGTTACAATAGCATATCTGAGTCTTGAACAATAATGTTCTTCATCAATGCTGCTGTTCGAAACACATCTAGTGTGGATGCAGCATTGTTCTATGTTTTAGCCATAAAGCAATAAAAAAATTAAATATTTAGTTGCACTGACCCCAAAGATTGCTGAATCTTCTTTGGCACATTTCCTGTGCTACATGGGTGAGTGAGAAGTGAGGATTGTAGGGACCCAGTAATGGGTGGTGTGATATATGGTTGCTGTCACCTGGTTGGAGTGATTCTCTCAGCACTTTATATGGTCCTATCTTCATTATATAAACTTGTTTGCACCTTGATACCATCCGTACCTGCCTTGTATATTACTGGCTATTTATGTAATATTTTAATTATTGATAGATAAATTTGTGAAGTTTTAATATATATTTTTGTTTGTGTGGCGGACGACTTCGTTTTTTTGTTGTACAATGTTGTTGGATTACTATCATTTAATTGGTCCCGAGCAGCTGTAGGTCTATAGCGATTTTCAGTCTCCGAAATGTTGAGGAATACAACAGAGTGAAGTTTCAGAACATTTATTCAGATATCTTATAAAGTGGATGATATAGAATTTGTAGAGAAAAAAAGTATTGAAGTGCTGCCACCAATCACCATCCTAAAGAGTCATATCAGTGTACATGCTGGCATTACCATTAAGGCCAGGGATTGGCTGGTGGTCGCAAGTGTTGTTACGGCTACGTCATCGCTACAGGAAAGTAAACAAAGACCGGCGGGAAAAGTCATTGCATCAGCGCTGGGGCTGCAGAAGGGTTGCCCAAGATTAAAATGTATCCACAGGATAGGGGATAACTAGCTGATTGGTAGGGGTCCTGCCTCTGAGACCCCCACTGATCACAAAAATGGAGGTGACATGTCCCCTGATTTAATTGAACGGCAGCATGCATGCAGGGGTTACTGCTCAATTCCCTCTGATCATACTATAGGGACCTTTCCACCAGATCTGCTGCTTACATCTTGGTGCTAGAACCAGAGGACACGTTCAGAGGTCTTGTGGACTTTATGCCTTAAAGGAGAACTGTAGTGCAATATAACCTATCCCGGGGGGTCCTACCACTGGGACCCCCGCAATCTCCTGTATGGGGCCACGGCAGTGCTGGAAGGGGACTTTCTTTCCCCGCATGACGCAGTGGCCGGCACGTCCCCTCCATGTATTCCATAAAGATAAATGGAAGGGGCGTGTCTGTCAAACAAGAGATCCCGGGGGGCCCCAGCGGTCGGACTTCCCGCGATCTATAACTTATCCCCTATCCTTTGGATAGGGGATAAGTTATATTGCACTACAGTTCTCCTACAAAGGATCAGAGTTGTCTGGGTGGAGCAAAAGGAACATACACCAAACTATTTGAATGAATCGAGCGGCAGCATGCAATGCCCGGCCAATAACCAGTTCCAGTTCACTCTGTATAGGACTTTCCAACAGATCTGCTGCTTACATCTTGGTGCCAAATACCGCAAGATACCTTCAAAGGTCTTGTGGACTCCATGCCTTAAAGGATCAGAGATGTTTTGGTGGCACAAGGGGAACCCACACCAAACTAATTGAATGAATTGAGCAGCAGCATGTAATGCCCGGGCGCTACTCAATTCACTCTGTATAGGAATTTTGAACATTGCCGAGTGCTGAACTTTAAAGTCCCATAGACAGCTGCCCCTCCATTCAGGAATCATTTGACCTCTACTTTTATGATTGATGGGGGTCCCAGTGGTCAGACCTCCACCGATCAGCTAGTTACCCTCTATCTACAGGATAGGGGGTATCTTTTAACCTTGAGTTTATCTCTTTAAGTGGCTTTTTAACAGGGAAAATTACTGTTTGTCTCAAAAAGTTGTGGTCATCCAACTAGATGTCGATGGCTAAAGTTGCCGCTTGAAGGACGTCATGTGATGATGGGGAAAATATTGGTAGTAGTAACTTTTGGTACAATGTTAAATCTATAGGTCATAGGGGGAGATTTATTAAACCTTGTGTAAAGGACCGGTTGGGCAGTTGCCCATAACACCCAATCAGATTGCTGTCTTGGAGGCCTAAAGAATAAAATAAGTAATGAGATTGGTTGCTATGGGCAACTGCTCCATTGATCCTTTACTCAAGGTTCCATAAAGCTGTCCTAAACTGTGTCCCTCCTGATATTGCATAACTTTAACTCCCAGCATTCCCGGACAGCCGTTGGCTGTCCGGGCATGCTGGGAGTTGAAGTTTTGCAACATTTGAAGGGCCACAGTTTCAGAGCACTGCCTTTGAGTTTGTGAACAGCGCAGCGATGATTATTTCAGGTATGTTTAGTCACAACGGAACGACAACTTACCAAATATTTCAGAACATCCTCAGGGAAAGCTGCCAACGTATCAGTTGAGGAAGTTTACAGGAATATAGTGGGGAATGTCCCAGCAAGAACCAAAACCGAGCTGTAAAAATGAAATATATGGGAGCATTAAACATTTAATGTGGAGATAAGGTCGGAGACCCCACAGAAATGAGCAAAGCAGGAGGCGGCAAGAAGGAGCTATATGTATAAGGACTTGGCAGAGTGAAGGATGCAATTACCAGAAAGCAATTTGTAAAGTTGTATGCATTCTCATTAGCATAATGTAGACTTAGTGCTGTATAAAGCATACACTGACAAAACTGCTGAGTTATAAGCCGCGTATAGGAAGGTTTACTAAAAGGCATCAACGTCTCCACTCAGGCTTCCTAGCAGAGAAATTGCATCATTAGCCAATATAGCTATCTCATATAAATGATGTAGACTGCAGTCATAGTCGAGAATGGGACTTTTTTTTAAAGGAGAACTCCAGCTAAAGTAAAGTTATCCCCATTCCACAGTAGCTCTGGGACCCCCCGCGATCTCCGGGACCCTGGCTCTCTTAGTGAGTTGCATGTGTCGTCTACCGGTAGACGGCACGACCTTCATTCATTTCAATGCGATGATGCCCGAGTGCTGAATTCGGGTCTTTTTGGTGCTCCCGTAGAAGTAAATAAAACGTGCCACCTGCAGCATGCGCTCCTCACTGAGCGCCAGGTCCTGTTCCAGTGCTTGCTAGCGCCCCCCCCCGCCCCCCCCCCACCCCAGCTACTTATCCCCTATCGTGTGCATAGGGGATATGTTTTGTTTTTTTACTCCTCAAGGGTATGTTCACACTATGTAATTCCCAAGGAATTCCGCAATCGGAATTCCGTGATGGGAATTCGTGCTGTGAACTGCTAGCATCAGTGTGAATGGGTTGGAACATGTTCATTCTTTGTGTGGAAGTCCGCGAGCACTGAGAGCCGTCAATGGTGATGGCGCTGTGCCGCATGGTTCTACCACCAAAGTATTTTGCGGCGGCCAGCAGAATGGAATTTCCGCTCGCGGAATTCAGATGTAGCAGTGATGAACTTGGTGCCGCATTATTTGAGCCTTATCATTATTCTCTTAGTCACCGTAGTTTGAAGAATTAGGTTTTTACCTACAGTCGAGGACCCAACATACTATAGAGGTAGGCTAGGAGGCTGCTCTGGGGCCCTTGCAGAAAGGGAATCCAGCTCTGGTTGCTTGTAAGGGTATGTTTACATTGAGGAATTGATGAAGAATTGTTTCGGTCAGGAAATTCAGAAAATCTGCGATCTTATGCCGGGTGCAGAATTTGCATGGAATTTACAGAGGAAATGAGGAGGACATTCAGGAAATGCTGTGGATGAACTCGAGTCACTTTGGGGTTTGATCCACGTGAACATTTTGCGTCACTTTTGCACTAGACTTATTTCAGGAAAAATAAAGTCCCATTGACTTCCATAGGCTTTTACTCGCAGATTCCGCCAGACAAATGAACATGTTCAATCTTCTGGCGAAATACAATTCAGCATCAGAATTTTATCTGTGGAAATTCCTGTTTGAACAGAGCAGCAGAAAGGCCATTAAAGTCAATGTAACTTTTATTCAAGGTGAAATTGGTGCGGAATTATACGAGTAAATTCCTCATAAATTCCACATAAACTCCTAAGGGTTGCTTACTGCCTGATATGAAGAACCTATTCTTTTTTTTTTTTTTATTAATAGCAATGACAGGATACTTTTTCTGGTTGCAGAACAAACTAAGCAAAAACAATTTCTTACCCATCCATATACAGGGGTTGTGAGATGCTTCGACATGACCACCAGGGTTGGATTGCACCCAAACTGTTGGCTTGTTTTCCCCATCACAGTGCTGCTGTAGGTCTCTGGGGGTTCTGCCTCACCTAGGCATTACTTAGGGGATTTGCAGCAGCAACTTTGTATGAATCTGATCTCCATGGGTCTTCGTGACTGCTAGGCATTGATTTACCGACCACTCATCCACACCAGTGAACATGCTTCATTTACGTTGCTTAACACTATGCACAACACAAGTATGTTAACAGATCAAGGAACAGTAAAACTGTCTCAGTCCAATTGGTTTGTTCTAAAGGCCACCATCTCTCCAAGGTCTGCTCAACTCAACTTGTAAGAATGCAAAACAACAGTATAATTGTAACCTAAGCTTCACATTGCTTTACTTTATCTTCACAATATATGCCAGGATGACTTACCTTACTTGCTTTCAGTCACTTTGTTATTAAAAGGCAAAAAACTCTGCAGAACTCCCCTCTTCAGAGGAAACATGCTGATATTGAAGGGGAATTTAAACAATAATCTGGAATTTAACAGCTTATCCCCTATTCACAGGATACAGGATAAGTATCAGAACGCTAGGGGTCCGACCGCTGGGATCCCCACCCAACAATCTCCTGCATGGCATCCGGGCTCTCCACATGCACAGAGCGGGCACCAAAGTGGTGGTTGACATGCCCCTCCATGCATCTCTTTGGGAGAGCTAGAGATACATGAGCTCCATGTATGGGGGAGCCAGCGCGCCAGCCAGGAGATCTCGAGGGGTCCCAGTGCCAGAAACTTAAACAGATTTGCAAATTACTTTTATTTAAAAATCTGAACCCTTCCAATACTTATCAGGAAGTTTAATAGTTATTTTCTGTCTGACCAAAGTGCTCTCTGCTGACACCTCTGTCTGTCTCAGGAACTGTCCAGAGCAGGAGAAAATCCCCATAGCAAACCTATCCTGCTCTGGACAGTTCCTGACATGGACAGAGGTGTCAGCAGAGAGCACTGTGGTCAGACTGAAAATAACTGCTCAACTTTCTCTGGAGCATACAGCAGCTGATAAATACTGGAAGGATTAAGATTTTTGAATAGAAGTAATTTACAAATAGAATGCAGAAAACTGTCTCCAAGCCCTTCACTCATGACTTGCAAAAAGCAGTCAAACACATCTCTGCATTTTATATCAGGCCTATTTGTGTATTGCTTTGATAATATATTTACTTTTTGGGTTTTGGGACCCTGAAAAATGTCGCTCTAAATTTCCAAGAGGAAATACTGAGCAGAATCTACCTGCAGAAGCCTCCCATTGTTTTCAGTGGGATTCTGTTGCTCTGTGCACATGTTGGAAGTTATGTAGCAAACAGGGAAAGCCCATTTGTTAATGGAAGTTCAAATTTCCGTACTTATTTCCGCAGAAAATTACACACAAAATAAGAGCCAATCCCGAAGTATTTTGAATGTTGCAAGAAAATGTTTCCTCACTGTGCAAGGGCCCTTCTGCTACTATTCTGTTTTTGCAACAATATTTTTTTTTTAATAGAAATGCATACTTCCTATACTAGTGTTTTTGCCAACCAGGGTGTTGCAAAACTGCAACTCCAAGCATGCCTGGACAGCCAAAGGCTGTCCAGGCATGCTGGGAGTTGTAGTTTTGCAACAGCTGGAGGCACCCTGGTTGGGAAACACTGGAGGGACACACCGCATTCACACGTTTCAACTTACAGTTCTAAGAAAAGGTGCTCTTTTATATTGGGGACTATAAGGATTGCAGACAATATAATGCACCTCTATTATGGTCACGTGAAAATGTAACTCTTAATATTACATCTTGCAGAAAGTTTGATATTGGACATGGGGTAAAGTCAGGGTTAAGAGAATAATAGATTTCTCCTACTAATCTTTGACATACACCTAGAAGAACTGATGGACCAACACACACTCAATAGTCTAGACAAGATAAATTATTCTTATGTTACTATAGTAACTAGTATTAGAATTTCCAGATCATTGTATGTATGTGTGTATATATATATATATATATATATATATATATATATATATATATACTAAACGGGATGAGTATTTAACTCAGGGCGAGTTCACCACTCCTGGTGTGACGGAGCTTTCAAGGGCCACTAAGCACTCCGCAGGCATTCTGGGTAGGGGAATATGCAAATCAGCTCATTACATCACCTATTCAGGCAATGTTCCCTGGTATCAGCTTAGCTTCAGTTACGGAATATAAAAAGCTAATCGGGATTAATGCCAAACCAGAACTCTCTCTCCAGAAGGAAAGAGGGACCCATCTGCAGACAGCTGTTTCGGGGTTCTTGCCCTCGTCAGTACAGAGCAGGGTGATCCGGCTTGGCTGAGATGAGGGGCCTTAGACCAACTAAACGGGATGAGTATTTAACTCATAAGCTGATTTGCATATTCCCCTATATATATTTTTTTCTTTCCTTTTTTTTTTTTTTTTTTTAGAAATACAGTTGTTAGGGTATTATAGGCCTTGTATCCAACAATGTTACAAGTTACATTAGTGAAGCAATTAAGCTATTATAGACATTCAGTCTCTAACCTCGCAATGGAATTGATTGAGGAAGTGCACCATACGTCTAAACTGTAGTCTGTTTGCTGTATGTGTATGTGCACCGTAAGCAAATATCCTCTAATCCTATATTGCTATGAACCCTGATTAAATTTTCTATCATGCAATATTTAGGACGAAAGTAAATGCATTCTAACTAGGTATTGCACAATTAGAAAAAAAAAATTTAATTAATGCATATATATTTCTTTTTTCTTTAAAAGCAAAACCTCAATAGGTCATCTTTAAAAATGATATTTGAAAAAATATGGAAAAAAAATTCAGGGAAAGGCTGACATGTTTCAAGCTACAAAAATCCTATAACTTTACTAATAACTTGAGGTGATATGCTGGTGTGACACAGTGAATTTGCGTCCCAGGGATGCTCTTACTTAGACAAAACAGCAATGCATTAATGGAGAGAGAAGAGGTGGAAAAGCACTCACCCGTTCTGGATGCTATACAGACGGTATGTGGATGATGTCTTTGTCATCTGGTCCGGGGACAAAATCAGCTTTGAACATTTTGTACTGCACCTTAAAGGGGTACTCCACTGGAAAAAAAAATTTAATCAACTGGTGCCAGAAAGTTAAACAGATTTGTAAATTATTCCATATTTTTTTTTTCATTTTTCTAGTAATTATCAGCTGATGTATGCTCCAAGGGAAGTTCTTTTCTTTTTGAATTTCTTTTTTTTCTGTCTGACCACAGTGCTCTCTGTTGACACCTCTGTCCATGTCAGGAACTGTCCAGAGCAGGAGCAAATCCCTATAGCAAACCTTTCCTGCTCTGGACAGTTCCTGACATGGACAGAGGTGTCAGCAGAGAGCACTGTGGTCAGACAGGAAAAAAAGAAAAAAGAAAAGAACTTCCTTTGTGGTATATAGCAGCTGGTTTTTTAATAGAAGTAATTTACAAATCTGTTTAACTTTATGTCATCAGTTCATTTACAAAAAAAATGTTTTCCAGTGGAGTACCCCTTTAACACCAATAATACCATGAATATGACATTAACTTCCACATTCAATGCCTCCCAAATTAAATTTCTGGATGTGTTAGTCAAGTTAAGTGAAGGTACAATACAAAAACAAGGCTATAGAAAACCTTCCTCACCACTGTTATGTCTTCACCACAACTCCTACCATCCAGATCACACTAAACAGTCACTCCCATATAGTCAATTTTTATGCCTCAGGAAGATCAACACAAACCAAGACGCGTTCCAGCAACAAGCAAATTCATTACAAGAACATCTCTAATATAGAGAATACCCCAAGAAATGCCTTAGAACGAGACTCGCAAGAGCGGACAAAAAAATCCAGAATGGATTTGATTTAAAAAGCAAATAAAAAAGAACAGAAAAAAACAAGATGCATTACCTTTTCCTTACAATATAGGACGATAACTGATGCTATAAGGAAAACCATCTACAGGCACTGGCATATACTTGAAGATGACCCTGTGCTAAAAGAAGTGGCAACCAACAAACCCCAGACAAAAACGTTAAAGAACAAACTTTGTCAGGAGTATCTTTAAAAGTAAATTGGGCTTGGAAAGAATGTGGCTACACCAGTTACAAGCAAGCGGCAATCATAAATATGGCAGATGCTCCTACTGCCACCAACTCATAAAGGGAAAAGACTTCCATGTAGGAAGTGAAGACATATATGTTAGCGACTTCATCACTTGCAGGACACAATTCATAATTTATTGCTTGGAATGTCCCTGCAATAGGTTCTACTTGGGCTCCACTATCCGGCAAATGTTTGTGAGGTTTCGTGAACATATGAGGCTCTCACGCATGGGTCAAGGCTTACCCAGATTAGCAGAACATCTGCATAAAGAACATAATGGCTGTGCCGATGTGATCGATGCAGCCCCAGGTTTGGACAAGCATATACACCTATTGCACAAGGAAGCACAGTAGATTTCCAGTCTTGAAGCGACGGGACTCCTTGGTTTCAACGAGAGAAACAAATTCAGCTCATTCCTTTTATTTACTGTATGTCCGCATTTTAATTTAATCACTAACATTGTTTGTCTCTCCGTGTGTTCTGCCTTTTGTGCTCCCTACTTCCTTGTTCTCTGCTATCTCCCCTCTTTCATTCTCTTTCACAGGCTAACACTGCGGGGGAAACCCCCATCAGCACATACAACAGTATGTCATTCCTAAGCCCAGCCGGCAAGGATGAATGCACTGTTTTAGCGTTTTGTTGCTACGCAACATACCTGAATCGTCAGATGACGAATCGCTGCTCGCAGGGCTATTTAAACCAGGGCTGTGTGCAGTTCAGGTGGGCGTGACCAAGCCGGAATACCCGCGAAATGGGACCGTCACTTACAAGCTCTTCGGGGCTCTGTTTCTTTCCTCTCCTCCCTGCATTGTGCTTTGCTTGAATATATGGAATAAAAGTGCCTTCTTGCATCCAGAACGGGTGCTTTATTACCTCTTCTCTCTCCAATTTAGTAAAATTTTGAAACATAGTGTCTGAGTAATAACAGATAGTATTTGTGTGATAAAGCATAATTAATGATTTTCTTTTTAAATTAATCTTTATTAAATTGGATCTCGTTTCCAAACAGGAAAAAAATTGGCATAAATAGAAGAAAGATTGTTTGGATTTAGATTGTGGGGAACAATTGTTCATGATACCTTCTAAGACTAGACAGATTCTCCTGCTCCTCCTACTTCAAGTCAGTCATTCCACCAGCAATTCATTGTCGAAGCTATGTCCAAGAGATATCAGTATGTGCCGACGTGTGGAGCTGTAACTACAGTCAGGGACAATACATGTCCTTTACGGCTTGCAGGGCGAATGTGGTTCCTGCACAGCCACAACAGCAACTTGGACAAGTCACGCAGCTTCCTCCTCCACTCTCTCTCTCTGGCCGTTGGTCCTGTGACAGTGTGTGACTCCTCCTCTTAAGCCTCCATTGCATGAACAAGTCTCAGTGCCCCTCCAGCATACCATGTGTGCAGGGCATGGCGGTGTCACGCTGTTCTTCACATGGTTTGCCTTGTAAAATGGAGTCACACTGGGGAGGAACTGCTAAAAGTCAATCATCAAGAAATCAAATCATGGCTTACTCCATGAAAACTGGAAATGGAAACTGACAATGGGATGAACATCTTGTCTGCGCTGTGACAAGGAAGCCTGAGACATGCGCCCTGCATGGTACACGTGTTCAATCTAGTTGTCAAGTTGTTCCTGAAGTGTTTCTCCCATCTGCAAGACATCCTAACAATGGGAAGGAAACTTTGCATGCACTTCATCCACTTGTATGCTACAAAGCACACCCTCCTCAAGCTGCAGCGTCAGAATGGTATCCCCAACATAGTCTGATTTGCAACATTTCCACACATTGGAATTCCAACCTCCATATGTTGGACCTACTATACGAAAAGAGAAAAGCCATCACCGATTTCTTAATGATCCAAACGGATAGAAGGAACTTCCGTGTGTAATTTCAATGTCAACCAGTGGCAGCTCATACGTAACACCTGCCGTTTGCTCAGGCCCTTTGAGGAAGCCACATTATTAGTCAGTCACCAGGATTATGGGATGAACGATGTCATTCAACTGCTTCATTTACAACACGTGTTGGAAACGGTGGCTGGTCAGGGCACTGGAGATGTGGCGCCTACATATCACGACCACATGAGCCCTTTGGGGGCTGAACTGGAGGAGGAAGGGGGGGGCGGCAGAGTGGAGTACAGTTTAGGTTGTGCGAGATGGGCACTTTTTCTAGTCATCTGACAGGAGAGGAGGAGCAGGAGCAGCTAGAGCAGCTAGAGGGTTATGAAGAAGGCAAAACAGAGGACTCAGACCATGGCAGTATGCAGTGAAGATGGAGGCAGGGAGTCCCTCCGAGTGACTTGCTTGCGTAGTGACTGCCAAATTGTCACCATTCAGCATCGGTATGACTTCTGTCTCTCCCCCTTATTGGACCCTTGTTACTGGCACAAAATAGGGTCTTTTTTTTACACCCCCTGAGAGGGAGGATAAACTGACCTACTACAGAGTCATCCTACGTCATCCGACAGTTGGCCAATGCCTATCTGCGCCATCATCCATCCTCTCGCAGATCTGACTCGGGGGGGTCCTCTGCACTCACCTTCCACTGCCATGGCTGCTGGGGAGGGGTGGGGTGGCAGGAGCAGTACCAGCTCCAGTCTACAGTTGCTGAGGAGTAGCTTTCTTCACCCACATAGTGAAACAACTCATCAGTAGCAGGTAGACCTGGAGCAGGACCTGAACCAGCAGGTGGTGGCATACCTTGACATGACCATGCCAACACACCTTTAAGATCCGCTGGACTTCTCGGCAGCCAAACTTGATTTGTGGCCGCAACTAGCAGTTTCCCCAGGAAAAGCTGTCCTGCCCGGCCAGTAGTGTGCCATCAGAGTGGGTGTTTAGTGCGGTGAGGGCCATAGTAACCCCAAGGAGAACTTGTCTGTCCACAAAAAATGTGGAGAGACTGACCTTTGTGAAGATGAATCAGGCATAGATCAGTCAGGATTTCCAGCCACCAATGCCTGATGAATCAGAGTAGATCGACCATGGTGCCACACCAACACTTCACAAATATGGATAGTGCAAAACAATTAAGGTGCTGCTCCCCAGTTACAGACATTCCTCGGCATCAGACCACAAGTAGGTATTGAGGATATGCATTAGCTAAAACTTAACTTTTCTTAGGATAAAATATATGTACCCAAATTATTTTGAAATCAAACAAAAGGAAAGGTGTGCAAAAAGCACTATGTGCCACCTACACCAAGTATTAATGTGATGCAAAGACCTCTAAAAGGTGGAAGGGAACAACACATGGTTCATTGTAACCAGTGGGGGTAAAAACTTACCCTGTAAGGCCCTACTCTCGCATTATTAATTCCCTTCTTGGCAAGTGTTACTCACCCTAAAAAGGGCGGCCCCACACAGGAACTCCTCCCTATTTCCACCTACAAACATTGCCATTTCACAGGGTTTTTATGTGGAAATAGGGAGAGTTTCCTGTGTGGGGCTGCCCTTTTTATGGCGAGTAACACTTGCCAAGAAGGGAATTAATAGGTCAAGAGTAAGGCCTTACAATGGAATTTTTCACCTCCACCTGCTACAATGGACAATACGTTGTTCTTTTCCACCTTTTTCAAGGAAAGTGTTACTGGTCTTAAAAAGGGCGGCCCCACACAGGGACCTCTCCCTATTTCCACCTAAAAACCCTGGGAAATGGCAGTGTTTTCAGGTGGAAATAGGGAGAGGTTTCTGTGTGGGGCCACCCTTTTTAGGGCGAGTAACACTTGCCAAGAAGGTAATTGATAATGCGAGAGTAGGTCCTTACAAGGAAGTTTTTACCCCCACCAGTTACAATGAACCATATGTTGTTCCCTTCCACCTTTTAGAGGTCTTTGCATCACATCAATACTTGGTGGTGGTGATCCTGCCACTCACCTGATGCCACACATCTGGTGCCAAGTGCTCCTTTTTCACCCAACTTCGTCACCGGGTACTGGTATTGCCACCCACCACCGCACTATGTCACCGGGTCACTTTCATGCTGATGCCAGCTCCAGGCTGTCTCATTCTGCCACCATATGTTCTCCTCATGCTGCTGCCACCTCCAGGCTGTGTCATTTAGCAACTATATGTTCTCCTCATGCTGCCGCCAACTCCAAGTTGTCATTCAGCCACTATATGGTCTCCTCATGCTGCCGCCAACTCCAGGCTGTGTCATCCAGCCACTATATGGTCTCCTCATTCTGCCGCCAACTCCAGGCTGTGTCATTTAGCCACTATATGGTCTCATCATGCTGCCTCCAACTCCAGGCTGTGTCATTCAGCTACTATATGGTCTCCTCATGCTGCCGCCAACTCCAGGCGGTGTCATTTAACCACTATATGGTCTCCTCATGCTGCTGCCAACTCCAGGCTGTGTCATTCAGCCACTATATGGTCTCCTCATGCTGCCGCCAACTCCATGCTGTCATTCAGCCACTATATGGTCTCCTCATGCTGCCGCCAACTCCAGGCTGTGTCATTCAGCCACTATATGGTCTCCTCATGCTGCCGCCAACCCCAGGCTCTGTCATTCAGCCACTATATTGTCTCCTCATGCTGCTGCAAACTCCAGGCTGCGTCATTCAGCCACTATATGGTCTGCTCTTGCTGCCGCCACCACCTCCATGCTGTGTCATTCAGCCACTATATGGTCTCCTCATGCTGCGACAGTGATTCTAATAGTGACGCCTCTAATCTGCATGTCATACTTAATAACAGTATTATTTTATTAACCCAGCACACACCCTATGCGTGTTACAGCAAGGCAAAGTGTTCTACACGCCTATTGAGGCTCTCTGTAGGCCAGAAATAGCTGTTTTTAAAACAGATTCACCGTGAATAAATTCAGACCAAACTGAATTTTTCGGAAAATCACTCATCTCTACTAATAATCATAGTATGACTATTGTAGAGATGTTGTGAGTAAATAATAAGAAAGGAAAAAAATGAAAATAAAAAGTTCAACAATAAATACATAAGCTATGATAGTCATATTAATTTTCATAATAATATACATTAAATGGAACTTCACGTGAAAACCAGATATGTTGCAGACTATGTTAAATCAATAATGTGGATATTCAAAAAAGCATAGTATACCTGATAATATGAATGAAAACTATGAACCAAATTTTGAAGCTAGGAATAAGGATAACAATGATATAGCATAATGTATGATATATAAAACTGGATAAAAATGAAGGGACCCAAGGATGCAAATAGTAATATAGGTTGGAGACTGAAAGAGAACTCTATAAGTTGCCACGCATAAACACTTATCCCCTATCCACAGGATAGAGAGTACGTTTTAGATTGCAGGGGGTCAGACCGCTGGGACCGCCGCAATCTCCTGCACGAGCCCCCTGCTCTCCCAGGGAACAGAGCATCACAACCCCCGCACGGAGCGGTGGCCGACATGCCCTCTCTATGGAGGGGACGTGTCGGCCACCGCTCAGTGTGGATGTCGTGATGCTCCTTCCCTGGAAGAGCAAGGGGGCCGTGCAGGATATCGTAGGAGGTGCCAGCAGCCGGACCCCCACAATCTAAAGCTTGTCCCCTACCCTAAATTTTATGCATGATATATCTCCTTTAATGTTTATTCCTTGCAGGATAGGTCCCAGTACCCATTCAGGCACTGTTAGACCAGTCTGGCTTTAAATTATTGCCATTTTATTGCTATTGAAAAAGGGGACATGGACTCGACAAAACGTGTCTAGCCTAACCTCATGTACCACCACACAGTTGCATGAATGATTGTCCTCCATGATCTAAATCTAAGTATCGTCATATCGTCATTATGTTGCATCTATCTATTCCAACCAACCTAAAGCACATGCCATTACCGCTATACACTGGGGAGCACATGCTCAGGATTCCATCTTTCACACCTGGCTGTCGGTGAAGGAGCTGCTACCACTTCATTCATTCCATTCATCCATCTCAAGCTCAACACTTGGCACACAATCAATCTGACCAACAAGTGGAGCAGCACAGAACAAGCAGGGAGCGGTGCACAGCATCAGGATGTTTTTTACTAAAAATAAGTACCAAAGTAAATTACCACCTAATAAAAAATTTCAAACTAAAAACTTGGTCTTTCACAAGGATCCTGTGGATGACCCTAGTTTTTTTCTACTTTATTTGCATAATTAAATATTCCTATTTTATTCCAATCACCTTTACATTCTTTTAATCAACATTTATCCTTTATTACATGAATAATATCCTTTATTACTCAAACACTACCTTGTTAGCTTATCATTTTAAAGGGGTACTCCGGGGCTTACACATCTTATCCCCTATCCAAAGGATAGGGGATAAGATGCCTGATCGTGTGAGTCCTGCAGCTGGGGACGCCCGTGATCATGCACGCGGCACCCCGTTTGTAATCAGTCCCCGGAGCGTGTTTGCTCCGGGTCTGATTATGGTCGCCCGCAGGGCCGGTGGCGTGTGACGTCATGCTTCCGCCCCCGTGTGACGTCACGCTCCGCCCCTCAATGCAAGCCTCAAATCAGTTGAAAAAATAAAATAAAGAGGAAGATGACAAACCAAGTGAGCAACAAATAGAAGGTATTAGTGAGAGAAATATAGGTGCTAGACACATAAAAATACATATTTACATGATCACAATTAGATACTGAGTAACATGTACAATTTGTGGGTACTCTTTAAGCAATTGAAACTACAGTGCATTTTATTTTAAAGGGGTTATCCACCATAAAGTGATTTTAGTACCTGGCAGGCAGTAATGGACATTCTTAGGAAGGATCTGCGCTTGTCTTGGGGCTAAATGGCTATGTTGTGAGATTACCATAATGATGTGGCTAGCTTTTTGTGAACTGGTATTTCCTGTTTGACTTTTCTTTTTTTAACTACAAATCCCACAATTCCATTTTCCTCCCTCCCACACATCAGCCACCCCACCCATTGAAACATAAATGAGCTGCATCCATTCAAAGGCCTGTGGTTTTCAATCAGGATGCCTACAGCTGTTGCATTAGTTGCAGATTGATCTCTCTCCCTCCAAGCAATCGCTCCACCCATTGAAGCAGACAGGCTCCCTGTCATCAGCTGACTAGTGAGTCAGGTCTCAGCCACATTACAATCTGGGAAAAATTTGAGACAACAATAATTTTGTATGCTGGTAAAAATTAATATTGGGGTGAAAATCACAGAAGAATTGTGAGAAAACCGTCACACACAGGTACAGACACTATATTATGAAGTACGCTAACTTTACAGCCCCTATAGCATAGTCAAATAAAAAAAAAATCCTGGAATTAGGAATCAGGGCACCCTAGGCTACAAAATGGTAGAATGTTCACTTTTCTGCTTTCACATCTTGTTCTGATTTCTTTTATAAGCTACATAAGGGACCTCTGTTTTACTTTTGTTTGTTTTTTATACTTTTTGCTATTTCAGCTCTATTGCATCTCAGAAACTTAGCTTTGCTTTAGCGCACTAATTCAGCTCTACTACTCAGCAATGTAATATCTTAAAGTCTTCTACATCTCCCTGTGCTCATATACTGTAACTTGCTATAAACATAATTGAAATAAGACATTATTCTTTTAGGTTTTACCTTCCTAACTTTCTGATGTAAACTCTGCCAGCAAACTCCCAGAAAGTGACACAATGTATTGATTACTATTACTGTTTACATAATATTGGCTTTAGAACTAATCAGGCTCTGTTTGAGTCTCATTATCAGGTTTTATTTTGCAGAGTCAAATGCAGGAAATCCCGCTATTTCTATACTGCTTTCCTACCCTACTTTACCCATCATTAGCGGTGATAGAAGAGAGTGTAAGTCTGAGGACAGTCTTCAGAGATAAGGAATTAGAGGGTTTTTTTTTCCCCATGATCGACAGGATAGATAACAAATGTCAGATCACTCTTATCCCCCACACCGGGACCCACACCAATCACTGGAACGGGGGTTCCTTGTCCCCTGTTACCCCACAGTGATGAGAAGTGATGGATGACCATGTGTTCATGCTCTATTCAAAGTCTAGGGGACTGACATAGATAGCCAAGTGCTGTACTCAGCTATCGGAGTCTTATAGACCTTGAATCGCATAGTAAGATTGCTCAAATAAACATCATATAACAAACACGCAACAGAACAATACACAGGTAGCTGACTAGGAGTAAAATTTATCCCAAAGAGAACTCATGAGATGTGAGCTCATCAGAAATGAAATAGCTGGAGTCCAATGAGCACAAATGCCTTCTCTGCCATACAGAATGCAGAGCCAGGCAGTACAAGAAGATCACTGATAGTACTGTTCATTACTGTGATATTACATAGCACTGAACAGTACATAGCAATCTTTTAATTGTTATAAATAGTCCTCTATGGTGGCTTAAAAAGTGTAAAATAAAAATGTTCCTTTCCCCTCCCAATAATTTTTTTTAATCATTTTACCCTTTTACCATTAAAAAAGAACACATATTTGGTATGGTAAATACAAAAACATAAAAAAAAAAAAAGACAAATTCCAAAAATGCTGATTTTTGGCAAAATCATACGTCAGAAATAAAAATTATTAAAAAGAGATCAAAAAGTTCCACTAAAAATGAAGATAGTTCTGATAAAAACTAAAGATCAAGGTGCAGAAAATGAGCTTTTTAACATTCTTTATTTGTCAAAAAAAAGTGTTTTAAATAGTAGTACAATAATAAACAAGAATGTAACCAAGGTGATCATTTCAATCATACTGACCCACAGAATAATGATTACATGTAATTTTTACCATAATGTGCAAACTGAAAACCCAAAAATTGCTAAATTGCTTTTTTTTTTTTTTTTTTCTAAATCTCCACTGGAAAAAATATTTATAGCTTTACCATACATCATATGGTAAAATAAAACGTGTCATTACAAATTATAGGCAGCCCCATAGAAAAACAAGGCCTTGCATGGCTCTATGGAGGGAAAAGCAAAAATAGAAATTGGCTGTGTCCTGCCAGACAGTAATGGGCATGCATTGGAAGGATCTGTGCTTGACTTGGGGCTAAATTCTGTTTGTGAAATGGCTATTTCCTCTTGAAGTTCCCTTTCTCCAACTACAAGTCCCAAGATCCCTTGTTTGTGAGTGTGAGGTCACTTTTCTCCCTCCTACACATCAGCCACCCTACCCATTGAAGCACACCTAGGACAATTCCCTGCTGCTGTGTGGAGAATGATTTCCCTCCCACCCCGTAGTCACTCCACCCATTGAAGCACTGCCATGCTCCCTTTCAACACTTGACTAGTGATGTAATGTCTCAGGCTGCACTGCAACCTGGGAAAACCTGAGACAACACTTTTTTTTGTATGCTGTTAATAATAAACATTGGGTAAAAGAGACCATCCATCAAACACAGGTACAGGCACTATATTATGAACTACACTAAATTTACAGCCTCTGTACCATAGTCAAATAAAATTAAAAATCCTGTAATACCCCTTTAAGGGTTATACTGATCATCAAAAGCTATGCACTATGTTGTTTCTCACCGTTGGCAACCCTCTGAGAATTCTTATGTTATGAATATTACATGCATACTTTTAGAAAGGCTAATGGGACACTATGGCTCTTTAAAGTAATCTGACCTGCAGTTAATGCAATGAAGAGATCAGGTTGTGCCCTTGTGCCTGATGAGAATTTCAACTGACGGAGCAGCAAATAAACCACAACATTATGATGGTATAAATACCTATACACAAAGCATTACGGACGGCATAGAAACACTACAGGCATGGACATAAAAGGGAAAATACTCAATGACGTGCAGCTTTTGTGTTCAAAGAAGTAAGGTTTCCATAGATCGTTGTTTTATGTGTATATTGTTTGGTGTCTGATTTTATAGAATCTCTCCTTAAAGGATTCCTTTAAAACACTGTGCCTCTAGCTGTTGCAAAACTACAACTCCCAGCATGCTGAGAGTTGTAGTTTTACAACAGCTGGGGACGCATTGCTTGGAAAATATTGCCTTAGGCTATGTTCACACACAGTATTTTGATCAGTATTTTTAAATGGGCACTGTCAGATCCAAAATAATTTTATATGTTGTTACTGTTGAAAATGAAAGACCTTTTGTTATATGGTTGTTTGAATTTTTTTTTATATTTAATAAAGAAAACTGCTCCTGAAAATCCCACCACTAGGGGTCCCCATACCTACTGGGACACTAACCAGTCCTACAGCAGCATCAGGCTTGTCCATGAGTCATGGACAAAAGATATCTCATGGACAAGGCTGCATGATTAGACACACCAATCACCTCCCACCACAACAAGGGAGGGACACGCCTCCTCCTACCACACACCAATCACTTTCCACCACCACAAGGGAGTGACACGTCCCCTTCCCCTGAGGGGATTTCTAATACTGTGAGCTAATGAAAGGAGTAATTTTTATAATAAATATAGGTGATAAAGGCCTAAAAATTACATGTAGATGTACATGGTCAGGATTAGGTATTGAGTAACATATTTATTTTTCTTTCTTTTTTTTGTGTCGGATCTGATAGGTACACTTTAAGCAAAACCAGAAATGAAACCAACACAGAAAAAAGGTGCAACTCTTCTGTTATAGTTTTTCTCTGTGTTGGTTTTACTCCTGGTTTTGGTTAAATAGGTACTTCATTTGAACAATCTTTGCATAGATCAATAGTACAATATACGGATATAAGAAACTTTGTAATGTATCTTATGGGACAAAAATTCTTCTTTCTCCTGTGTGTTATCAAGGGGAATGGTCAGCCAGTTTTTCTACTTTGGAAACAATAAAATACACAAGTGATATAAAGCAGCTTGTGTTATTTTTTTTTATAGCTGAACATTCTGGGGGACATTTATTACGTGCAGTATGCAACATCCTTTGGCTGTCTGGGTGTGCTGAGAGTTGTAGTTTTGCAGCAGCTGGAGGCGCACTGGTTGGGAAACGCTGCTGTAGTGGGTTCAGAACATCATCAGGGGACCCTGTGGAATACATCATCAGAGTAAGTAAACAGAGGCACCGCGGTGGACCAGAACGACAACAATTCACTCGGAAGGCTGTGATTTTTTTTTTTTTTTTTTTTAAATTGGAGTTTAATGGAATTTCATCATTATTCAGCCTTACTATGTATGTATGTTTTATGACATCCATTCCTAATATATTTTCTCAGTATAGTTTATACAATTCCATCTGAGGTCATTAGGGTAATTTCATCTGCCCCATTATATCTCCAGAAATTCCAGCGGACGTTGGCGGAGCGGCACTGTTGTTTTACCTACAGTGCTATATTTCTACATTCATTAGACGCCTATTGCAGGGACATGTTAAACAGATCTGCGTCATCTTTTCTCAATTAGTATACCTTGAAATTATACGTATGACATTAGTTGAGAAAGGCCATTTCACCCATGGCTGCTTATGTAACAGGCAATTTACGTTTAAGTGTTCCCCTGGAGTAAGTCAGTATGAGGATTTATTGTGGTGCACTGATACATTTTGTCTAACCGCCCTTGTAAATTACAATTAAGCATAGCAAAATGTATAAATCTATAATGGCTCCTCTACTTATACAATACGCTGATGTTTTGTCCAAGAACATACTAGTACTAACACTTTTCTACTAAAATTTTGGCCAGATATAATGTGAATTAGCATGAGATTTTCAATAGTCTTCTCATTATGCTTTTTCAAAAAGAATATTTAGGGTGTTCCGTGTTTTTTTTCAATGTTTTTTTTCTCATTGTTTGCTATTTACTAGCTGTTGCCCGGTTTTTCCTTCCTAATCTTTGTTGGGAAGCAAAATCAACAAAGGAGGAAACTTTTGACTTTATATCCCATCCTCATATTGTTGGCATATCCCGACCTCATATCCCGACCTCATATCCCATCCTCACATCCCGACTTCATATCCTGTTCTCATATCCCATCCTCATATCCCGCCCTCATATCCCGACCTCATATTCCGACTTCATATCCGTCCTCATATCCCATCCTCATATCCCGTCCTCATATCCTGTCCTCATATCCTGACCTCATTTCACGTCCTCATATCCCGACCTCACATCCCTACCTCATATCCCTACCTCATGTGCCGTCCTCATATCCCATCCTTATGTCCCGTCCTCATATCCTGACTTCATATCCTGTCCTCATATCCTGTGACTTGACTTTGTGGAAAAGGGCATGATTTGCAAGCCAGACTGATGCACAAAAAGGGTAGAAAATAAAGTGGGGCTTAAACAGTGGGCCTGTCTTTGTGAAATGGGACATGGCTTGCATGGAGGGTCTGGCTTGCAAGCCGGACTAACACCAGGAGATGCAGAGCGGAGCTTGTGGAGTAAGGTACCAGAAGTCCTATATACTTGCATGGGACTTGAAACAAAAACCCATGTTTTATATAAGGGTGTAGGTAAGGGTTAACTTAACTGTCATATATTTGTATTTGACATATAAGTAATATGTGTACCAGGTATTATCGAAATATCTCCAGCCGTATGGAAGTTATGTGGGAACATACATTTCCCGTAGATTTGCATGCGACTTTAAACAAAAACCCCGACCCTCACAAATGGGGGTAGTTAAAGGGGTATTCCAGGCAGAAATTTTTTTTATATATCAACTGGCTTCGGAAAGTTAAACAGATTTGTAAATTACTTCTATTAAAAAATCTTAATCCTTCCAATAGTTATTAGCTTCTGAAGTTGAGTTGTTGTTTTCTGTCTAACTGCTCAATGATGACTCACGTCCCGGGAGCTGTGCAGTTCCTATGGGGATATTCTCCCATCATGCACAGCTCTCGGGACGTGACATCATCATAGAGCAGTTAGACAGAAAACTTCAGAAGCTAATAACTATTGGAAGGATTAAGATTTTTTAATAGAAGTAATTTACAAATCTGTTTAACTTTCTGGAGCCAGTTGATATATATAAAAAAGTTTTTGCCTGGAATACCCCTTTAAGAGTTAATTTACGTATCCTATATTTTTAGTGGACATATAAATAACATGTGACCAAGTATTATCGAAATATCTCCAGCTGTTTGGAAGTTATGCAGTAACATTTATTTCCCATAGACTTGTATGGGAGGTTAAACAAAAACACCGACCCTGGCAAATGGGGGTGGGTAAGGGTTAAATTACCTATCCAATCTTTGTTGTTTACATATAAGTAACGTGTGTGCCAAGTTTCATGTTAATATCTTTAGCCATTGGGACGCGATGCTGGAACATACACACATACACACACACACACACATACACATTGGCCCTTATTTACTAAGAGTGTTTTGTAGGTTTCTTTGTGGGTTTTAATTCCCTACAATTTATTTTCCACGGTATTTACTAAGGTTTCTCTACATTTTCCACTTTCCCTACACTTTGCTTTTTTTTACACATGCTCTGATCTGTAGGGGTTTCCTCCTTTGAACCCTCTTTTAAGGCTTTGTTCACACAGGGTACCACCATTATTCCCCCCCCCCGTCCCCCACTCCCATCCCTGATTCCTAATTTTACTGCTATTTTCTGAAATTGTGGTAAATATTGCACAATGTACAGTAAAGTCACAAATTAAACCTAAAATCATATGGAATAGTCTACGATAAGGTCGCAATTTAAACCAAAAGTTATCTTCCTTAACAAGGTTGCTTACGTTAAAGTAAACATTGTGTTATTAGTTAGGGGGGGGGGGGGGGGGTCAGGGGTGGTGTGGGATTTGCTTCATTTTGTGCAATGTGTAATAAATAGGACGAACATAGATTCTCGGTCTACATTGGCCTTTTGCGCTATGTTTACAGGTGTAATCATCCAGCTCACATCTACAATTTTTCTTAAACTGCTTGCAATTCTCACTTACTGTTGTGTGTACGGTTATATTTTAGCATCACTATTATGTAGAAATGTTATTCAGAAGTGTCCTTGAAATTAGCACAATTGCATATTCCAAGAAAAGGAAGAATGGAGGCGAGCGTCTCTTTGAACCTCGGCAATGGAAATGAGACACTGGGTAAACTGTGGTGCCTGGGCTTTGAATTAATTCCTTAGTACAATAGTTTGAACCGTTGTTAGCGGAGCCCCCGGGCACTTATCGCTAGGAATCATGTGATCATTATTAGAAGTGCCATGTTGTGTGAATAATTTATAGCATTTCAAACAGTTGCTGTGGCTCCTTATAGGAGAAAGTGAAATAAAATGTTCAACATGATATGTAAGTGTAACGGAAGTGCACATCGCTGGGTGATGATAAATTACATCAGCTCATGAGGAAAACTCATTTCATTTATAATCTCTACCCGCTGAATATGGTGCGCGCTGCATGAGAATGACCTGGTGAGCAACAAAGTGTGATATTAACAATAGAAATAGTTATTAAAGAGGCATCCTGGGAATTATTATGTTTTTTTTCTTATATAATGCAACATAGGCAATGATTAGGGAATAATAATGATGTTTTTTTTTTTGTGTATATCTTGTGCTTACCTTTGTTAGCTGATGTGGCATACATGGAATAGTCTCCATGTTGGATGCACGTAGAATCTCTGAAATGACTTTTTATCAAGGATAAAACTTTTTATATATATATATATATATATATATATATATATATATATATATATATATATATATATATCGACTCTCTCCAGAAAGTTAAACAGATTTGTAAATTAATTCTATTAAAAAATCTTAATCCTTTCAGTACTTATGAGCTTCTGAAGTTAAGGTTGTTCTTTTCTGTCTAAGTGCTCTCTGATGACACGTGTCTCGGTAAACGCCCAGTTTAGAAGAGATTAATATGGGAATTTGCTTCTAAACTGGGTGGTTCCCGAGACACATGTCATCAGAGAGCACTTAGACAGAAAAGAGCAACCTTAACTTCAAAAGCTCATAAGTACTGAAAGGATCAAGATTTTTTAATAGAAGTAATTTACAAATCTGAATTCGAGTAGAATATAGACATAGCGCACATCTACAATCTTGTATAATGATCTGATTGCTTCTCAGCATAATATCAAAAACTAACAGGTTGTTTGTATACATTTTTGATCAAAAAGTACAAGCCCACTCGCCACGTCAAGGCCACCTATTCAGAGTGGGTCCCTAACGACCACCACCGCCGCGACACCAGTGCCTACGGGGGGGGGGAGCGACCCACTGGCAGAGCGGCCCTAATGCCACTCAAACCAGTCTATGGGTCGCAACCCCCCGCAGACACGGCGCCACGGCAGCAAAGGACGCCGCACAGCACCACACCAGTGTGAACAAGGTGTAATAGCTCACTTACCATGCTCTCCCAGTCAGACTGGGAGGCTACTAGGAGTGAAATGGCCCTTGTGTGGCTAATTACCACCTATATAGGTTTGGGCTGAGGGGGTGGGGAAGAGTGCAGCACATGTTAAAAAAAAAAAAAGAAAGGATAGAAATCACAATATGAATTCGAGTAGAATATAGACATAGCGCACATCTACAATCTTGTATAATGATCTGATTGCTTCTCAGCACAATATCAAAAACTAACAGGTTGTTAGTATACATTTTTGATCAAAAAGTACAAGCCCACTCGCCACGTCAAGGCCACCTATTCAGAGTGGGTCCCTAACGTCCCTAGCATAAAATGGCGTAGCACCGGGCGGCGACCACCACCGCCGCGACACAGGTGCCTACGGGGGGGGGGGATCAACCCACTGGCAGAGCGGCCCCAATGCCTCTCAAACCAGTCTATAGGCCGCACCCGCCCGCAGACACAGCGCCACGGCAGCAACGGACGCCACCCTGCACCACACCAGTGTGAACAAGGTGTAAAGGCTCTCTTACCTTGCTCTCCCAGTAAGACTGGGAGGCTGCTAGGAGTGAAATGGCCCTAGTGTGGCTAATTACCACCTATATAGGTTTGGGCTGAGGGGGTGGGGAAGAGTGCAGCACATGTTAAAAAAAAGAAAGGATAGAAATCACAATATGAATTCGAGTAGAATATAGACATAGCGCACATCTACAATCTTGTATAATGATCTGATTGCTTCTCAGCACAATATCAAAAACTAACAGGTTGTTAGTATACATTTTTGATCAAAAAGTACAAGCCCACTCGCCATGTCAAGGCCACCTATTCAGAGTGGGTCCTTAACGTCCCTAGCATAAAATGGCATAGCACTGGGCGGCGACCACCACCGCCGTGACACAGGTGCCTACGGGGGGGGGGGGGAGCGACCCACTGGCAAATCTGTTTAACTTTCTGGCTGCTAGTGCTGGAGGTCACCCAGGTGAACTCATTAAACACACAAGCGGGTTGGTGTCAGTTCACACTGTACAGTTTTCACACGTTTTCTTAGAGAAATACTGACATGAGAAGAAAGTCACTTAACCTATAATCACAATTTAGATGTTTTACGAAGACGCAGTTGCAGAGATGTTTAGTGCTGTGTGTCTACGAGGACTCCCATGTGGGACCACAAGAAGGTAAAACTGTGTGTATATAAATCCCAAAGTAGATGTCTTTTTGTAGCAAGCAGAGCAAAACCTCAAGGGTAGCAGTAATTTGCGTGGCGCTGACCGGAACGGACACAATGCAGGTGCGGTGACTTGAGATAAAATTATTTATTAACCAAGATGCAACGCGTTTCACTGTGCAAGCGCAGCGAAACGCGTTGCATCTTGGTTAATAAAGAATTTTTTCTCAAGTCACCACACCTGCATTGTGTCTGTGCCATCAACACCACGCAAATTCCTGCTACCTCTGAAGTTTTGCTCTTCTTTTAAAGTTATACCAGGAAGGCTGTAGACGGGAACTTTTGATAATCATTACGTGCTGTCCATTGTTGTGTTATGTCGGTACACAACCAGAGTTGGTTAGCGACCATCTGAACCCCCCTTGATCTCCCTTCCACTCCAGAACGTTTGATACTTCACATGGAGCGCCTTTGTTTCTTTTTTTAGTTTTTTGAGCAAGGGCAGTTGCTGTTAGGGAGCGGCTGACTGTAAGCGTGGGTGGACGTAACTAGAAGATGCGGGGGGGGCAGGCAGTGACCGTAGAAAGTGAAAGATGGCCTCCTTGTGTGTCTAGTGACCAGTCAGTAGGTGCAAGAAAGGCAGCGAGAGCAAGAATAAGATAGCATTGGAGAGATTGTGAGTGGAGTTAAAGGAAACCATTATTTTTATGCTGCTCAAATTGTGGTGAGCATAGAACCGGTGCAGGCAGTGCTCTGATGGGAAACTATGATTCACTCAGGTCCGAGACGGCACATATACACAACAGGACTCCTCTCCAGCAACCCAGCACATAGCAAGTACTTCAACTGGGAACTGTAATGGACTTGAGGAAGGCATCATTGAATGCCAAAACGCGTTGTCCCTGCTACACCAATAAAGTTTTTATTGTCCTGTGCCACTCAAGTCCTTCTTTATCGACCGAACACAGAGCAGCGCCTCGCCGAACCGTTTTTTCCTTATTTTAATTTCCATTGTCCTCTATCGGACACCACCCTGGTGGCTCCGATACCGTAAGAGTGCAGCAGCCAGCAACCTCAAGTCTCTCCACCCTTTCAAATGCGGCACAGTCCAGTGCAGCTACTTATAAAGTTGTTAGATCACCTGGGTGTGGTGTAGGGTACACACCGGTGGATATACCTCATCAGGGAGCGCCCCCTGTGTTTTTTCATCCCTTCTCCTAAGAGTGATAGAAAGAGATGCTTCACTCAGCCTAGCCATGCCCATGACAACCTAGCCAGGTCCCAGCAGTTGTGGAGGTTGTCCCTTGATCTTAGTAGCTACTGTGACTCTCTTTATGTCTCCTGTGGTGGCGTTGTGAGATAATTGAACACTTGCTCCTAGATCTCCCTACAGATTTCACAGTAACACTGGTCGACTGTTGTAACAATAATTTTTTTTCAAAAATTGGATGAAAGAAATGTTTGTCTGCTTTTTCCCAAAAACTGGCACATATTTGTCCAAAGAATGAGTGAGGAAGTGCAGCTCTGCTCCATTTTCTTCAGGGGTACTAAGTTGCAGTTCCAGACACAACCTATAGAAGTGTATGCCACCGTTTCCAAGAAAGCAGCCAAATGTTTCTAATCCAATTGAGCTCCTTTAAGTCCTAACTTTAAAAAAAGTCTCTAGGATTTGGTTCGCAAAGCTGTGTAATTTATTCTATTCTGTAGAGAGCAGGCTTTGTAAATGACTTATTATGCCTTTAAAAATGTAAAAGAAAAATGCCAACTGCATTGTACTTGGGCAAAGAAACAACTGGCAGTTTATCAGCTCCCCCTGACAGCACAATCTCATCTACAAGTTCTCACCTGTAATTGCTATTTATCATTCTAAATATAACTGATTTATTCAGCACCATTGCTATTTATGTGTGGTGCGTATGCATTAGGTCTTCTGGGAAAGTCAGCTTTGAAAGTTAATGTATGGAATTTTCCTGTAGATCAGTATAGCAACAGGAGCCAAGAAAGCATCAAATCAAAGCATTATTGCCGGATTTTGATCTGTATGAGAGCAGGGAAGTAAAGAAACAATAAAATTAAAGACTAAAATAACATCCCAAATTGTTTTGCATGAACCTGACCTCAAAGCGTCTTATTGATAGATCCTGTACGTTCCAATTAACGAGATCAAACACCCGAGCAAGCCCGACGCCTGAGCCAAGCCAGCAGGAAATAATTGAGTAGTCGGTACAGCTGGGCTTTGCCCTTGCTGTGTTTTTGCTTCATCAAGTCTGTACTGTACAGACGAAGGTTATTTTTTATGCCAACAAAAGACTTTGTCTGCTTGGCGTCATTAATTAAAGTATGGCAGCGCCATGACCTAACAACATAGAAGTCTGGTACACCTTTCAAAATCCAGGTCCCCAGTGTGGAGTGCCTCTCTAATCCCATGATAAGTTTATATGATTATCATTATTATTATTTATCGTTATAAATTATTTATTTATTTTGTACTGGTTGCAGACATATCGAACAATATATCAAGCGAATAAATCTTGAAGGAAACAATAAGTTTAGTTTGGTCTTAGTTGTTGAAATCTGTAGTATCAATCTTCCTATGTCTGAGAGGAATCTTGGAGTCCTTCAGAAGGAAAGTTATAGATGTCTATAAAAGGATTTAAAGGAATCTGTCAGCTCTATCTCATGCTCAGAGCTGCAGACATGGGTGGATAGGAAACCAAATTCTATGTTTTCCTTCCATGCTCAAAAGTCTTAAGAGCTGAGAGAAGATGCTGCTGAATGCATGCATCTACCCCCTGCAACCCATCCTATCCTGCATGATTGAAGTACAAGGCTAAGTGCTGGAAGCCAAACCATGTACCTTAATCATGCAGGGCAGGAAGGGATGGGGGGTGGGGGGCAGAGAAGGAATGCATGCTGCAGCTTAGCACTGCCTCCATGACTCTTGAGCTTACATTTTACTCTTGAAGTAAAATATGATTTAATAATTTTGATAACAGCTAGAGATGAGCGAAGTTTAAAAAAATGTATTCGGCCGATTCGCCAAATTTTCCCAAAATATTTTTTTCAGTCCGAATTTCAACAGGGGTGTAGAACACTTTGCCTTGCTGTAACACGCATAGGGTGTTTGCTGGGTTAGTGAAATAATACTGTCATTCAGTATGACATATAGATCAGAGGCATCACTATTAGAATCACTGTTGCACAGCAGCACAATGACAGAGCCTGGAGATCGCATCATTATGAGGAGATCATACAATGGCTGAATGACACAGCGTGGAGGTAGCGGCAGCAGGAGGAGAACATATAGTGGCTGAATGACACAGCGTGTAGGTGGCGGCAGCATTAGGACACCATACAGTGGCTGAATGAGTTGGCAGCAGCATGAGGTGTATGTATAGTGGCTGAATGACACAGCGTGGAGGTAGCGGCAGCAGGAGGAGAACATATAGTGGCTGAATGACACAGCGTGTAGGTGGCGGCAGCATTAGGACACCATACAGTGGCTGAATTACACAGCCTGGAGTTGGCAGCAGCATGAGGTGTATGTATAGTGGCTGAATGACAAAACCTGGAGGTGGCGGAAGCATGAGGAGACCATATAGTGGCTGAATGACACAGTGTGGAGGTGTCGGAAGCATGAGGAGAACATATAGTGGCTGAATGACACAGCCTGGAGATGGCGGAAACAATAGGAGACATATAGTGGCTGAATGACAAAGCCTGGAGTTGGCGGCAGCATGAGGAGACCATATAGTTGCTGAATGACACAGCGTGGAGGTGGCAGAAGCACGAGGAAACCATATGGTGGCTGAATGACACAGCTTGGAGTTGGCAGCAGCATGAGGAGACCATATAGTGGCTTAATGACACAGCCTGGAGATGGCGTCAGCATGAGGAGAACATATAGTGGCCGAATGACACGAATAGGCCAGAATAGGGCCTTACAGGGGAAGTTTTTACCCCCACCGGTTACAATGGACCATTTGTTGTTCCCTTCCACCTTTTAGAGGTCTTTGCATCGCATCAATACTTGGTGGTGTTGGTGGCACATGGTGTTTATTGCACACCTTTCCTTTTGTTTGATAAAAAAAAAAAAAACATTATATTTACATTATCCATATATTTTATCCTAAGCATATTATTAAAATTTAAGCTTTACGTACTGCATATCCTCAATACCTACTTGTGGTCTGATGCGGAGGAATGTTTGTAACTGAGGAGCAGCGCCTCAAATATGTTTAGTACTATCCATATTTGTGAAGTGTTGATGTGGCACCATGGTCAATCTACTCTGATGCATCAGGCATTGGTGGGTGGAAATCCTGGCTGATCCATTCCTGATTCATCTTCATAAAGGTCAGTCTCTCCACATTTTACATGGACAGATGAGTTCTCCTTGGGGTTACTATGGCCTCCACCGCACAAAACAGCCGCTCTGATGGCACACTACTGGCCGGGCAGGACAGTTTTTCCAGGGCAAACTCTGCTAGTTGTGGCCACAAATCAAGTTTGGCTGCTCAGAAGTCCAGCGTATCTTCAAGGTGTGTTGGCATGGTCATGTCAAGGTATACCTGCTTCAGGTCTACCTGCTGCTGATGAGTTGTTTCACTTAGCGGGTGAAGAAAGCTACTGGAGCAGTGACTGTAGACTCAGGCTGTTGCTGATGAAGCTGGTACTGCTCCTGCCACCCCACCACTCCCCAGCAGCCATGGCAGTGGAAGGTGAGCGCAGAGGGCCCCCCCGAGTCAGACCTGCGAGAGGATGGACGATGGCACAGATAGGCATTGGCCAACTGACTACAGAGGATGTCTCTGTAGTAGGTCAGTTTGTCCTCCCTCTCACTGGGTGTAAAAAAAGGCCCCCTTTTTGTGCCGGTAGTGAGGGTCCAATAAGGTGGAGAGACAGAAGTCATCCCGCTGCCAAATGGTGACATTTGGCGGTCTCTACGCAAGCAAGTGAGCATGCATCGTGCCATTTGTGCAAGTGACTTGGAGGGACTTCCTGCCTCCATCTTCACTGCATACTGCCACGGTTTGTCTGGGTTCTTTGTCTCGCCTTCCTCATAACCCTCCTGCTCCTCCTCTCAAGTCAGATGACAACAAAAACCGCCTATCTCACGAAACCTAAACTGAGCTCCACTGTGCCCCTCCCCAGTTCAGCCCCCCCAGGGCTCATGTGGCCATGAGATGCAGGCGCCATGTCTCCAGTGCCCTGACCAGCCATTGTTTCCAATACGTGTTGTAGCAGGTGAAGCAGTGGAATGACGTTGTTCATCCTATAATCCTGGGGACTGACTAATAATGTGGCTTCCTGAGCAAACGACATGTGTCACGTATGAGCTGCCCTTGGTTGACATTGAAGTTACACAAGGGAGTCACCCTATCCGCTTGGATCATCAAGAAATCGGTGATGGCTTTTCTCTGTTCGTACAGTTGATCCAACATATGGATGGTGGAATTCCAACGTGTGGCAACGTCACAAATCAGACTATGTTGGGGGATACCGTTCTGATGCTGCAGCTCAAGGAGGGTGTGCTTTGCGGTGTACAAGTGGATGAAGTGCATGCAAAGTTGCCTTCCCATTGTTAGGATGTCTTGCAGATGGGGGGGGGACACTTCAGGAACCACTTGACAACCAGATTGAGCATGTGTGCCATGCGGGGCGCATGTCTCAGGCTTCCTTGTTGCAGCACAGTTCTTCCTGTTGTCGGTCACCATGGTTCCCATTTCCAGTTTTCGTGAAGTAAGCCATGATTCTATTTCTTCATGAAATACTTATAGCAGTTCCTCTCCTGTGTGACTCCGTTCGCCAAGGCAAACCATGTGAAGAACAGCGTGACACCGCCATGCCCTGCACAAATGGTATGCTGGAGGGGCACTGAGACTTGTCCGTGCAGTGGAGGCTGAGGACACGGTGGAAGATGAGGAGGCGGAGTCTCACTCTGTCACAGGACTGTCACGATGCCGGCTGGCAGGAGGTGGATCCTCTGTGCCAGAGAGGGATTGGCACTAGCTGAGAGCCATACCTTGTCTCCAGGAGAAAAAATGGGGGGAGCTCTTCTTTTCTTATCAGCAAACTTCTTCATGCGTGATGAAGCCTGTAAGAGAGAATTTTGGGTCTCTTTCCATATGGTGGAAAGATCACGAGATATTTCATCCACAGCGGGCAAACCAGAGGGCAAGGGAGTAGGGAGGGGGGGAAGAGGGTGACGGCCGTACACCACGAAAAATGGGGATTTGGAGGAAGATTCAGAGACTCTGAAGTTATACGAGAATTCGGCCCATGGTAGAAGATCTGCCCAGTCATCCTGGCGGGAGGAAACAAAATGCCGTAAATAATCACCCAGGACCTGGTTAATTCTTTCTACTTGCCCATTGGATTGAGGATGATAGGCAGAAGAAAAGTTTAATTTAATCTTGAGTTGTTTACAGAGAGCCCTCCAGAATTTTGACACGAATTGGACGCCTCTGTCCGAGACGATCTGCGTGGGCAACCCGTGAAGACGAAAAATGTGTACAAAAAATTGTTTTGCCAACTGAGGCGCTGAAGGAAGACCAGGAAGAGGGATGAAATGTGCCATCTTGGAGAATCGATCAACGACCACCCAAACAACAGCGTTGCCACGGGATGGGGGTAAGTCTGTAATAAAGTCCATACCAATCAGAGACCAAGGCTGTTCGGGGACAGGCAGAGGATGAAGAAGACCAGCGGGCTTCTGGCGAGGAGTCTTATCCCGGGCACAGACAGTGCAGGCTCGCACAAAATCCACAACATCCGTCTCCAGAGTCGGCCACCAATAGAAACGAGAGATGAGTTGCACGGATTTCTTGATGCCCGCATGACCTGCGAGATGGGAGGAGTGACCCCATTTGAGGATTCCGAGGCGTTGGCGTGGAGAGACGAAGGTCTTCCCTGGAGGAGTTTGCCTGATGGAGGCTGGAGAAGTGGAGATCAGGCAGTCAGGAGGAATGATGTGTTGCGGAGAGAGCTCTACTTCCGAGGCATCCGAGGAACGAGAGAGAGCATCGGCCCTAATGTTCTTATCGGCAGGCCGAAAGTGAATTTCAAAATTAAATCGGGCAAAGAACAGAGACCACCTGGCCTGGCGAGGATTCAGCCGTTGGGCAGACTGGAGATAGGAGAGGTTCTTGTGATCGGTGTAAATAATAACTGGAAATCTTGATCCCTCCAGCAGATGCCTCCATTCCTCAAGTGCTAATTTAATGGCTAGTAGCTCTCGATCCCCGATGGAGTAGTTCCTCTCCGCCGGAGATAAGGTCCTAGAAAAAAACCCACAAGTAACAGCATGCCCGGAAGAATTTTTTTGTAGAAGGACCGCTCCAGCTCCTACTGAGGAGGCATCAACCTCCAATAGGAAGGGTTTAGATGGGTCAGGTCTGGAGAGCACGGGAGCCGAAGAAAAGGCAGACTTGAGCTGTTTAAAGGCGTCTTCCGCTTGAGGAGGCCATGACTTAGGATTGGCATTCTTTTTGGTTAAAGCCACGATAGGAGCCACAATGGTAGAAAAATGTGGAATAAATTGTCTGTAATAATTGGCGAACCCCAAAAAACGTTGGATAGCACGGAGTCCGGAGGGGCGTGGCCAATCTAAGACGGCAGAGAGTTTGTCTGGATCCATTTGTAGTCCCTGGCCAGAGACCAAGTATCCTAGGAAAGGAAGAGATTGACATTCAAACAGACATTTCTCCATTTTGGCATAAAGTTGATTGTCACGAAGTCTCTGAAGAACCATGCGGACATGCTGGCGGTGTTCTTCTAGGTTGGCAGAAAAAATCAGGATATCGTCCAGATACACAACAACACAGGAATATAAGAGATCACGAAAAATTTCATTAACAAAGTCTTGGAAGACGGCAGGGGCGTTGCACAGGCCAAAGGGCATGACCAGATACTCAAAGTGTCCATCTCTAGTGTTAAATGCCTTTTTCCATTCATCCCCCTCTCTGATGCGGATGAGATTATAAGCACCTCTTAAGTCCAGTTTGGTAAAGATGTGGGCACCTTGGAGGCGATCAAAGAGTTCAGAGATGAGAGGTAGGGGGTAGCGGTTCTTTACCGTGATTTTATTAAGACCGCGGTAGTCAATGCAAGGACGTAGGGAGCCATCTTTTTTGGACACAAAGAAAAATCCGGCTCCGGCAGGAGAGGAGGATTTGCGGATAAAGCCCTTTTTTAAATTTTCCTGGATGTACTCAGACATAGCAAGAGTCTCTGGGGCAGAGAGAGGATAAATTCTGCCCCGGGGTCGAGTAGTGCCCGGGAGGAGGTCAATAGGACAGTCATAAGGCCTGTGAGGCGGTAGAGTCTCAGCTTGTTTTTTGCAAAAAACATCCGCAAAGTCCATATAGGCCTTAGGGAGACCGGTTACAGGGGGAACCACAGGGTCACGGCAAGGAGAACTGGGAACCGGTTTAAGGCAGTCCTTGAAACAAGAGGAACCCCAACTCTTGATCTCCCCAGTGGACCAATCCAGGGTTGGGGAATGGTGTTGAAGCCAGGGTAGTCCGAGGAGAATTTCGGAAGTGCAATTGGGGAGGACCAAAAACTCAATTTTCTCGTGATGAGGTCCGATGCACATTAGGAGGGGCTCCGTGCGGAAACGTATGGTACAGTCCAATCTTTCATTGTTAACACAATTGATGTAGAGGGGTCTGGCGAGACTGGTCACCGGGATGTTGAACCTGTTGATGAGAGAGGCCAAAATAAAATTTCCTGCAGATCCGGAATCCAAGAAGGCCATAGTAGAGAAGGAGAAGGTAGAGGCAGATATCCGCACAGGCACCGTAAGACGTGGAGAAGCAGAGTTGACATCAAGGACTGTCTCACCTTTGTGCGGAGTCAGCGTACGTCTTTCCAGGCGGGGAGGACGGATAGGACAATCCTTCAGGAAGTGTTCGGTACCGGCACAGTACAGGCAGAGATTCTCCATGCGGCGTCGTGTCCTCTCTTGAGGTGTCAGGCGAGACCGGTCGACCTGCATAGCCTCCACGGCGGGAGGCACAGGAACGGATTGCAGGGGACCAGAGGAGAGAGGAGCCGGGGAGAAAAAACGCCTCGTGCGAATAAAGTCCATATCCTGGCGGAGCTCCTGACGCCTTTCGGAAAAACGCATGTCAATGCGAGTGGCTAGATGAATGAGTTCATGTAGGTTAGCAGGGATTTCTCGTGCGGCCAGAACATCTTTAATGTTGCTGGATAGGCCTTTTTTAAAGGTCGCGCAGAGGGCCTCATTATTCCAGGATAGTTCAGAAGCAAGAGTACGGAATTGTACGGCGTACTCGCCAACGGAAGAATTACCCTGGACCAGGTTCAACAGGGCAGTCTCAGCAGAAGAGGCTCGGGCAGGTTCCTCAAAGACACTTCGAATTTCCGAGAAGAAGGAGTGTACAGAGGCAGTGACGGGGTCATTGCGGTCCCAGAGCGATGTGGCCCATGACAGAGCTTTTCCAGACAGAAGGCCGACTACGAAAGCCACCTTAGACCTTTCAGTAGGAAACTGGTCCAACATCATCTCCAAGTGCAGGGAACATTGAGAAAGAAAGCCACGGCAAAATTTAGAGTCCCCATCAAATTTATCCGGCAAGGATAGTCGTAGGCCTGAAGCGGCCACTCGCTGCGGAGGAGGTGCAGGAGCTGGCGGAGGAGATGATTGCTGAAGCTGTGGTAGTAGCTGCTGTAGCATCACGGTCAGTTGAGACAGCTGGTGGCCTTGTTGCGCTATCTGTTGTGACTGCTGGGCGACCACCGTGGTGAGGTCGGCGACAACTGGCAGAGGGACTTCAGCGGGATCCATGGCCGGATCTACTGTCACGATGCCGGCTGGCAGGAGGTGGATCCTCTGTGCCAGAGAGGGATTGGCGTGGACCGTGCTAGTGGACCGGTTCTAAGTCACTACTGGTTTTCACCAGAGCCCGCCGCAAAGCGGGATGGTCTTGCTGCGGCGGTAGTGACCAGGTCGTATCCACTAGCAACGGCTCAACCTCTCTGACTGCTGAAGATAGGCGCGGTACAAGGGAGTAGACAGAAGCAAGGTCGGACGTAGCAGAAGGTCGGGGCAGGCAGCAAGGATCGTAGTCAGGGGCAACGGCAGGAGGTCTGGAACACAGGCTAGGAACACACAAGGAAACGCTTTCACTGGCACAATGGCAACAAGATCCGGCGAGGGAGTGCAGGGGAAGTGAGGTATACATAGGGAGTGCACAGGTGAACACACTAATTAGAACCACTTGCGCCAATCAGCGGCGCAGTGGCCCTTTAAATCGCAGAGACCCGGCGCGCGCGCGCCCTAGGGAGCGGGGCCGCGCGCGCCGGGACAGGACCGACGGAGAGCGAGTCAGGTACGGGAGCCGGGGTGCGCATCGCGAGCGGGCGCCACCCGCATCGCGAATCGCATCCCGGCTGGAGGCGGTATCGCAGCGCACCGGGTCAGTGGATCTGACCGGAGCGCTGCAGTAGCGAGAGTGTAGCGAGCGCTCCGGGGAGGAGCGGGGACCCGGAGCGCTCGGCGTAACAAGGACCAACGGCCTGAGAGCATGGAGGTGAAAGCGGCGTGACCTGTGCAAGTTGCTGTTGGGGCTGTGTTGGAACCACATTCACCCAGTGGGCCGTACAGGACATGTATTGTCCCTGACCATAGTTACAGCTCCACACGTCGGCGCTGCCTTGCACTTTGGTACACACCGACAGCCTCAAGGACTGGCCCACCTTCTGTTCCACAAAATTGTGCAGGACTGGTACTGCCTTCTTCTTAATGAAATGATGGCTTGGGACTCTCCACCTCATCTCGGCACAAGTCATCAGTTCTCTGAATGGTGCAGAGTCCACCACTTGAAAGGGAGGGACTGCAGCACCAGCAACTTGGACAGGAGCACATTCAGCTTCTGTGCTGTTGGATGAGTGGGCGCATACTGTTGTCTCTTGGACATGGCTTCGCCGATGGATTGCTGGCGGAATGAGTGACTTGAAAAAGGAGGAGCAGGAGCATCTGGAGCGACAGAAGATGGGTATGACACACAGCTCCCTTCTGCTGAGGTGGTGGAGCCTTGGCTGGCTGAATCAGGGAGCGGCCTGCCCCTTGGTGATGCAGCAGGCTGGACCATGACATCGGAGCCACGGTTCTCCCGCTTCATGGTGAGGCTGCATGTGTTGACGCAGGGCCGTAGTGCCAACATTGGGACCCTGGCCATGCTTCACCTTCTGCCGACACATCTTGCGTGTGGTCATGTTAACCTTCTTCGGATGCTTGATAAAAAAAAACTGCAACACCGCAGAGTAGCTGATTTTCCAACCAGCAGTCCGCACTGATTAACTGCTACTGCTGCTGACTCCAGGAACCCCTTTTCACTACCTCCCGGGAAGGTAGGCTGCCGCAAAGCAGGTGGTCTACTCTGTGCACGTTTGGCTCCAGACTTTCTACTTCTGCCGCCATGCTGACTGCCAACCACTTGCTTGCTCAGCTGCTGCCTCACTTGTGATGAAGTGGATGACCGTATTAACCAATCAATGATGGCAGATGGGTTGCTGGTCGAGACACGACCGCTAGCTGATACCGGGAGCTCAGGCCTCTCGCGACTCCTGCTGCCACTCGCCCCTAGTCTGCTGCCACCTCTGCCTGATAAATTAAGGCCTCTGCCACTCCTCTGTGCATGTCCTGGCACTTCTCTGCCTGACATACTTAGTGTGTTTATGTGGGGAGTACAATATGCTCCACTACGCTTAAAATAGTATTTGTGTAGACTGAGATATACATATGTGGTATGCACTTATGAGAGGAGGATAAGGTGCTTCAGTACAAACAGTATTTGTCTACAACACCAGCATGTGTGTACTTTTGGCTGACCTTTCATAGTATCTAGGCCCTTAAGACTTTAACAGGAACAAAATAGTACACCACTGAGATGTAAATATATGGTATTCACTTATGGGGGGAGGACAATGTGCTCCAGTACGCTTAAAACAGTATTTGTGTACAACACAAGCAGTAAGGCCAGTGCTGCAGCACACAGTCGTTGTGTACTACACCCAAAATTGCACTGTCTCTCTCAGTCTCACTCCCTTCCCTATCAGTGCTTCTAGGCAGGATTTGGGCTTGAGGTGAATCACTGCGGTTCTGTTTAACACACTGTACAACACACTGCTCTCTGTTCCTCTCTGTAATAGAATGCTGAAGTGACTGAGGGGTAAATCACTGCTGTAAAAATGCTTTTCTGTGCAACACACACTGCTCTCTGTCCCTCTCTCTGTGCAACAGAACGCTGATGTGACTGGGAGGTGAATCACTGCTGGAAAAATGATTTTCTGTGCAACACCCAGCACTTTCTGTCCCTCTCTATCTCTCTGTAATAAAAGGCTGAAGTGACTGGCCATAAGATGGCTGTCGATTATATAGGGCCGTGACATCACAGGGGTGGCTGGCTGCTGATAGGCTGCATGTTGCATTCTCATTCAGGGTCATCCTGCCTACCCTTGTCCCTGCCTTCCCAGGATTCCTTGCCCCATGTCCTCACATGTGGATCTGCCATTTCAGATGCCCTGGAGCCTGGACCCCATTAAATGAACAGCCATCCGCTGTTAAAAGTTTTGATCAGTGGGGGGTCTGAGAGCTGAGGGTTTATCTCTTTGCTGTCTCCTTGCCAGAGGAGGTGGACTCCGTAGACTTTCTACAGACCTGGGAATCTCAGCACCTAGACCCCAACCCAGTGGCGTTGCTAGAGTTGGTGTCACCCGGTGCGGTAGAAAATGGTGTCACCCCCATACGTACCCCCTCCCCCCAGTAAGTTTTTAGCCTGTTGTGACAGACACCACTGTTGTAGCGCATTGTGAGAAATTCCAGTATAAATAATCAGATATACCAGTTGCCACAGAATGGGAAACTGTTAAAGAAGTTTTCACCATTGAAATATACAGCTCCCAGAATTACTTAAAGGGGTACTCCACTGGAAAACATTTACTTTTATATCAACTGGTGCCAGAAAGTTAAACAGATTTTTAAATTACTTCTATTTAAAATCTTAATACTTACAGTACTTATAAGCTGGTGTATGCTCCACAGGAAGTTGTGTAGTTCTTTCCAGTCTGACCACAGTGCTATTTGCTGACACCTCTGTCCATGTCAGGAACTGTCCATGTCAGGAACTGTCCAGAGGTGTCAGCACAGAGCACTGTGGTCAGACAGAAAAGAAATTAAAAAAGAAAATAACTTCCTGTGAATCGCTTATACAGCAGCTAATAAGTACTGGAAGGATTAAAATTTTTAAATAGAAGTAATTTACAAATCTGTTTAACTTTGTAGCACCAGCTGATTAAAAAAAATGTTTTCCAGTAGAGTACCCCTTTGAGCAGTGGTGAGGTTATGCTGGGAGTTGTAGTTTCACTGACCTAACTGTAGAACTGACAAGTGACTACAGCTCTGATAGGACATAGAGAGGAGAATGTACAATGATATCAGTGACTACAGGTGACGTCTTCTCTATAATGAGGAGAATACACAATGATATCAGTGAATACAGGTGACGTCTTCTCTATTGTGAGGAGAATACACAATGATATCAGTGACTACAGGTGACGTCTTCTCTATTGTGAGGAGAATACACAATGATATCAGTGACTACAGGTGACGTCTTCTCTATAGTGAGGAGAATACAAAATGATATCAGTGATTACAGGTGATGTCTTCTCTATAGTGAGGAGAATGTACAATGATATCAGTGATTACAGGTGACGTCTTCTCTATAGTGAGGAGAATCTACAATGATATCAGTGATTACAGGTGACGTCTTCTCTATAGAGAGGAGAATGTACAATGATATCAGTGACGTCTTCTCTATAGTGAGGGGAATACACAATGATATCAGTGATTACAGGTGACGTCTTCTCTATAGTCTTCCCTTATCTAATTCAGATGGTACATACCTCCAGGACTTGTTCCAGCTAAAACTTCTCTCTGCAGAATGTGACGCCCAGACGTCTCCTCACTATGTCAGCGGATTATCATCCTCTATATGAAAACAATTATTATTATAAACCTGACAGACACTGTATCCTCTAAATATAATACTACTATACACTACACTCTTTGATTATAAACCTTCCATACACCATACCCACTGAATATAATACTACCAACCACACACTGTACATTCTGAATATAATACCAACACATACTGTACCCTCTGAATATAAATCTGCCACATACTATACCCACTGAATATAGTACTACCACATACTGTACCCTCTGAATATAATACTACCACAAACTGCGCCCTCTGAATATAATACTACCACAAACTGCGCCCTCTGAATATAAATCTGCCACATACTGTACCCTCTGAATATAAATCTGCCACATACTGTACCCCTGAATATAATACCGCCACATACTGTACCCTCTGAATATAAATCTGCCACATACTGTACCCTCTGAATATAAATCTGCCACATACTGTACCCTCTGAATATAAATCTGCCACATACTGTACCCCTGAATATAATACCGCCACATACTGTACCCTCTGAATATAATACTTAGAGATGAGCGAACTTACAGTAAATTCAACTCATCACAAACTTCTCTGCTCAGCAGTTGATGACTTTTCCTGCATAAATTGGTTCAGCTTTCAGGTGCTCCCGTGGGCTGGAAAAGGTGGATACAGTCCTAGGAGACTCTTTCCTAGGACTGTATCCACCTTTTCCAGCCCACCGGAGCACCTGAGAGCTGAACTAATTTACGCAGGAAAAGTCATCAACTGCCAAGTCGAGAAGTTCGTGATGAATCGAATTTACTGTAAGTTCACTCATCTCTAATAATACTACCACAAACTGCGCCCTCTGAATATAATACTACCACAAACTGCGCCCTCTGAATATAACGTTGGCATACAGTGCACCCTCTGAATATAATACCACAACCGCAGTAACACCCCTCAACATCCGTTAGCTGATGCTATTACCACGGGAGGGGGGTATTGGTGGTGTTGCTAGTGGATGATGGGGGTGCTACTACTGGGGGGGGGGTTGCTGGAGGATGATGAGGGTGCTACTGGCCATCCCCCCTGGCAGTATCACCCCCATCATCCATCCGCAGGATCATCCTCCTGGCAGGAGCACCTCCATCATCCACCATCAGGATCTGCTGATGGAGGTGCTGCTGGGGGGGGGGGGGTGTTGCTGGTGGATGATGAGGGTGCTACTGCCAGGGGGGGGAGCATTAGGTAGGCAGCAGTGCCCCCACATTAGGTCGGTCGCAGTTTCCCCACATTAGGCAGCATAGATTCCCCACATTTGGTACCAGTTCCCCCACATTAGGGATGTACCAGTTACCCCACATTAGGGATGTACCAGTTACCCCACATTAGGTAGCAATTTCCCCACATTAGGTAGCACAGATTCCCCACATTAGGTAGCAATTTCCCCACATTAGGTAGCATAGACTCCCCACATAAGGTAGCATAGACTCCCCACAGGTAGCATAGACTCCGCACATCTGGTAGTAGTTTCCCCACATTAGGCCGCAGGTTCCCCACAATGGGTCAAAGTCTCCCCACAATAGATCGCTGGTTATACACCCCCCCCCCCCCCCCCACACACACACACACACACACAGTTAGAGAGACAGACACACGCACACAGAGTCACATACACACACACACACACAGTCACACACACAGTGTCACACACACACAGTCACACAAGCATAGATAGAGACAGACACACACACACACAGTCACATACACACATACAGTCACACACACAGTCACACACATAGTCTCACACATAGTCTCACACACACACAGTCTCACACACACAAGCATAGATAGAGACAGACAGAGAGACAGACATACACACTCACCCATCCAGCGCAGTGCTCCTTCTCACCGGGCGCCGTGCGAGTGACGTAACTCACGTCCTCCTGCGCGGCCATGCGGTGTGACGTCAGGCCGGCGCAGACGTGGGAGCGGAGGACGGGCACAATGCTGGTGAAGGTGAGGGGGGGGGGGTGATGACGGACGGGCGCAGAGTGAAGGTGAAAGAGGGGGGGGTGATGACGGACGGGCGCACCGCACACACAGCGCAGGGGGGGGGGGCTGACGGATGGGAGGCCGGTCGGGCACAGATGGGGGGGGGGGTGCTGCGGAGCGTCTTGGTGTCACCCCATTAGATTGGTGTCACCCGGTGCGGGCCGCACCCCCCGCACCCGGGTCGCAACGCCACTGCCCCAACCTATTAAAACTTTTGACATATCTATATGCCTTATCTTTTTTTAATGACAGTAATGCTTTAAACATATTGCCACACAATTGGATATTAAATAACTGTCCTTGTCCAGAAGATCGTATGAAGTAGATTTCAAAGAACTAAAATATGAGTAGATTGCCTATATATCATACCTGCCTACACCAAGGGAACTTTATATCTAAAACAAGTTAAAAGTAATGATATTATGGACCACTGTTAATCGATGACAATCTTTATCATTCATTACATCAACAGTTGACTTATTCCACTTAAAAAACAAATTGATAACTTTGCCTGCATCTTCATGGTTCCACCAAAATATAAAATACTAACTATAAAATATTATTTTGCCAAGTGTTGTCACAGTTTAAGGAATCAGTTTTTCTGATGAAGTTTAGAAATCAAAAGGGGTTTACATGCTCAAGAAAATTTGCAAGAACTGACGCCCTTCAAGAAATGTGAATCCATTCCCTTCTATACTGTCCTATCTCCTCTCACTACTGTAGACTGTAATGTCTCCTCAAGCCTCCATTTCTTCCTGCTCCTATGAGTTCTTCAGTTCTTCATCACTGTAGCCTGCTGAGCAACATCTGAGAGAGGATGTAGCTGCTTGATCAATCACTAAAGAGAATGGTCTGTGGCTTAAAGGGGTACTCCAGCCCTAAGACATCTTGTCTGATCGCGGGGGTCCCCCCACAATCTCTCATGCATGATCGCTCCGTGTCTGAAGCCTCACGGCCACGGGGCCAGAGTATTGTGACATCACGAGACCCGGCCTCGTGGTCTTGAGGCTTCAGACATGAAGCGATCATTGGTTTGAGCAGCTGAGACAGGTGGGTACTGCATGAGAGATAGCGGGGGTCCCTAGCGGCGGGACCCCCACGATCAGACATCTTATCCCCTATCCTTTGGATAGGGTATAAGATGTCTTAAGGCCGGAGAACCCCGCAAAGTCTTAGGGAAGCTTCTACTGAACCTGTCTACAAAGGAGTGTTTTTGTAGTCAGACTTCTCAAGTTAAGACATGAATTAATACACAAGTTGTAAATAGACTTGGAGGGAAACAGGACAAAAGGGGCAAAAGAGATAGGTAAGCTATAATACATGGTGTGATATTTTTATTTTATAGCTATTGGCCCAACTTCTCTAAATCCAACTTTGTACTCTGTAAGGATTATATATATATATATATATATATATATATATATATATATATATATATATATATCCAGAACACAAGTCAAAATTTACTTACAGAAACATGTTATATATTACATTTAAATTGACATTCACATATAGTTTACCGTTAGTAAAACAGAGGAAAATAAAGAAATGGATAGCATATTGAAATGGCATTCATCTGCTCTGTTTATTCAGACATCTGCCTTGTTTGCATACTTGGAGTGTAATAATACCACAGATGATGCTATTACTCTTCTGCTTATAAATATTTCAATTTCTTAATATTTGTTTGCCTAAAGGTTTAAGTTCTCAAGTTCTTGTATAAGTGCAGCATGTCGCATGTGGTATACAAAGTTCTTTTTTCAAGTCACAAGGAAATTCTTAAATATTAATTTTGGTAAAGTCTAACGGTAAACTATATGTGAATGTCAGTTTAAATGTAATATATAACATGTTTCTGTAAGTAAATTTTGACTTGTGTTCTGTATATATATATATATATATATATATATATATATATATATATAATCCTTACAGAGTACAAAGTTGGATTTAGAGAAGTTGGGCCAATAGCTATAAAATAAAAATATCACACCATGTAATATAGCTTAACTATCTCTTTTGCCCCTTTTGTCCTGTTTCCCTTCAAGTCTATTTACAACTTGTGTATTAATTCATGTCTTAACTTGAGAAGTCTGACTACAAAAACACTCCTTTGTAGACAGGTTCAGTAGAAGCTTCCCTAAGGCTTTAAGGGGTTCTCTCTGACAGTACTCATTGTAAAATCATCTTTCGTAGCCAATTTTTTTTTTCTGTAATAGGGCAAGTGTAACCTATGAATGGTGGCAGCAGAGGGCCTCGCTAATGGTCCGGTGATTGCCCCTGCTCCACAAAGTGGAGCATTGTAAGGGTCGGTAAACAAGCTCCAATCTACAAGGTCGGTGCTTCTTTACAGAGTGTGTCGGTCCATGTTATACGGGCCTTAGAAGCCGCATTTATATTACTGGACCTTAAAGGGGTACTCCGCTGCTCAGCGTTTGGAACAAACTGTTCCGAACACTGGAGTCGGCGCCAGGAGCTTGTGACGTCATAGACCTGCCCCCTCATGACATCACGCCCGCCCCATAAATGCAAGTCTATTGGAGGGAGCGTGACAGCCGTCACGCACCCTCCCATAGACTTGCATTGAAAGGCGGGGTGTGATGCCTTGAAGGACGGGGCTATGACGTCACGAGCTCCCAGCACCGGCTCCAGCATTCGGAACAGTTTATTCCAAACGCTGAGCAGCGGAGTACCCCTTTAAATGTGAAATTGCATCTTAAGGTAAATCTTGTTCTGAAAACCATATATCCAGATTAAAGAAATAAATCAAACTATCTCCGTGCATGTTATCAGGCTTAGTCTTACTGAACACTGATCGTGCTGAGTCCCACTTTGTTAAAATAATTGTATCCAGAGAAAATGTCCAGAACATACCAAGATAATATCTTCTCTCCTTCTTTTATAGTTGAAATGCTCCGGTGTGCACAGCTGTCTTCTAATGAGTAAATCCAACTGGATCAAGATATTAATGATTTTCTTTCACTTCCCACAATTTAATATCCACTGGGTCACAACGCGCTTTGTAAAGTACTGCCATGGGTCTAATTGAAGAATAAATCTAAGGAAGAATCACTTAAGAATATAGATTTTTTTTTTTGGTCTCCCAAATAACTTGTCAACTGTTAACTGATAGGAAAAATTTGCTAATGTTCTGTAGAAATTTCTATAAAGTCATAGATTTAAAGTTAAATGAAATTAAGGATAAATGAACTGCTTTGTTTCAGCAAATTCATCTGTCTGCTTCTAAAACTTCCCAAGACCATAAAATGGGTAATGTACCAAATACATAAATGACTGAACCATTAAAATGCCATTACATCCAGTACAGGTATTTTGACCTTCATATTTTTTTTTTTTAAAGTACCAGTTTTCAGCTAACATCCATTTATTAACCCTTTTTGTAACTGTAAAGGATTAGACCAGTTGTTACTCTTTCCATGATGTAGATTTAGTGAATTACTGTATGACATTAATTTGAATTGGTTGTATCATGTGGGCAACACCTTTTCTAATTCACCTAAAACCCCCATACTTATTAATCAGCAGGTGAGCACATACAAGAAATCCTACATTCTCCTTGCAGAAGCCACCAGGGCAAATGTAATTTTACATGGCACTTGAGTGAATCAGCCAAGATTCATTTTGTGTCCGAATCTGACTGTAGGATTTGTTTTGCAATCTTTTCGGATTCAGAAGTGCCCTGATTCCCCTGTGATTGCCTTTGTACACAAGCAGAGACTCCTATCAAAGACATGTTGTCTTCTCAATTCTCCTTCAAGACCTTATTCACTTTAATGGTCTATTCACATGTACAGCATTCTTCGCAGGTTTGATGCGCAGGATTTTCTGCTGCAGATTTCAATGTAAACTGAATGACCTAACGCAGCTTAAAATCCTGCGCATCAAATCTGTGCAGAATATTGTACATGTGAATAGACCCTAAAAAAGTATTTATTAATGAGTTTTTCTACATTAGCAAGCCATGACATATGTCTAGGTTTACCATCACTGATGAAGGTTCTACTTAAGAGACCCGACGGATCAAAAGAACAAAGAGACCTTCATAGCACAGCATCTGAACAAAAGCACATCTTTGCAGAATTTTTTTTTAGAAAGACCCTTTTTTTTATATCAGTAGGGGGCCCAGAGGTAAAATGACAAAAACAATTGGTAAAAGATGGCATACCCTAGAAGTATGATGTTAGATATTACAATCCTATTAAGTATAGTCAGCATCCAAGTATAGCAGTGTTGTTGATGTAAAACAATTCTATGTGAGCCTTTTTTGGTCATTTGGCCGTTTTAAGATATCGTTCTATGATGCTTTAAGGCCATCACCTCTGAAGTCACTGACCCTGCCCAGCTACAATGCCACCTCCAGTCATCTCTCAGGCAGCTGGCGGCATTCTTCCTTGTTCTGGTGATGGCCCTGCACTTTGCAGGGCTGTCCATCAATGTGTGACACAGCCAGCCTAGCCAATGAGGAGGTGTGGGTGCTCACACCTCCCAGGGGTGGAGTATTTAGATTGCAATATTGGGACCTGACTCCACTTTCTATGCTACTGACTTTGTATTTTGTTGCTCTCTAGGATTGACCTTCCCTGTCCTGACTCTGCCTCTAGTTTTGATTTTGTACTACGTTGCCCTCTTGGTTTCTGACTTTCTGGCTTGTCCCTGGTTAATCTCTTGTCTACTGAATTTGTACTCTATCTGCCCGTAAGTTGCTGACATTGCCTGTCTGACTTCCCTGACACCCCATGCACTTAGCCCAGTTTAGGGCCCATATCCTAGTTGGGGGCTGCCATTTAGGGTGGATTGTTAAATAAATAACTATTAATGATTACTATTATTATAATGTGGTTTCAAACTTACATACTCCCCTACAACTTCCAAGCTCTATAGAACCATACTATGATGCTTATATAGTTCTTTGAGACCCTTCTGTATACCTCTTCTTTTTTTAAAGGAGTATTCCTTGCTATTGCCCCAGTATTGCCTTTAGGGAACAACAATCCAAGAAGAGATGTACAGCACAAGCCGGAGACTCCAATAGCAAAGGAAAGTGACTTTTATTGGTTACTACCCAGATGCAACGTTTCGGCAAACAAGACTGCCTTTTTCAAGCAGGCTTGAATCTGGGTAGCAACCAATAAAAGTCACTTTCCTTTGCTATTGGAGTCTCCGGCTTGTGCTGTACATCTCTTCTTGGATTGTTGTTACTCTGGATTGGCCCTCTGGATAGGTACGGGCACAGCCGAGTGGTCCAGTGCTGTCTATTGGGACTTTTTTTGCTTCCTTTAGGGAACAGTTACTCCATAATATGATCCAAATTTCCAGAAATGGTGCCAGTCTTTTCCACAGGTTGTCCTGAACTGGGTTGTCCAGTTCAGTCCCATTCCCTTGAACAGCACATGAATAGATTAACATTGATTCCAGAGAAAAAGTAAATTTTTAGAAATCCTAGATATTTTTTTTTTCCAACAAATAATATTCGGAACCACTAAGTCAATGGGATGTAAAACATTACACAACCACAATGTGTTTCTGATGCTAATGCTCATTCTCATCCAGGGCCACCTTGAGACAGATATACAGTCAGAGGGTTCATTAGCCGCATTTCAACATTGTCAATCATGCTGGGTCAATATTCTGTCACCGTAAGGAGGCCTCAATCCCAGGACCTTATAAAATAAAGATCATCAATATTTATCAGTGATATTTACGCTGCCAAAATCAAAGTGACATTGAGATGTTATTAGCCTGGAGGAGATTTATTTTTCTGAATGTATCTTCCCAGACATAGAGCCGGTTGTTAGTGTCTGCGACTGCTCCGAATGTATTAATTGCATTTTATAACTATATCAGTTTTTATTTTAATAATTATCCTACGATTCATTGGCTTGTGACAGACACAATAATTTAATAAAGCAGATTTAATTTACTTTATTCCCAGAAGTGTATTACACAACACCCGTATATGTCGCTATACTGATTGTTACCGGTATGTTAATTATATCTAACAAGTTTGTAGCGACGCTATATAAACACAGGAAAAGCAGGTGTTTGTGCTTAATCCTCCTGAACTCGTAAAAACAGCGGGCTGACCGGTTAATTAACTCACCTTTTATGACGCAGTATAGTTGTGAATCTGTTTGGAGAGGGTAGCCGTATTAATGTCATTATCTCCACCTTTACAAAACTCAACAATTTCCCAGGATTGTCATTGGATTTTTATATTAGTCCAGGCTATAAAAACTTTGTAGGTTTTTCTTTTTCTTTTCTTTTTTTTCTTTTTACTTTTTTATTAATTTTATTATTGTAATTCCTTCTTTCCTTTTACAATGTTTAATGAGGTTATTCAAGCGCAGAAGTTTAGAGATCATTAGACACTATAAATCCTAAACGTACTATATGTAATAAAATATAGAGAATAAAATATAATAATGTAATAAAATATAGAGAAATGTTAAGAACGTGATTATTGGTCTAAACTGTCTTCAGCAGTGTTTCCCAACTTGTGTACCTCCAGCTGCTGCAAAACTACAACTCGCAGCATGCACAGACTGGCTTTGGCAGTCTGGGCATGCTGTTAAGTGTTGTTTTGCAACAGATACATTTTCAACTTTTCTGTGGAGACTAAGACAGGATCAACAGAGCAACCAGAAATCTTATAATGTTTAGTAACCAGCAATCTTATAGTGTTTCTGACTTCTGGTTTTGATCTTTGGCTCTGCTTTCTGACTACTCTTTGGATTAGTGTTCTGGTACTCTGCTTACTCACGTTATTGACCCCAGCTAGTCTGACCTTGCTTTACTGGGTGTCTGTCTAGATTCATTTCTGTTAGTTTTGTGTGTCTCCAGCTGTTCCCCGACTTCAACTGTTTTGTATTTTATCGTTTTGACTCTTTCTGTCACTGCATGTATATAGGAAGGGACCGTCCTCGTGGTTGTGGACCCGTTGTTTAGGACGAGTATGCAAGTAGGCAGGGACAGAATATGTGGGCAAGTTTAGGGCTTCACTCTATCCCTGACCAACGTGAAAGCATACTGGGGTCTTGAGTTTAAAGGGGTTCTCCGGTGCTTAGACATCTTATCCCGGGAGTCCTGCCACTGGGGACCCCCGTGATCTTGCACGTGGCACCCCGTTTGTAATCAGTCCCCGGAGCGTGTTCACTCCGGGTCTGATTAGCGGCGACCACAGGACCGACGGTGTGTGATGTCATGCCTCTGCCCCGTATGATGTCACGCTCCGCCCCTCAATGCAAGCCTATGGGAGGGGGTGTGATAGCTGTCACGCCCCCCCCCATAGACTTGCATTGAGGGGCGGAGCGTGAGGTCACATGCCGCCGGCCCCGTGATCGACAGTAATCAGACCTGGAGCGAACATGCTCCGGGGACTAATTACAAACTGGGTAACGCGTGCAAGATCACGGGGGTCCCCAGTGGCGGACTCCCGCGATCAGGCATCTTATCCCCTATCCTTTGGATAGGGGATAAGATGTCTAAGCACCTGAGAGCCCCTTTAATTCCATCCAAGGGCCCCATCTGGATGGAATTGTATGTTGCTTCCTATGAAATTGTGTATTCTCAGATATGGGGTATAAATCAAGAACCTCACTTGAAACAAGACCCGATTTGAGCTTTGATAACTTTGTTCTGTGTTAGGGTACACTGACGATGGACCCTACAGTGTTGCTTTCATCTGTGCCTTCTCATAGCGGCAATCCGCCACTACAAGCAGACACGCAGCATAAAATGCGCTGTGCATCCATGTGAATATACCCTTACAGAATAAATCAGCAACAGAAATATCTAAAGCCCAACTGTGATGGGTTGTTATTGGAAACAAAGCTATAAACAATACGTTTAACACATTCCATGTTAAAACATTGATTTATACTACGATCAATAGATTATTCATTACACCCATTGATTTTTTATTACTGAAATAAAGCCTCATAGAGCTCCATATCTCAGTTTTTTTCTACATCCACTCATTAAAGGGATACTCTGCCCTTAGACATCTTATTCCCTATCCAAAGGATAGGGGATAATATGTCAGATCACCAGAGTCCCGCTGCTGGGGACCCCCTGGATCTACCATGCAGCACCCACCTGTAGCGGCTTCCGGAAATGCTGGAGGTCCTCAGGCTGAGTCCATCTCAACCACCGGGATGGAAGATCGTGATGTCACGACTCCGCCCCCATGAGACGTCACATCCCGTCCCTCAATGCAAGTCTATGGAAGGGGGCATGACGTCACACGGGGGCAGAGTTGTGACGTCACAATCTTCCATCCCGGTGGTCGAGATGGACTCAGCCTGAGGACCTCCAGCGGTTCCAGAAGCCGCCACAGGTGGATGCTGCATGGTAGATCCAGGGAGTCCCCAGCAGCGGGACCCCAGTGAACTGGCATCTTATCCCCTATCCTTTGGATAGGGGATAAGATTTCTAGGGGCAGAGTACCCCTTTAAGGGTTTACTAGATTATGACCAAAAAATATAAAAAAGTTGGGTTGTTCACTATTACCTACTGAATTTCTAAAAAAAAAAAAAATTAGAATTCACATTTTTTGTGATTCATTTTCAATTTGTCTCGATACTGTGCACTGATGCATGCGTTACATTTCCAACTTTCATTTGTAGACTAGGGCAGGATCAACAGAGACTACTGAGAAATTGAACTAAGCATGTGTGAGCTTCTCTGTGGATGTCATCACTAGAGTTGACCGAGCCTCCTGAAACCGGATTTGATCTGAACTTTCGCGGCTCACCAAACTTTTGAAAATTTCCAGGTTCCGCTCGAGCAAACCATACAGGGCTGAATTGTGCTCACAGCTGGCTGCCACAAGTACAGCTTAGCCTAGCAAGGAAGGAGTTAATTAGCGCTGTTAAGCATCACCAGTTAACTTCTTTAGTCTGTGGGGGGTATATATTATACAGCAATCTATATGGTTGTATAATGTATACAGGGAAGAAAGTTATGCTTACCATCTCATCACTGGTCTGGGCCTCTTCTTGTGTAGCCCCACTCCCTCATGACATCATCACTAGAGGCGGAATTCAAGAAGAAGACCGGACCAGCGACAGGTGGTATCACTCTCTTCACTGTATACATTATGTAGCCATATATAAAGTTATATAATGTATACACCCACCTCCTTACGAAGCTCAATAGCGCTAATAAACGTCTTTCTTGCTGGGCCAGCGCATAGAGCTCAGCCAAGCAACATGTTACAGTAAACCAGCATATTTAGTGTTAGGCTGCGCTGCACAGATGTGCAACTCTTTCCTTTCACTTCCGGTTTGTGACGAACTTGTTCGCCGTGAACCAAACACTTTCAGTCAGGAAGACGATCTTTTGGAAAGTCCGCTCAACTCTAGTCATAACCAAGGACAACGGGCAAAATAAAGAAGGCACGTGGGGGATTGGTAAATGTATGTTCAGTTTCTCTCAAACAGTGCAGGAATGCATTTTAATATAATGCATTACATTAGACCAATTTATCAATGTGGTAAAATCCCTTTAAACGCAAGATACATTCTTTTCAATACAACATTATTGTACAGAATTGATTGTACTTAGACTAAAAATCCAGTACTGTATGAATATATTGTTAAAAAAGAGAAAAATGCTGTGAAAAAAGAAAAAATAATAATGAAAAAATTATAATACTAGTATTTTCAATGATTTTGAGGAGTACTCCAGAGCTCTGCTTTGTCTTTTCACCCATCATCACCAGCAGCCATTGACCTCACATTGTGGAATGTGTATCTTTTTATGTGAGATGAAAAGAAGAGAAAATGTCTAGCACATAATTACGACTAATTATAGAGGTACACAAATGTTTCAGATAAATACTGCATTTATCCCCTGCTTCATATACCCTATGAATATAACCTTTTTCTATCCAGTTCTTTTCTAACAACTGTAATTAAATGGTTGTGTCAATAAATGTAAGCAGGCATAAGATTCTGCTCTATTAGGTATTGTGTCTGTGCAACATTGTAAAGGGTTTGGAAATGTGACCATCTCAGAATTAGACGGTTGTGTACTGTATAAGATATCTATCTACATGTATGCATATAAAAAAAAAAGTATTGGGATGGCCGTCTTGTAGTCCTGTTCTAGGGTGCGTTCACACCACATTTTGGCTATAAGGCAGCCGGGTCCAGCTGCTGTATAGCCAAAACATGGTGTGAATGCACCCTTACCCCGGCACATGTCTAAATCTGGAAAAAGAGCAAATCATCAGCTTAGCCAAATATTGTAACTGTTTTTTTACGAAAGTCTATCCCAAAAGCCTACCCCAAAATGATACTGTGTTTCTCACACGGCATGCTGAAAACTGAGCATGCTGATGGCTCACAACGCAGCTCAGACACCTTGGCAGGATCCTCAGGGAGCAGCGCAGTTTCACCAATTTGTGGTCACAATTATGCATGTGATGTCACATAGGAGCAATAATGCAAAGCCTGCATTGCCCAGAAGCCACGACATTGCCATATTAGCCCCGGCCTCTACTACTACCAGGAGTCTTCTAAAGCAGCATCCGCCCCTGCAGAATGAGGACCCTTCAGCCAGAGGCGTAGCTTGTAACTTTTGGGACCCGATGCAAAATCAGCAACAGGGCCCCATATGCCAATTATAATACTTGTCTCTTATGGGGCAGATGTGGTTTGGAGCCCCCTTAGGCACCAGGGCCCCGATGCGACTGCTACCTCTGTTACCTCTATAGCTACACCCCTGCCTTCAGCTCCTACTAGGATAGGTGACCCATTAGATATGCTCCTAGTTGACTCTGGCCACCAGGACAGCTTTGACCTGCTTCCAACCTCTAATGCACCAGCGACTCCACTTACTATGAAACACATTTTACAGGCCCTGCAGCAATCACTTAAAGGGGTATTTCGGCGCTAAGACATCTTATCCCCTATCCAAAGGATAGGGGATAAGATGCCTGATCGCGGGTGTCCCGCCGGAGCGAAATGAAGCTGACGATTTTGAGTTGCCCTCTGACCGAGGCTAAGCACATTGGATATTAAGTAACATTATTCATCTGAAGCTTCAGTCACATTGCAGGGGGTGAGGAGGGAGCCACATGTGCATCATAGAGGCCCGAGAATAGTGTAAACAAAAACAACAAAAAACGTCCTTTGAAGAACCCCATCAAACTCTTTGTAATCTTTTAGCCTGTTTCAAACATCTTAAAACGTCTTCATATCTAGTTGCTTTGATAAATTGCGCAATCTGTGTTGTTTTCTCCTGTTACTTGTACGGTCCTAATGTCTCTTTACAATATAAGAAGGGAATGCTCCTTTGGATCAGTGTACTGCGTCTCTGGGGAACAAAAATCATAAGCACAGAGAAAATAACAATAGAGGAATTTTACCACTCCGTAAAAATAAAAAATTGTGGTTAAGATGTCCCAGGGTATTCCTTTTGTGTTCTCTAAGTATAAAAAAATAAGCTTTAGCGGTAAAACCACCTGTCAAGAGGATACAGAAATGTCTTCATTAATGACTAACTAAACTGTTGAAGATAATAATATAACCGAGAATACTTCATAAAAACATATCTAGGCTAGGTGCCTCTAATCTATCAGGATGTATCAGTCCTACAAGCCTTAAAGGGATACTTCGGTGGAAAACATTTTTTTTAAATCAACTGGTGCCAGAAAGGTAAACATATTTGTAAATTACCTCTATTAAAGAAATCTTAACCCTTCCAGTACTTCAGCTGCTTAATGCTCCACAGGAAGTTCTTTTCTGTCTGACCATAGTGCTCTCTGCTGACACATCTGTCCATGTCAGGAACTGTCCAAAGCAGAAGTAAATCCCCATAACAAACCTCTCCTGCTCTGGACAGTTCCTGACATGGACAGAGGTGTCAGCAGAGAGCACTATGGTCAGACAGAAAAGAAATGCAAATAGAAAAGAACTTCCTCTAGAGCATACAGCAGCTGGAAAGTACTGGAAGGATTAAGACTAAAACATAGACATATAAGATCTAGATCTGTGAGAATGGGAAAAAAAGTTATAGTACAAATCAATCAACTATATACATAAAATAATATAATACCATTCACAGAGCTACAGAAGAAATGTGATCTTCCATCACGGGAACTTTTTAAATACCTTAGAATTAGGCATTATTTAGAAGCGTGTAATTTTACACCACACCACTGCTCCCCATTCCTGCTTTCTTATATGAATAATCCAACCTCTAAAAGGTTGAGGCAAATGTATGGGGTAATGAATAACCGCACAACATTCCAACACATAGGACCATATTTAAAATGGGGAAAGGATCTGTCGCAAATTTATACAGATCAAGAATGGACCTATGCGTTCAAATTGACCCACTCCTCACTGTTGCAAATCCCACACAGAGAAGCCATTGGTAAAACTAATTTGCGCTGGTACCATTCTCCTGAAAGGCTCTATAGGATGTCTTCTGCTAATTCGGAAGAATGCTGGCGCAAATGTGGGAAGACAGGGTCTCTTATACATATCTTATGGCAATGTCCAATGAGTCAAGAATATTGGCATAGGATGGAATCACTTTTAATAAACATTACCCATATCCCAATTACGCTGTCGCCACAAAGAGCGTTGTTATTATTCCAAAGCAAATATACCCAGTAGAGATGCGGTTCTTGATCTGTAAAATTCTTGTAGTAGCAAAATTAGCTCTCTGTAGATATTGGAAACAAACTGAAGTCCCGCAACTGGAAGAAGTTGTGAATATGATACAACATTGTTATAAATTCGAAGAAATAATAGCGATAGGAAGGAATGAAATTATAATGTTTCACCAAAAATGGGCGTTATGGAAAGAATTTAAGGGAGAAACATAGAATTCTATTAAAATACTGGAATGTATAGATATGGATTCAGATAATCTTAATAGTTTTATAGAACTAGAAACATACTAGATAGAAATTGATAAAAAGATAAAAGAAGACGATAGCACCATTGTATGGAAGATGATTGGGATGTATTTATGTATGTAATTGTTGAAATCTTGTAGTATGAAACTGTGCAATTTTGTAAATGTTAATTGTAATAAAATAAAAATAAAAAAGACAAAAAAAATTAAGTAATTTACAAATCTGCCACATTTGCCACAAAGAAGACCACAGTTTTATAAAATGCACATGGTGGCTGGAGGGTGTCTTTTACAAATGTTGCAATGGGACCAGAAACATCAAGTTGTGCTGTAAATCAGAACCAATGGCATAGACCATAGAGAGGTAGTCTATGTCTGTAGTGAAGGGGAACTGGTTAAGACTCATCCCTCCTTTAGCTATTTGGAGAAGTGCCATTTCTACAAGGGCCATAACTTAAAACTTGAGAGAGTTCCTAGGGTCATCTCGAACTTCTGATTTGCAAGGATTGGGGAGAATACATACAGTATATGATCTTTAATTATAACACCGTGTTCAGATAATTTTTTATTTAGCATAATTTAAGATAGAAGCACTCACGTTCTGCAGGTAAAAAATCCAGGTTCTTTATTCCAATGAGAACAACAAGTTACATCAGGAGTGAGTTAGATGTCAGGACTACATCCGTTTCACAGCCTCTGCTGCTTCAACTGGTCCCTATGTCATCCCTGTGTCTCCACCCTTAAATTCAACAAACTTTCTTGTTCCAACCCCTGGCAAAGTAACCCTTTGTTCACCATTGGGGTTAAAACACAACTACTTAACCCCTGTTTAAACATGTTAGTGCTATATATATAAATATTCCACCATTGTACAAAACATACGAACATATTTGCAGGACTAAAAGTTACACAAAAATTGCTAAAACATACTATACAAAAACATTTTTAGGACTGATAATAAACACATCAATATTACTCAGTTCATTAAGTCCTTACTGTCCTTATGCCTGTGTTCTAATGATAACAGTTTGCTTCTTAAGCAGGTTCATGTTGTGTAATGTTTTATTTAGACTGGGGACCTACTATTGAGTTTACTGAATGCTTTTGACCTTTCTCAAAAATATTTTTATTTTGGTAGAGTAAGGGACAAGCCACGACCAAAATTGTTTTCCAGCAAAACAAAAAGATTCAACGAGTTGAAGCCAAAGAAGCCTGATGTTTATTTCTCCCAAGATCTACCATTTGGGGGAAAGCAAGAGGCCCTTATATGCATCACATTGCTTGTGGATTCTGCCAAAATCTGCAGTAATACAACGTGCATGGGCCATATAAAAGATATCTAAAATAAATGGGGAAGAGTTATCAAGACTGGTCCGATTGTTGGTTTACAAGGGTTTTCCCACCAAGAGCACACTTCTGTTTATGATTTCCTATACTTTGCTATCTCTATCAGTACCATAAAGTCAAATGATAGACCCCATTCTTCTCATTGGAGGGATCCCAGTGGCAGGGGAGTCCAGCAATCAGACACTCTTTACCAATTTTGTGGAGCATTGTTGGAGCAAAATACCTATAATTTTTAAAAGGGATCTCCACAAATTGGGATCTTTTGTTAAGGGGGACATGGACTTTACCACAATTTTCGTTTACATCAATTTTGATCTGGAGTGATGCTTGTAGCTTTCTATTAAAGTTTTAGTGGTGAAAATGTATAAACATCCATTTCCTTGCTATAAAAAAAATAAAAACTAACCCCCTAGCAAAACAAACCAATATGCTTTAAACATACATAGGATGACAATTATAGATGAGCATGGCGGTCTGTTACAGTGCACTGCTCATGTTCACTACATGCTTCATAGCACTGAGCTCTTCATACAATAAGCTCATCTAGAAGATATGGATAAGCCAGAATGTGTCCTGGGCAACGTTTCAGAACTGCATTTCTTAAGACGTTTGTTGGACCTGAGGGAATGTATCTTGTTACATGTAAGGAATAATAGCTGGGACTCGGTGGTTCATTTCAGCCAATGCAGATGCATATATTTCCCTTACAGAATGTGTTTTTTGGTGCAGTGTTGTTGTAGCTATTCTGGTGGCCTTTATAGCAGTGTAATGCTGATTTAATGTAGTGAGTAGAAAGAAGCATCACCACAAACAATGCTGTAGGAAATCAGTATGAGTTGTCCAAATGCCAAACTCAGCTCTGCTTCATCTTTCTATATGCAGATATTTTCATTACAGTAAGTTGATTCTCAATGTGATCAATCGTAACATTTCTAAACAGCAGTACAGAGAATAAAGGATATTATTTCCTCAGGGAGGGTCTCAGTACTTATTTGAAAACATAACTGTATAATAATGACTATTGTATCTATTTAAAGGGAACCTGTTGCTAGTGTCATGCTGCCCAAACTATAGTCAGTATGAAAAAGGGTCAAGTTCTCTTATCACAATAATGTATAATTAACTGCTGCAACATTTAAGGGGAAACAGTGTCATAACTTAGGCCTCGCAGGGTTTGTCAATCAAGGCTGAAAGGGGCCACCTTAGTGATTTGAAGCCGCATTTCCAGTTAAAATTCTGAGTATCCTGGAGCATAGGGGAGACTAGTGTAGGGAAAGCTTGATGAAGGTTTAAGTATGGACAGTGTGGTCAGGGCAGTTAGTTTAGGGGAGATCATAGAGTAGGGGAAATTTTGGGTGAGGTCCCCTTTAAGAGCAAACTAGGACTTAGGGGGCAGAAATGAGGTATGGAATGGGTTAACTGTTGGCTTAAGGAGAGGAGTAAAAGAGAGGGAATGGGGGAGGAGCTTTTCACTTGCTGGATGAGCAAGCTGAAGTGTGGTACTTCACTTTCTCCTTTTACCTTTTTGAGGGTGCTTGCTTTCAGGTTTTGGGTTGGTTCCCTTTGAGTGGGGTGCCCTGCTTTCCTCTGTGCCATGTTAAAGGGCCCTTTGAGGTAATCTTTCAAGGGATTAAGAGTGTTGCGACAAGGAATGGAGGAGCTATTAGTTACCAGCTGTTTTATGGTTACAGCTGGAATGGGCCCCCTGGTGGTAGTTCTGGGCCTCAGGAGTTATTTGGGCCATGCTCTAAGATGTTAAATGGGTGCCATTGGGTCAGGTGGAAGAGGCTGAGGGGGATGTTACCAAGTGCATTGAGAGAATTGTTGGAGTGATATGTAAGTGAGAGACCCACACGGACCCTTGCTGTTATATGGATATTCAAGTTCTGTAAATGTAAGATGGTAATGTTATTCAATGTTTTTATAATTTGGACAATTGTATGCTAAATGGTTGTATGTAATGTTAATATGTTTACATAATTGGGCTCATGTGTTTTTAAGAAAGGGTATAGTTGGGAAACTGGGGGGTGAAGGGCAGTATTTAGGGTTGGAGCTTCAATCTTAATCCCTCCAGTCATGATTTCTCTGAAAAGCCTGGCTGTTTAGAGTAAATAATATAGCATTGTCATAAGTGAGCCTATCCCGTTTTGCACTTGGGCTCAGGAGCTTCAGGTTACATTTTTAGTAGAGTTGAGCCAACTTTTTAAAGGTTTGGTTTCGACAGGCTTGAAAAAGTTTGGTTCACTGTTAACTAGTTCTCCATGAACTGGCAAAGAGATCAGATTCAAAATAAGTGTATAATGCTGCCTTAGACCTCTAAAGCCCTGTATAACACTGCTAAGTCACTAGAAATCTATTCAATAGGTTTTAAAGTGGTTTTAAGGCTAAATTAATATTAACCCCTTCATGACCCAGCCCCACCTTCAGGACCTGGGCATTTTTTGAACATCTGACCACTGTTACTTTAAACATTAATAACTCTGGGATGCTTTTACTTATCATTCTGATTCCGAGATTATTTTTTCGTGACATATTCTACTTTATGATATTGGTAAAATTTCACTGATATTTGCATCCTTTCTTGGTAAAAAATCTAAAAATTTCATGAAAATTTTGAAAATTTTGCATTTTTCGAACTTTGAAACTCTCTGCTTGTAAGGAAAATGGATATTCCAAATAAAATACATATTGATTCACATATATAATATGTCTACTTTATGTTTCCATCATAAAGTTGACATGTTTTTACTTTTGGAAGACACCAGAGGGCTTCAAAGTTCCGCAGCAATTTTCCAATTTTTCTCAAGATTTTCAAAATCGTACTTTTTCAGGGACCAGTTCAGGTTGGAAGTGGATTTTAAGGGTCTTCATATTAGAAATACCTCATAAATGACCCCATTATAAAACTGCACCCCCCCCCATAGTATTCAAAATGACATTCAGTAGGTGTTTTAACCCTTTAGGTGTTTCACAGGAATAGCAGCAAAGTGAAGGAGAAAATTCTAAATCTTTATTTTTTACATTCGCATGTTCTTGTAGACCCAATTTTTTAATTTTTACAAGTGGTAAAAGGAGAGAAATCACCCTAAAATTTGTAACCCAATTTCTCTCAAGTAAGTAAACACCTCATATGTGTATGTAAAGTGTTCGGCGGGCGCAGTAGAGGGCTCAGAAGGGAAGGAGTGACAATGGGATTTTGGAGAGTGAGTTTTTCTAAAAGGGTTTTTGGGGGGCATGTCCCATTTAGGAAGCCCCTATAGTGCCAGAATAGTGGACCCCCCCACATGTGACCCCATTTTGGAAACTACACCCCTCATGGAATTTAATAAGGGGTTCAATGAGCATTTACACCCCACTGGCGTTTGACAGATATTTGAAACAGTGGACTGTGCAAATGAAAAATGTTATTTTTCATTTTCACAGACCACTGTTCCAAAAATCTGTCATACACCAGTGGGGTGTAAATGCTCACTGTACCCCTTATTAAATTCCATGAGGGGTGTAGTTTCCAAAATGGGGTCACATATGGATATTTATTGTTTTGCGTTTATGTCAAAACTGCTGTAACAATCAGACACCCCTGTGTAAATCACCTCAAATGTACATGGTGCACTCCAGTGTGCCTTCAGCTGTTGCAAAAACTACAAATCTCAGCATGCAGTTACAGCAGAAGGGCATGCTGGGACTTGTAGTTATGCAACAGCTAGAGGCATACTGCTACAACTCCCAGCATGCCCTTTGGCTGTCCGTGCATGCTGGGGGTTGTAGTTATATAACAGCTGAAGGCATACTGGTTGCAAAAAACTTGAAAGTTTATTACTTAACTTAGTGTTTCCAAACCAGTGTGCCTCCAGCTGTTGCAAAACTACAACTCCCAGTATGCATGGTCTGTCAGTGCATGCTGGGAGTTATAGTTTTGTAACAATTGCAACTGCTGGAGGTACTGAGATAGGAAACGGAAAATGTTTCCCAACTAGTGTGCCTCCAGTTGTTGCAAAACTACAACTCCCAGCATGCCAGGACTGCCCAGGCATGCTGGAAGTTGTAGTTTGGCAATATCTGAAGGATCAGATGTTGCCGAACTACAACTTCTAGCATGCTTGGGCAGTCTGGTATGTTGGGAGTTGTAGTTTTGCAACATCTGGAGGTCCACAGTTTGGAGACCACTGTATAATGGTCTCCAATCTGTGCTCTACCAGATGTTACAGAACTACAATTCCCAGCATGCCTGGACAGACTGAGCATGCTGAGATTTGTAGTTTTGCAACATCTGGAAGAGCACAGATTGGAGACCATTATACAGTGGTCTCCAAACTGTGGACCTCCAGATGTTGCAAAACTACAACTCCCAGCATGCACAGAAAGCCAAAGGCTGTCTGGGCATGCTGGGAGATGCAGTTTTGAAACTCCCAGAGGCAGCGGTGAGATCACCAATGAAAATGCCGCCCTGCTGCTGGAAACTCATCGCTGGGGACGCACCACTGCCGGGACCGCCTGGAGGACGCCGCTCGCGCCGGGACCGCTCGGGACATCGCATGGCCGGGTAAGTGACGCCGGGGGACGGGTAAGGGACACTTAGCAGAGCAGTGTGTGTCCCGATCCCCGTAATCGGGACTCACACACCGCGCTGCTAAGTATTCTCATAGCGAAACGCTGCTATCAGCTAGTCAGATTTGACTAGCTGATAGCAGCGATCGCTGGGGGGGGGGGGGGGGGGATGAAACCCCCCGTGGTCTCATGGTAAGATGGCTGGCTATCAGTGATAGCCACCATCTTAGCGGGCGCTGCGGGATGCCGCGAGTAGCGGCAAAAATATTCATGACGTACCTGTATGTCATGGGTCGGGAACACCTTGACACTCATGAGGTACAGGTATGTCATTGGTCGGGAAGGGGTTAAAGTTACAGCGATTTGCAGTATCCCATGGTACTAAAATAAAACTACATGATGTATCCTTTAGTTTGGCAGATGCTTGCCAGTGTTAAAAGGAGGTATCGAAAGACACAATGGCTTTTTTCAAGTGTTCCACTAAGTATCCCTTATTGGGAATTGCAACATGATTGGTTTTCCAAAATAGTGAAGATGAAATAGCTTTTGTATGAAAAGTCGTAAAAAAATTCCCTTTTTGGTGATCATGGGTTGTTTATTTGTAGATCTGGCTGGTAGTAGCGGCAGCAAGGGTGATGGTGGACTGGTGGGAATGGTAGTACTGCCAGCATACAGCAGGTAGTGCTTAGCTGGTAGGAGGTTAGGAGCCAGCATACAGCAGGCAGTGGTTGACTGGTGAAAGTTGTAGTATCCAGCATAGAGCAGGAAGTGGATAACTGGTGGGAGTTGTAGTAGCTTACATTATTTCCAGGGCCTCTTATGAACTGTTAATTAGTGTTGCGCGCGAATATTCGCAATGCGAATTTTATTCATGAATATCGCATATTCGCGAATTCGCGAATATTCGCGAATATAGCACTATATATTAGCAATTACAAATATCCTTTTTTTTTTTCACAGTATACATCACAGTGATCATCCCCCTCTGCTTCCAGCTTGTGTGGTGTAAAGAAGGCTCTAATACTACTGTGTAAGACTGGTGAACGAATTTTCGCATATGCGAAAATTTGCTTATGTTAATTTTCGCACATGTTAATTTTTGCATATGCGTATTTTCGCATATGTGTATTTTCGCATATGCGTATTTTCGTATATGCAAAATAAACGCAAATATTACGAATATGCAAATTTAGCGAATATATGATGAATATTCATCCATATATTCGTGAAATATCGCGAATTCGAATATGGCCTATGCCGCTCAAAACTACTGTTAATAAGACTGCATTAGGTATCACTTGGCAAAAGTTTAGACTTCTAAAATGTAAAAAATCTATGTTAAAAAGTGCTGCAAGGCAAAACTAGAAACAAATATTTATTTGATACCTCTAACTAGAAAGCGTTTAAAAAAATTAATAGAATCTGCTGGATATTTTAAAACTGTAATTAAAGATGTACCATAAAATTTACAGTAAAAGTTCGATTTCCATACAAGCCTACAGTTATTTGTGAGATTTCAGAGTGCGCTGCCAAATGAAATCGCAAAGTAAAAATGTTCCATTAACTATGAATGTATTTCAGCCAGCTTTAATGTTCTACACTGTAAAAAATAGGTTTAACTAAAAAAATTAAAAATTACAAAACAGGTATTTTATTTCAAGTTGAATCTCTAGAGTGAGGTTGTACAATGTTTTTTCATCTTGTTTCTGAGATGACAAATTATTTAAGTCTTTGTTTACCTGTTTAAAATTTTTGAGAGATTTGATACATTTGTGCACCTGTTAGTGTTGTGGGGGCCTTTTATGTATTTACATATTAACCCCTTAAGCACTATGCCTATTTTGGAGACAGGGGAATTTTTATGGTCTGTGTGTCAACATATTTTGAGAACATTTTTTCCCCCTTACTGTGGAGCTGTAGTTGTGCCTATTCTTTCAGGATGAGATGTACAGTATTTTCCAGTTGTTACGCCGAGCGCTCCGGGTCCCCGCTCCTCCCCGGAGCGCTCGCAACATCCTCGCATTTCCAGCGCCCCGGTCAGACCTGCTGACCGGGTGCGCTGCAATACCTCTCTCAGCCGGGATGCGATTCATGATGCGGGAGGCGCCCGCTTGCGATGCGCATCCCGGCTCCCGTACCTGACTCGCTCTCCGTCGGTCTTGTCCCGGCGCGCGCGGCCCCGCACCTTAGGGCGCGCGCGCGCCGGGTCTCTGCAATTTAAAGGGCCACTGCGCCACTGATTGGAGCAGCTGGCTTAATTAGGGTGTTCACCTGTGCACTCCCTATTTATACCTCACTTCCCCTGCACTCCCTCGCCGGATCTTGTTGCCATTGTGCCAGTGTAAGCGTTTCCTTGTGTGTTCCTAGCCTGTGTTCCAGACCTCCTGCCGATGCCCCTGACTACGATCCTTGCTGCCTGCCCTGACCTTCTGCTACGTCCGACCTTGCTCTTGTCTACTCCCTTGTACCGCGCCTATCTTCAGCAGTCAGAGAGGTTGAGCCGTTGCTGGTGGATACCACCTGGTTGCTACCGCCGCTGCAAGACCATCCCGCTTTGCGGCGGGCTCTGGTGAATACCAGTAGCAACTTAGAACCGGTCCACCAGCACGGTCCACGCCAATCCCTCTCTGGCACAGAGGATCCACCTCCAGCCAGCCGAATCGTGACAGTAGATCCGGCCATGGATCCCGCTGAAGTCCCACTGCCAGTTGTCGCCGACCTCACCACGGTGGTCGCCCAGCAGTCGCAACAGATAGCGCAACAAGGCCACCAGCTGTCTCAACTGACCGTGATGCTACAGCAGCTACTACCACAGCTTCAGCAATCATCTCCTCCGCCAGCTCCTGCACCTCCTCCGCAGCGAGTGGCCGCTTCCGGCCTACGATTATCCTTGCCGGATAAATTTCATGGGGACTTTCTTTCGCAATGTTCCCTGCACTTGGAGATGATGTCGGACCAGTTTCCTACTGAAAGGTCTAAGGTGGCTTTCGTAGTCAGCCTTCTGTCTGGGAAAGCTCTGTCATGGGCCACACCGCTCTGGGACCCCAATGACCCCGTCACTGCCTCTGGACACTCCTTCTTCACGGAGATTCGAAGTGTCTTTGAGGAACCTGCCCGAGCCTCTTCTGCTGAGACTGCCCTGCTGAACCTGGTCCAGGGTAATTCTTCTGTTGGCGAGTACGCCATCCAATTCCGTACTCTTGCCTCCGAATTATCCTGGAATAATGAGGCCCTCTGCGCGACCTTTAAAAAAGGCCTATCCAGCAACATTAAAGATGTGCTGGCCGCACGAGAAATTCCTGCTAACCTGCATGAACTTATTCATCTGGCCACCCGCATTGACATGCGTTTTTCCGAAAGGCGTCAGGAGCTCCGCCAGGATATGGACTTTGTTCGCACGAGGCGTTTTTTCTCCCCGGCTCCTCTCTCCTCTGGTCCTCTGCAATTCGTTCCTGTGCCTCCCGCCGTGGAGGCTATGCAAGTTGACCGGTCTCGCTTGACACCTCAAGAGAGGACACGATGCCGCATGGAGAATCTGTGCCTGTACTGTGCCGGTACCGAACACTTCTTGAAGGATTGTCCTATCCGTCCTCCCCGCCTGGAAAGACGTACGCTGACTCCGCACAAGGGTGAGACAGTTCTTGATGTCAACTCTGCTTCTCCACGCCTTACTGTGCCAGTGCGGATATCTTCCTCTACCTTCTCCTTCTCTACTATGGCCTTCTTGGATTCCGGATCTGCAGGAAATTTTATTTTGGCCTCTCTCATCAACAGGTTCAACATCCCGGTGACCAGTCTCGCCAGACCCCTCTACATCAATTCTGTTAACAATGAAAGATTGGACTGTACCGTGCGTTACCGCACGGAACCTCTCCTAATGTGCATCGGACCTCATCACGAAAAAATTTAATTTTTGGTCCTCTCCAACTGCACTTCCGAAATTCTTCTTGGATTACCGTGGCTTCAACGTCATTCCCCAACCCTTGATTGGTCCACAGGAGAAATCAAGAACTGGGGTACTTCTTGTTTCAAGGACTGTCTTAAACCGGTTCCCAGTACTCCCTGCCGTAACCCTGTGGTTCCCCCTGTAACCGGTCTTCCTAAGGCTTATATGGACTATGCTGACGTGTTTTGCAAAAAGCAAGCTGAGACTTTACCTCCTCACAGGCCTTATGACTGTCCTATTGACCTCCTCCCGGGTACTACTCCACCCCGGGGCAGAATTTATCCTCTGTCTGCTCCAGAGACTCTTGCCATGTCAGAGTACATCCAGGAAAATTTAAAAAAGGGGTTTATCCGCAAGTCCTCCTCTCCTGCCGGAGCTGGATTTTTTTTTGTGTCCAAAAAAGATGGCTCCCTACGTCCTTGCATTGATAACCGCGGACTTAATAAAATCACGGTAAAGAACCGCTACCCCCTACCTCTTATCTCGGAACTCTTTGATCGCCTACAAGGTGCCCACATCTTTACCAAACTGGACTTAAGAGGTGCTTATAATCTCATCCGCATCAGGGAGGGGGACGAATGGAAGACTGCATTTAACACCAGAGATGGACACTTTGAGTATCTGGTCATGCCCTTTGGCCTGTGCAACGCCCCTGCCGTCTTCCAAGACTTTGTTAATGACATTTTTCGTGATCTTTTATATTCCTGTGTTGTGGTTTATCTGGACGATATTCTGATTTTTTCTGCCAACTTAGAAGAACACCGCCAGCATGTCCGCATGGTTCTTCAGAGACTTCGAGACAATCAACTTTATGCCAAAATGGAGAAATGTCTGTTTGAATGTCAATCTCTTCCTTTCCTATGATACTTGGTCTCTGGCCAGGGACTACAAATGGACCCAGATAAACTCTCTGCCGTCTTAGATTGGCCACGCCCCTCCGGACTCCGTGCTATCCAACGTTTTTTGGGGTTCGCCAATTATTACAGACAATTTATTCCACACTTTTCCACTATTGTGGCTCCTATCGTGGCTTTAACCAAGAAAAATGCCAATCCCAAGTCCTGGTCTCCCCAAGCGGAAGACGCATTTAAACATCTCAAGTCTGCCTTTTCTTCTGCTCCCGTGCTCTCCAGACCTGACCCATCTAAACCCTTCCTATTGGAGGTAGATGCCTCCTCAGTGGGAGCTGGAGCTGTCCTTCTACAAAAAAATTCTTCCGGGCATGCTGTTACTTGTGTTTTTTTTTCTAGGACCTTCTCTCCGGCGGAGAGAAACTACTCCATCGGGGATCGAGAACTACTGGCCATTAAATTGGCGCTTGAGGAATGGAGGCATCTGCTGGAGGGATCAAAATTTCCAGTTATCATATACACTGATCACAAGAATCTCTCCTATCTCCAGTCTGCCCAACGGCTGAACCCTCGCCAGGCCAGGTGGTCGTTGTTCTTTGCCCGTTTTAACTTTGAAATTCATTTTCGCCCTGCCGACAAGAACATTAGGGCTGATGCCCTCTCTCGTTCCTCGGATGCCTCGGAAGTAGAGCTCTCTCCGCAACACATCATTCCTCCTGACTGTCTGATCTCCACTTCTCCAGCCTCCATCAGGCAAACTCCTCCAGGGAAGACCTTCATTTCTCCACGCCAGCGTCTCGGGATTCTCAAATGGGGACACTCCTCCCACCTCGCAGGCCATGCGGGCATCAAAAAATCATTGCAACTCATCTCTCGTTTCTATTGGTGGCCGACTCTGGAGACGGATGTTGTTGATTTTGTGCGGGCCTGTACTGTCTGTGCCCGGGATAAGACTCCTCGCCAGAAGCCTGCTGGTCTCCTTCATCCTCTGCCCGTTCCCGAACAGCCTTGGTCACAGATTGGTATGGACTTTATTACAGACTTACCCCCATCCCGTGGCAACACAGTTGTTTGGGTGGTCGTTGATCGATTTTCCAAGATGGCACATTTTATTCCTCTTCCTGGTCTTCCTTCAGCGCCTCAGTTGGCAAAACAATTTTTTGTACACATTTTTCGTCTTCACGGTTTGCCCACGCAGATAGTCTCGGATAGAGGCGTCCAATTCGTGTCTAAATTCTGGAGGGCCCTCTGTAAACAGCTCAAGATTAAATTAAACTTCTCTTCTTCTTATCATCCCCAATCCAATGGGCAAGTAGAAAGAATTAACCAGGTCCTGGGTGACTATTTACGGCATTTTGTTTCCTCCCGCCAGGATGACTGGGCAGATCTTCTACCATGGGCCGAATTCTCATACAACTTCAGAGTCTCCGAATCTTCTGCTAAGTCCCCATTTTTCGTGGTGTACGGCCGTCACCCTCTTCCCCCCCTCCCTACTCCCTTGCCCTCTGGTTTGCCCGCTGTGGATGAAGTGACTCGTGATCTTTCCACCATATGGAAAGAGACCCAAAATTCTCTTTTACAGGCTTCATCCCGCATGAAAGGTTTGCCGATATGAAAAGAAGAACTCCCCCCATTTTTGCTCCCGGAGACAAGGTATGGCTCTCCGCTAAATATGTCCGCTTTCGTGTCCCCAGTTACAAACTGGGACCACGCTATCTTGGTCCTTTCAAAGTCTTGTGCCAGATTAACCCTGTCTCTTACAAACTCTTTCTTCCTCCTTCTCTTCGTATTCCCAATGCCTTCCATGTCTCTCTCCTTAAACCACTCATCATTAACCGCTTCTCTCCCAAACTTGTTTCTCCCACTCCTGTTTCCGGTTCTTCTGACGTCTTCTCCGTGAAGGAGATTCTGGCCTCCAAGACGGTCAGAGGGAAAAAAAATTTCTTGGTGGATTGGGAAGGCTGTGGTCCAGAAGAGAGATCCTGGGAACCTGAGGACAACATCCTAGACAAAAGTCTGGTCCTCAGGTTCTCAGGCTCCAAGAAGAGGGGGAGACCCAAGGGGGGGGGGGGTACTGTTACGCCGAGCGCTCCGGGTCCCCGCTCCTCCCCGGAGCGCTCGCAACATCCTCGCATTTGCAGCGCCCCGGTCAGACCTGCTGACCGGGTGCGCTGCAATACCTCTCTCAGCCGGGATGCGATTCGCGATGCGGGAGGCGCCCGCTCGCGATGCGCATCCTGGCTCCCGTACCTGACTCGCTCTCCGTCGGTCTTGTCCCGGCGCGCGCGGCCCCGCTCCTTAGGGCGCGTGCGCGCCGGGTCTCTGCAATTTAAAGGGCCACTGCGCCACTGATTGGCGCAGCTGGCTTAATTAGTGTGTTCACCTGTGCACTCCCTATTTATACCTCACTTCCCCTGCACTCCCTCGCCGGATCTTGTTGCCATTGTGCCAGTGTAAGCGTTTCCTTGTGTGTTCCTAGCCTGTGTTCCAGACCTCCTGCCGTTGCCCCTGACTACGATCCTTGCTGCCTGCCCTGACCTTCTGCTACGTCCGACCTTGCTCTTGTCTACTCCCTTGTACCGCGCCTATCTTCAGCAGTCAGAGAGGTTGAGCCGTTGCTGGTGGATACCACCTGGTTGCTACCGCCGCTGCAAGACCATCCCGCTTTGCGGCGGGCTCTGGTGAATACCAGTAGCAACTTAGAACCGGTCCACCAGCACGGTCCACGCCAATCCCTCTCTGGCACAGAGGATCCACCTCCAGCCAGCCGAATCGTGACACCAGTGGTACCATTTTGGGATATATAACTTAATGAATACCTTTTAATTAGGGTTGTCCAGGGAATCCTTTTACGAGCTAAATATGGCCACCCTGAAGTAAAAACAAAAGTATACTCATCTGCACTGATCCCCTGCAATGGCTACTTCAATGGTGCCTACTCACACTGGGCAACAATGTCTGGTCTCAGTCTTAAAGGAAAACTGTCAGCTTGCTCCCCCCACACTAACCAGCGGTTAGTACTGGCTGGTAGTTGGGGGGGGGGGGGGGCGCTGATCAGTTTAATGTATACCATGCCCGGATCCGCCTAGCCTGTTATCTTCTTTCTTCTTGATATGCAAATTAGCTGCTAACTGGCACGGGTGGGGTTACTGCCTTCATCTAGCACTGTGACGTAACCGCCGCCTGGCCCGCAGCACCGCCCGGCTTATGAATATTCATGTTCTCCCTCATCATCTCCCTCTCCTCCCCGCTGATTTCAGGACTCCACTGCGCTGAAGCGGCTTCTGGGTGTAGACAGAAAGCCAGCACATGTGCAGTGAAGTCCTGAAATCAGCCCCGCCCCTCCATATATCTCTATAGGAAAGCTGTTCGGCTATCTTCAGCTCTCCCTGCAAATAGGGTATACATTTTCTCCTTTTTTGACTGTGAAGATAAATAGGACTGAACTGATGCATTATCTAAAATGAAACATATAAATGTTCACAAGCATTTCTGAGAATATACAAAGATATGCTCAAAAAGTGTAAATTCACAGCTAGAGTAACTAGTAAGTCTTTATTAACTGTTCTTAATGTATGGCAGTAAAATGATGAAGATATAATAACCATTATCATCCTTATGACACATAATTCTTACTTTGATATCTCTTAAGTATTGCAAAGGCTACGATGTTTAGTCCTGGTTTAAGTTACACTTTTTGCAAATTGTATTGCTTTGAAATCACTCAACTCCCAATGATGGAGCCTCATAACTTTTTATTATGAATAGAGGGTCATTATTATCATCATAATAACCCATTTATCTTAGTAGGAGTTATGATCTAGTATCTGCAAAGGACTTTAAGAAATTATCCTTGACATCATTTAGAATAAATTTGCCTAACATCTGAGCAATGCATATCATTTTAGTATGTACATTAAGAAAAGTTTTACTTTTAGCATAATCTTCGGCTTTGAGCTTTATACAAATATAATATACATATATATATATATATATATATATATATATATATATATATCTTGGCATTGCTATTAGCCTTGGAATCAAACTGCCAAAGTCCCTATGTGTGAGGATAGTTGGTTAGGGAAATTTCACCTTTACTGATTGGTTATCCTGAAATGCAAATGTATGCTTAGTGCTTCGCTGGACTCTTTCTTACACAACTACCATCACCGGTAAAGCCCCTTTTTTTTTTCAGTTACCATGCCGTCAATAAACTTTTTTTTTACTTGTGCTGTACTAAAAATTGTTTATTTGTTCTAAAGGGGAATGATTGCTGGTGCACTTCTTGTAGGGGTATTTGTGTTCCAAGGTGCTAAGTTGAGGGGATGGTTGAGGTTTTATTGTTTTTCTATTGTGTTATTGTCGAGGTATTTTTGTTTAGCATAGAGAGGGACCGGCTCCAAGTTGTCTATCCACCGTTTAGAGGGAGAGTGTTTCTAGGGACCCCCAGTCATGACAAAATGATTAATGTCATTACAAAGTAAAATTGGTAGCACAAAAACAAGCCATCATATAGGTCTGTAGGTGAAAAACAAAATGTGTTATGATTTTTTGGAAGGTGAGGGGGAAAAAAACAAAAATGAAAAAAACCTTAAAGGGGTAGTCCAGAGCAAAAAAAAAATTTTTCATATCAACTGGCTCCAGAAAGATTGTAAATTCTGTTAAAAAAAATCTTAATCCTTACAGTACTTATCAGCTGTATGCTCCAGAGGAAGTTGAGTTGATCTTTTCTGTCTGACCACAGTGCTCTCTGCTGAGAGTTCCAGACATTGACAGAGGTGTCAGCAGAGAGCACTGTGGTCAGACTGGAAATAACTACACAACTTCCTCTGTAGCATACAGCAGCTGAATACTTGAAGGACTGAGAGTTTTCAATAGAAGTAATTTACAGATCTGTTTAACTTTCTGGAACTGGTTGATTTGAAAAAAATAAAAATATATGTTTTCCACCAGAGTGTCCGGTGGATCCCTTTTGCGTAAAAAATCCTGTATTTTTGGTCACTTCATATAATAGAAAAAAATTAGTTAAACCGATCAAAAGGTGCCCTCAATGTAAAACCGATAAAAACTTCAGATTATGGTGCAAAAAATGATCCCTCCCTATATACAGAAAAATAAAAATAGTTATAGGGGTCAAAAGGGAAAATTTTAAACATACTCATTTTGGTGCATGTAGTTATCATTTTTTTTTTTAAGTAGTAAAATAAAATAAAATCTACATAAATAAGGTATCCTTGTAACCTTATGGACCTACAAAATAAAGTAATTTGTACTGAAAATTGCACTGCGTAGAACCAGAAGCCCCAAAAATTTACAGCATGGCAGTTTTTTTCCAATTTTGCCCCACAAATATTTTTTTCTGGTTTCGCCGTCGATTTTGTGGTGAAATGATTAATGGTATTACAAAGTAAAATTGCCGCAAATAACAAACCTCTGTAGGTAGAAGAGTCTGTAGTGGAATGTGCAGAGTTAAATATGCAATGTGCATTATATCTTTATTTTTTTTTCTTTTCAGTTAAATGTTCAAGTACAAGGTTTCCCATAGAAACCAATGTACTGTACATGACAAATTCCTATTACTAATATGCTCTATGTAGCCATTAGTGTAACTAGAGCATAAAAGCCATAAAGCCTGTAGTTTTTGCAGTGTATAAAGTGGGCAGTGAAAAAAAAAGATTTTACGAGCTGCCTTGTCTCAACCTATAACCCAAAGCCGGGCTTTTCCTTTCAAATTCCCTTCCATAATATTGCTAGAGTGAGACATTTTAGGATGTTTTTGCTAAAGGTTACATGGGTTACACATAAAATGTAAATATGTTTGCAAACATAAAGGCCAACACTGTTTTTTCACGTAAGAGGAAATATTTGCAAAAGAACATTATCTGCCGTCTTTGTAATACATTATTTTGGATTCTTCACAAGCTTTTCAATGGTATTAGCATTTCGAAAATGCCATTAAAAAAATGTCAGTAAGGTATACATTTTCAGAGATGGATTACATGAAAGTGCAAAAACATCTTCCCACAGTGGTATCATTCATGGCTTTAGCCAAAACTCATAAGAAGAGTCAGTTCCTTCAAGTGCATGTTTAACTTAAATTAAAAAAGTTATTAATAATTAAAAACATTTGGGTTGTCCTCTTTTATTTGGATGCTAAAAGGGTTCACTACTTTGTTTTTATTAAGAAACCCTGGGCAATTCCAACAATCATCTTGAATCTGTCTGGGAACACAACTGGAAGTGTTTATATTGCCTACAGTGCCCCCACAGGAGAAATCAAGTAATACACAAACATGAAATTTATCAGCTGTTTGTGTAATGAAATGATGTTTTGGGTCCTAGAGAGTGAAAAGTAATTTTTGTAACAACTCGGATGGGTTTCTAAATGGGGTAGTCAGATTGGTGGAATTTATTATTATTATTATTATTATTATTATTATCTATTTGTATAATGCCCTTGGTTCAGGGCGCTGTACAGTGACACCCCCCCCCCCCGACCTACGATGGCCCCGACATATGATCATTTCAACATACGATGGCCTCTCAGAGGCCATCGCATATTGAAGGCCGCATCAACATACGATGCTTTTGTATGTTGGAGCCATCGCATAAACGGCTATCTGGCAGCGCAGACTGCTTCAGCTGCCACCGGATAGCCGTTTAAGGTGCCCCGTGTTCTGCGGTGATGATCACTCACCTGTCCCCGGCACTCCAGACCGTCCTCTTCAGGATCCCCTGCATGGCCGACACTCTCCTTTGTCATCATCACGTCGCTGCGCACGCCGTCCCGTCATCCAATAGGAGTGGTGTGCGCAGCGACGTGATGACGGCGAAGAAGAGCGACGATCCCCGGCAGAAATGAAAGTCCGGAGCGGCGGGGACACCGCTGCGACAGTGATGGAGGGCAACATCCAGGGCAGCGGTGACGTTCTGGAGCGGCAGAGACAGGTGATTATAAGCTCCTATACTTATCATTGCATGGATCCCTCAACATACGATGGTTTCAACTAATAATGGTTCATTTGGAACAAATTACCATCGTATATTGAGGGATCACTGTACATATAAAACTAAATCTTCCCCTTCAGAGCTGGTACCTATCAAAGAAGAAGAAATCCACCAAATTGTGACCTCTCTCTGCTTAAAGGGGTACTCTGGCCTTAAGACATTTTATCCCATTATCCAAAGGGGGACCACTTTGGAACCCCCGCAATCTCTCATGCAGACACCCACCTAAGGCAGCTGCACAGAGCGATGTTTGCTCCATTTCTAAAGGGTCACAACGACGGGGCCGGAGCTTCATGACGTCACGGTACCGCCCCCCTTGTGATGTCACGCCCCCCGCCTCAATGCAAGTTTATGGGACTTGCATTGAGGAGCCGGGCATGACATCACAAAACTACGTAGTCTTGACCCTTCAGACGCTGAGTGAACATCGCTCTGTGCCGCTGCTACAGGTGGGTGTCTGCATGAGAGATTGCGGGGGTCCACAGCGGCAGGACCCCTGCGATCAGACATGTATAGGAGATAAGATGTCTTAGGGTTGGAGCACCCCTTTAAGTCACAGTAACACCTATTTTTCTGTAATACAGTGAGAGAAATCACAGTGTTTTCTAAAGTCTTATAATTTTATCTACTGCATTATTCTCAGAACCGATAGGTGCCCTATAAATATGCCTATAGCCAAGGCGTTTTTTTTTTTTTTTTTTTAACCAAGCTGAAGATGTTCTGCTTATTGACATGTAGGATTATTCAATGTTCTGCCCGTGTTTGATACCATAATCTGAGATTTACCACACTGCATTTTGCTTGGATAAGATATAAAATCCCTTATCATTCCCTGAAATACTTGGAGGTTTTTACATGTTGAGCTTTTCCAGTTATAGGAAATAGATTTCATTGAAATTGTTGTCCTTGTTACGCTCAACAGCTAAATGTATTAACCTCAAAAAAAATTATCAACACACACAAACACACACGCATATATATATATGTATACAGTCATGGCCGTAAATGTTGGCACCCCTGAAATTTTTCAAGAAAATTAAGTATTTCTCACAGAAAAGGATTGCAGTAACACATGTTTTGCTATACACATGTTTATTCCCTTTGTGTGTATTGGAACTAAACAAAAAAAGAGAGGAAATAAAGCAAATTGGACATAATGTCACCAAACTCCAAAAATGGGCTGGATAAAATTATTGGCACCCTTAACTATATATTTGTTTGCACACCCTTTGGAAAAAAATAACTGAAATTTATAACCATCAATAAGCTTCTTACACCTCTCAGCCGGAATGTTGGACTACTCTTCCTTTGCAAACTGCTCCAGGTCTCTCTTATTGGAATGGGGCCTTTTTCCAACAGCAATTTTAAGATCACTCCACAGGTGTTCAATGGGATTTAGATCTGGACTCATTGCTGACACTTCAGAACTCTCCAGCACTTTGTTGCCATCCATTTCTGTGTGCTTTTTGCCGTATGTTTGTGATCATTGTCTTGCTGGAAGACCCAAGATCTTGGACGCAAACCCAGCTTTCTGACACTGGGCTGTACAGTGCGACCCAAAATCCATTGGTAATCCTCAGATTTCATGATGCCTTGTACATATTCAAGGTACCCAGTGCCAGAGGCAGCAAAACAACCCCAAAACATCACTGAACCTCCACTATATTTCACTGTAGGTGCTGTGTTCTTTTCTTTGTAGGCCTCATTCTGTTTTCGGTAAACAGTAGAATGATGTGCTTTACCAAAAAGCTTTATCTTTGTCTCATCTGTCCACAAGAAGTATTCCCAGAAGGATTTTGGCTTACTCAAGTTCATTTTGGCAAAATGTAGTCTTGCTTTTTTATGTCTCTGTGTCAGCAGTGGGGTCCTCCTGGGTCTCCTCCATAGCGTTCCATTTCATTTAAATGTTGACAGATAGTTCACGCTGATGCTGATGCTCCCTGAGCCTGCAAGACACTTTGAATATCTTTGGAACTTTTTACGGGCTGCTTATTCATCATCAGGACTATCCTGTGTTGACACCTTTAATCAATTTTTCTATTTCGTCCATTCCCAGGGAGATTAGCTGCAGTGCAATGGGTTGCAAACTTCTTGATAATGTTGCGCACTGTGGACAAAGGCAAATCTAGATCTCTGGAGATGGACTTGTAACCTTGAGATTGTTTATATTTTTCCACAATTTGGGTTCTCAAGTCCTCAGACAGTTCTCTTCTCCTCTTTCTGTTGTCCATGCTTAGTGTGGCACACACAGACACACAATGCAAATACTAAGTGAACTTCTCTCCTTTTCATCTGCTTTCAGGTGTGATTTTTATGTTGCCCGCACCCTGGGCTTTAAGGACCCAGGACGTCCCCGTACGTCCTGTCGTTTTCCGGTCCCTGCCGCGCACCGGGCAGAGATCGGAACTGGATGCCTGCTGAAATCCTTCAGCAGGCATCCAGGGCAAACGCCGAGGGGGGCCATGTAGGGGGGCCTTGCGATCTGTGGCGATACCGGGCTGATCGGGTCTCTGGGACCCGACCGCCCGGTAATTTCACATGATCCCGGCTGTCACAGACAGCCAGGACCATGCTAACGTATAGGAGCGAGGTGGCAAGCCGGCCACCTCCTCCTATTCCCTGCGATCTGTCGGTTAGCTAACCGACCAATCGCAGGGGCGGGGGTGGTTACTTCCTCCCGTCCTGCCCGGCCCCTTGAAGTCCGGAGAGGACGGGAGGAAGACCGGAGGACGCGGCGGGGGACGGGGGAGTGCTGGGGACCGGCCCCGGTACTTACCTCGTCACTGAAGACCCGGATCCCGGCGTGAAGGCGGCGGCGGCGGCGACAGGTGAGTAGATCTTCAGCCGCGGTCAGGCCCTTTACAGCAATGCACGTCGCCGTAAAGCGACATGCATTGCTGTAATGGGACCCTGTAAACTACAACTCCCAGCATGCCCAGACAGCCCTTGGCGTCTGGGCATGCTGGGAGTTGCAGTTTTGCAACTTCTGGAGGTCCAGAGACCACTGTGCCCCTCCAGATGTTGCAAAACTACACATCCTCAGTATGCCCTTACTGTCCAGGCATGCTGGGAGTTGTAGTTCTGTAACATCTGGCCCTTCAGATGTTGCAGAACTACAACTCCCAGCATGCCTGGACAGTTTTGGCATACTGGGAGCTGTAGTTTTGCAACATCTGGAAGGGCACAGATTGGGAACCACTGTATTAGTGGTCTGCAAACTGTAGTCCTCCAGATGTTGCAAAACTACAACTCCAAGCATGCTGGGAGTTTTAGTTCGGCAACATCTGGCTCTAAAGATGTTGCCGAACTACTACTCCCAGCATGCCTGAGAATGTTTGGGAGTTGTGGTTTTGCAACAGCTGGAGGCACACTGGTTGGGAAACATTGTCTGTTTCCTAACTCAGTGTTTCCCAACCCGTGTGCCTCCAGCTGTTGCAAAACTATAACTACTAGCATGCACTGAGACTGTGCATGCTGGGAGTTGTAGTTTTGCAACAGCTGGAGGTTCCCCCCCTGTGAATGTACAGGGTACATTCAGATGGGCAGGGGGCTTACAGTGAGTATCAGGCTGCAAGTTTGCAATGCAGCAAATTTAGCGCAGCAGCTCAAACTCGCAGCGGGAAACTTGCTGTAATCCCCGGCCCATGTGACTGTACCCTAAAAACACTACACTACACTACCACAAAATAGAATAAAAAGTAAAAAACACTACATATACACATACCCCTACACAGCCCCCCTCCCCTCCCCAATAAAAATGAAAAACGTCTGGTACGCCACTCTTTCCAAAATGGAACCTCCAGCTGTTGCAAAACAACAACTCCCAGTATTGCCGGACAGCCGTTGACTGTCCAGGCATGCTGGGAGTTTTGCAACAGCTGGAGGCACCCTGTTTGGGAATTACTGGCGTAGAATACCCCTATGTCCACCTCTATGCAAATCCCTAATTCAGGCCTCAAATGCGCATGGTGCTCTCACTTTGGAGCCCTGTCGTATTTCAAGGCAACAGTTTAGGGTCACATATGGGGTATCGACGTACTCGGGAGAAATTGCCTAACAAATCTTGGGGGTCTTTTTCTCCTTTCACCCCTTATGAAAAGGTGAAGTTGGGGTCTACACCAGCATGTAATAAACTTTTTACACTAACATGCTGGTGTTGCCCTATACTTTTCATTTTGACAAGAGGTAAAGGGGAAAAAAGCCCCCCAAAATTTGTAACGCAATTTCTCCCGACTACGGAGATACCCCATATGTGGGCGCAAAGTGCTCCGGGGGAGAGTGCCCAGAAGGGAGAGTGCGCCATGTACATTTGAGGTGATTTGCACAGGGGTGGCTGATTGTTACAGCGGTTTTGACAAACGCAAAAAAAACAAAACCCCACATGTGACCCCATTTCGGAAACTATACCCCTCATGGAATGTAATGAGGGGTGCAGTGAGAATTTACACCCCACAGGTGTCTGACAGATCTTTGGAACAGTGGGCTGTGCAAATAAAACATTTTGTACAGCCCTCTGTTCCAAAGATATGACAGATTCCAGTGGGGGGTAAATGCTCACTGTACCCCTTGTTACGTTCCTCAAGGGGTCTAGTTTCCAAAATGGTATGCCATGTGGGGGTTATTTTGCTGTCCTGGCACCATATGGGCTTCCTAAATGCGACATGCCCCCCCGAGCAAAATTTGCTCTCAAAAAGCCAAATATGACTCCTTCTCTTCTGAGCATTGTAGTTCGCCCGTAGTGCACTTCAAGTCAACTTATGGGGTACCTCCATACTCAAAAGAGATGTGGTTACAAATTTTGGGGGGTATTTTCTGCTATTAACCCTTGCAAAAATGTTAAATTTGGGGGGGAAACACACCTTTTAGTTAATTTTTTTTTTTTACGTATGCAAAAGTCGTGAAACCCCTGTGGGGTATTAAGGCTCACTTTATTTCTTGTTACGTTCCACAAAGGGTCTAGTTTCCAAAATGGTATGCCATGTGTTTTTTTTTTTTGCTGTCCTGGCACCATAGGGGCTTCCTAAATGCGACATACCCCCGAGCATAATTTGCTCTCAAAAAGCCAAATATGACTCCTTCTCTTCTGAGCATTGTAGTTCACCCATAGTACACTTCAGGTCAACTTATGGGGTACCGCCATACTCAGAAGAGATGGGGTTACAATGTTTGGGGGGTATTATCTGCTATTAACCCTTGCAAAAATGTGAAATTTGGGGGGAAACACACATTTTAGTGAAATTTTATTTTTATTTTTTTACATATGCAAAAGTCGTGAAACCCCTGTGGGGTATTAAGGCTCACTTTATTCCTTGTTACGTACCTCAAAGGGTCTAGTTTCCAAAATGGTATGCCATGTGGGGTATTTTTGCTGTTCTGGCACCATAGGGGCTTCCTAAATGCAACATGCCCCCCAAAAACCATTTCAGAAAAACGTACGCTCCAAAATCCCCTTGTCGCTCCTTCCCTTCTGAGCCTTTTGTGAAAAATTGGAAAATTGCTGCTGAACTTTGAAGCCCTCTGGTGTCTTCCAAAAGTAAAAACACGTCAATTTTATGATGCAAACATAAAGTAAACATATTGGAAATGTGAATAAAAATAAAAATGATTTGGAATATCCATTTTCCTTACAAGCAGAGAGCTTCAAAGTTAGAAAAATGCAAAATTTTCCAAATTTTCATCAAATTTGGGGATTTTTCACCAAGAAAGGATGCAAGATACCACAAAATGTTACCACTATGTTAAAGTAGAATATGTCACGAAAAAACAATCTCGAAATCAGAATGATAAGTAAAAGCATTCCAGAGTTATTAATGTTTAAAGTGACAGTGGTCATATGTGCAAAAAATGGCCGGGTCCTAAGGTGTAAAATGGCTGGGTCCTTAAGGGGTTAAAGGATCATCACATGCTTGAAACAATTTTATTTTTCCACAATTTTGAAAGGTTGCCAATAATTTTGTCCAGACCATTTTTGGAGTTTGGAGAAGAGGGGTGAGAATCCCATACACATTAGATGGTTGGCTGGACCCACCAAAACTGGCTAATTTGGTTGACACATATCTACTATGGACAGTAGAGATTGGCAAATCTCTTGAGGTTCATTTTTTGGATTTTGATTTGGAAGGGCCCCAATTGCCCAGTGATTGCCCAAAACAAAGTACAAATTCGAAAGAAAAAAAACCTGCAGCCATGGAGGCTTAGGTAAACACTCTAGCTGCTAGAACAACAAATCCTACAACTACATCTAGATGTCAATGTCAACATTGACAGCAGCCTGTAAATGGTTAATAGCTGCAAGAGTCCCCCAGGCTATTAGCAGCAGGAGTCCGACTTGAGTCCTGAGCTCCATGCACCCTTAATGGTCCTATGATGGATCAGATCCACCATGGGTCGAGAAGGGGGTTAATAGGCAGCTCAACCCCTTAACAACAATGGACGTAAATGTACGTCATGGTGCCGTGGTACTAAATGCAGTCATACGCGGCAGGTCCCGTCTGCTATCAGCAGCAAGGGACCCGCCGGTAATGGCAGACATCTGCAATCGCACGGATGTCCGCCATTAACCCCTCAGATGCCGTGATCAATACAGATCACGGCATCTGCGGCAGTGCGGTACTTTGAATGGATGATCAGATCGCCCGGAGAGCTGCCGTGGGGATCCGATCATCTAGCATGGCAGCCGGAGGTCCCCTCACCTGGCTCTGGCTGTCTCCCAGGGTCTTCTGCTCTGGTCTGAGATCAAGCAGACCAGAGCAGAAGATCACCGATAACACTGATCAGTGCTATGCTCTATGCATAGCACTGAACAGTATTAGCAATCAAATGATTGCTATAAATAGTTCCAGTTATAGGTGGTCAAAATAGGGCAATTTCAAACATACTAATTTTGCTAAAATGGTTTGAGATTTTTTTTAAGCGGTACAATTATAGAAAACCATATAACATGGGTATCATTTTAATCATATTGACCCACAGAATAAAAAAAAACATGTAATTCTTACCGGAAAATGTACAGCGTGAAAGCAAAACCTTTAAAAATTTGCTAAATTGCAGTTTTCTTTTCAATTTTCCCACATAAATAATATTTGTTTGGTTGTGCTGTAAAATAAGTGATGTAATTACAATGTACAATTGGTGACTCAAAAAACAATTCCTCATATGGAAACATAAAAGAGTTATGATTTTTAGAAGGCGGGGAGGAAAAAACGAAAAGGCAAAAATAAAATTGGTCTGGTCCTTAAGGCCAAAATGGGCCTGGTCCTTAAGGGGTTGAACCTTAAACTCATACAGTACTGAGCATAGAGTCAGCTTGGTGTAAAACAAATTAAAATCCATTTGCTGATATGTTGGATGCTTATGTGTTGAAGAGCAGTCATGGTAAGGAAGTCAAGCCAACTAGAATGACGGCAGATACACTGACTATTCCTGTGATTGTCACTAAAAGGACATATGCATGCCTCTCTCATTTCTCTTTAGAGACACAGATAATAAGTGCAGAACATTTCCACTTTCCTATCATTGTGTTTGCTGTAAGCAGATATTACTCATGCCTGTTGAGAACAAATTGTGGCAATTTTCCAAAAGACAAAACCTTTAATATCTATTTCTCTAATACTAAGATTAAACATGTTTCTTATTTTTATATTACATATTACATTAGTCTTATGTTAATCATTTTAGATTTCTTACCTGGAGACAATTTTTGAGAACCTGAGAAGCAGAGGATTTATTTTAAGCTTTGGCCACTTTAGGCTACGGCTGGTATAAGCATAACAATTTTCTGATTTTTTTGTTGTAGCTTGGAGCTGAAAAAAAAGGCACAGTAAGGGAAGGTTTCGAAGGTTTCTGTAACATCTGCGCTCCACCCAGACACGCTGGCCATGAGCGCTCTCTTGTCATGTCCCCGCTGCTGGCGGGGCTGGGATTCGCATTGCGGGACGCGCCCGCGTGCAAATCCCAGCACGTTACTCACCTCCCTGGTCTTTCTGTCCCCGCAACCCCTAGCTCGTGTGCCCCTGCCTCCTAGGGCACGTGCCTTAGCTCTTACATTTAAAGGGCCAGTACTCATTTAATTGAGTGTATTCACCTGTGCTCTTGTTATAAGTACTTGCTCCTCCCTTGTATCCCTGCCTGATCTTTGTTGCCTTTGTGCCCTAGAGAAAGCAAATTTCGTTCCTGATATCCATGTTCCTGATCCTTGTTCCTTTACCTGACCCTGCACCTGTGCCGCCTGCCCTGACCTTCTGTTACCTTGACCATGTCTTGCCAGTTTCCTTTTGTGCCATGCCACATCACAGCAACCTGTGTGGACGAGTCGTGCCACGGGTAGCGACCTGGGTGCGGCCTGCCGCAGCAAGACCATCCCGCTTTGCGGCGGGCTCTGGTGAAAACCAGCGGCACCTTAGACTCTGCTCCCTGGCATGGCTCACGTCATCATCATCCACACAGGTCCCGAGGATCTACCATCTGCCGTTACCCATTACAGCTTCCTTAATAATTCTAAAGTAGATCTTTTCTAATTACTTCTAAATTCTAATTACATTTAAAATTGTTTTTCTCTAGAGCCCCTCTTAATTATTACAACGGTCTCGGTTTATATACACAACTTGTCAACAACATTCTAATTGCATGGCTTTTAAAATGTTCCACTAAATAAAATACAAGTCAGTGTCCTAGCCGGATCCAGAGGTGTGAGATGCATGCTTTTCTATCTTGGACCCTCGAGAAGGCTCTGTAAACAAGCACTGATCAAGATGCTCAGGATTGGGGTAGTGCATGCCCTTGTAAAAGCTCCATTTGATTTGCTTGACTCTCTTGTTGACTTTTAACTAAACTACTCTTGATATATAATCTCAACTAGGTGAGGATCAATAGATTTTTTGATGGAACAATTAAATCTAATACAACTTATTAAAGTACCTGAGCAGAAAAAATAAGTCACAAATAAGTCATAGAAACCCCACATCATATTGGAATTACCTCGTTACATATCTGTCATATTTCGTTACATATCTACATTAAATATTTATTGTCAGCCACAATTACAAGTACTTCAAACCATATACAATATATCTTGTATCTTAAACCTATATATTCCAGTGCATTGTTGCTCAAGAACTATGTGTTTTGCTCTTTCATCAGGCGCTAGATGGGCAGCATTAGGTGATCAGTAATAGAAGTAACATGTTAGCTCTAGGCTTCAGGATTACAGACAACGGAGCCATGTTTTTCATCATTCTGTGAATCCCATGATGACTTTCGCACATGATGTTGTGCCTCTGGCCAAAGTATTACTCAATAAAAGCTGCGTTCCTCAGGGCCCACCATATATTTTGTCATCTGGTTCCATGTCTGAACAGAGTATATTATGTTTTTCTGTTGCTACAAAAAATGTAAAATAGCGCAGGAGCAATGAAAACCCGGTGTATTCTACATGCCTACCTGCCTGCCTCTGTTCTTCAAATAAAATTTCCTTCTTACGGAATTGTAAAGTTAAACACATATAGCGTGTCATTGATAATGAATCTTTTCTGCAAGAGATTTGAAATTGTTATTACTTTTGTCACTTTACGTTCTCTTCTTCTTTACTAACAGTTGGATGAACAATCAACTGCTGTTCTTCCCAATCCCCGCAAACGCATGCCTTGTTTGGCCAAGCTTGTGTTTCGAAAGGGCAAAGAAGAGGAAGAAGTTACCAGACACCTCTAGCGGGGGTTCATTTCCAAGGAGAACAAAAGGAATGGGTGTTGAAATTAAACATGGATGACATCTTCTATTGGGGGGGGGGGGAGGGGATCAGGATCCTGAGAGCCAACCAGTCCTGCCAAAACTGATGGGTATGGGTCCTTCCCCAAGAAGAACAAAAGGAAAGGGTGTTGGAAGTAAACATGGATGACATCATTTTTTGTTGGCGTCGAGACGGTCGATGGAGGGGGGGGGGGGGGGGATAGGGAGACAATTGAGATAGCCAACCAGTCCTGCCAAAACTGATGGGTTTGGCTGACTTTTCTGTAATGTGTGTGGGGGCTTAAGCCAATCAAGTGGGGAAAGGGGGTCCAGCTGGGACCCCTGCTCATGACCAGAACAATGCAACCCACATAGGTCATGCTCGTTGCCACGTTTGTTTACCTGGTGCAATCCACTGAGATTTTGGGTCGTGCAACCCGTTCCGTGGCTAAAAATCAACATTTAGCCTCAGCACGATGAGCTTCGATATGCTCCACTTTATTTGACTAACAATTTTTTTAATGTATTTTTTTGTGCCTTTTATATGCTTTTTCTCATCACAGTTTCATCCCTTTGAAACATTAAGTTAACGGAGATATGATTTATCGCAATAAAATAACAAAAGGAACACATTCTATTTGTAATCAAGCAGTCATAGGATTATAGGAAGTCTAATGAGTAGACAACAGGGGGGCAATGATTTTAACTTAACTAGCTATTCTGCCTTTTTACTGTAGCACAGTTAATAATAATAGTATAATCATTATCACAGCTTGACGATAATAATGTCGAAATATTGTACCTCGCAGACGAGCCACCGATAGCGTGGCTCCTTTCCAATAAAGAGGTGCCCTCTGCCTGAAAATGTACTCTTGCCGATAGTTTTGCTACTTCCGTCGGAGTCTGGTTCACCCAGAGTTCAGTCTATAACAAAAAAGGGAAGAAATAAGTTATAGGCTTCCTTTTAGCTTCCAAGCACATTTGCATATTTCCATCTGTTATACTTGAGTTTATTTGCTTAGCAGAATTTCCCCGGAGGTAGGTAAGGCCAGCCTTTAGATTGCTAGATTATGGTAAACTAGGGGCATTACCACAAAAATCGCTTTGCATTTTAGATAGTAGTACTTATTCATTCTGTATATCCCATTAGATAGCAAACTTTTCACATTTTGGCTCTGTAATTTTAATACCAATAATTTTAGAAAATTATACTGCCATGGCGGCATATGGCACCAGAATTAATCTTAAATAATCTGCTTAGAGGAAGCAATGCAGTTTATAGAATTTGCCATACAGGACAAAACCCATTTATACTTGATCAAGTATATGGGGGATTGCTATATGCTGTCTATATACACCAGTGTTTTACGAGCAGGGTGTCTCCAGCTGTTGCAAGTCTACAACTCCCAGCCTGCCTTGACCAGCCTTTGGCTGTCCAGGCATGCTGGTAATTGTAGTTTTGCAACAGCTGGAGGTACCCTGCTTTGGAAACACTGATATGCACAATGCAAATTACATTTGTCAGATTTTCCCAGGTAAGTGTTATACAATGTCCATAGAATGCTATATAGAAAAATAATGGGTTCTCCAGCATCAATGGCTGTCTGGGGATGCTGTCTAGTTTTGCAACAGCTAAAGACACCCTGCTAGGGAAACGCTAACATACAAAGTGCAAACTACATTTGTCACATTTTCCCAGATAAATGTTATACAGTGTCCATAGAGTTTCATATAGAAAAAGTTGGTTCCCCAGCATTCAGGTTATTTAACCCCTTAAGGACTGAGCCCTTTTTCACCTTAAAGGGGTACTCCACACCCCTAGACATCTTATCTCCTATCCAAAGGATAGGGGATAAGATGTCAGATCGCCGGTGTCCCACTGCTGGGGACCCCTGGGATCTCGGCTGCTGCACCCACCTGGACGGCTTCCACCTCACACCGGGAACGCTGGAGGCTTCGGATCCCGACCAGAATGGCGGACGAGCGTGATGTCACAACCCCGCCCCGTGTGACGTCACACCCCGTCCCCTCAATGCAAGTCTATGGGAGGGGGCATGATGGACCTCCCATAGACTTGCATTGAGGGGGCGTGACGTAACACGGGGCGAAGTCGTGACGTCACGCTCGTCCGCCATTGTGGTCGGGATCAGAAGCCTCCAGCGTTCCCGGTTTGAGGTGGAAGCCGTCCAGGTGGGTGCAGAAGCCAAGATCCCGGGGGTCCCCAGCAGGGGGACACTGGCAATCTGACATCTTATCCCCTATCCTTTGGATAGGGTATAAAATGTCTAGGGGTGCAGAGTACCCCTTTAAGGACTGAGCCATTTTTTGCAATTCTGACCACTGTCACTTTATTCATTAATAACTCTGATTCACATATACAATATATCTACTTTATATTTTCATCATAAAGTTTACTTTTGGAAAACATCAGAGGGCTTCAAAGTTCAGCAGAAATTTTCCAATTTTTCTAAAAATTTTAAAAATCTGAATTTTTCAGGGACCAGTTCAGTTTTGAAGTGGATTTGAGGGGTCTTCATATTAGAAATACCCCATACATGACCCCATTATAAAAACTGCACCCCCCAAAGTATTCAAAATGACATTCAGAAAGTGTGTTAACCCTTTAGGTGTTTCACAGGAATAGCAGCAAGGTAAAGAAGAAAATTCTAAATCTTCATTTTTTTTACACTCGCATGTTCTTGTAGACCCAGTTTTTGACATTTTACAAGGTGTAAAAGGAGAAAAAGCCCCACAATTTGTAAGCCAATTTCTCTCGAATAACGAAGTACCGCATATGTGGATGTCAAGTGCTCTGTGGGTGCTTTAGAGGCCTCAGAAGGGAAGGAGCAACAATGGGATTTTGGAGAGTGAGTTTTTCTGAAATGGGTTTTGGGGGGCATGTCCCATTTAGGAAGCCCCTATGGTGCCAGAACAGCTAAAAAAAAAAACATGGCATACTATTTTGGAAACTACACCCCTCAAGGAATGTAACAAGGGGTCCGCTGAACCTTAACACCCCACAGGTATTTGACGACTTTTCGTTAAAGTTGGATGTGTACATTAATTTTTTTTTACATTTTTACAAGGGGTTATAAGAGAAAATGCCCCCCAAAATTTGTAACCCCATCTCTTTTGAGTATGGAAATACCCCATGTGTGGACGTCAAGTGCACTGCGGGCACACTACAATGCTCAGAAGAGAAGAAGTTACATTTGGCTTTTGGAAAGCAAATTTTGCTGAAATGGTTTTTGGGGGGCATGTCACATTTAGGAAGCCCCTATGGTGCCAGAACAGCAAAAAAATAAACACATGACATGCTATTTTGGAAACTGCACCCCTCAAGGAACGTAACAAGAGGTACAGTGAGCCTTAACACCCCACAGGTGCTTGACAAATTTCCGCTAAAGTTGGACATGAAAATGAAAAATTAGATTTTTTCACTAAAATGCTGGTTTTACCCAAAATTTTTCATTTTCACAAGAGATAATTGGAGAAAAAGCTGCCCAAATTTTGTAACCCAATTCTTCTGAGAATGGAAATACCCCATATGTGGATGTAAGGGAAGGAGCACCATTGAGCGTTTGGTGAGAGAATTTGGTTGGAATAGAAGTGGGAGGCCATGTGGATTTACAAAGCCCCCCCGTGGTGCCAGAACAGTGGACCCGCACATGTGACCCCATGTTGGAATCATCCCTCTCTGCTTCCAGCTTATGTGGTCTAAAAAAGGCTCTAATACTACTGTGTGAGACCGCCGGGTGAATATTCGCATATGCGAATATTCGCAAATATTGATCCCTCCCTTCTTTTAGCTTGTGGGCCAATGAGAATGATGCAAATACAGTTGTCGGAGATTAGCAACATACCCAGAAACCAATAGGAAAGCATCACACCCCTCCGCTATGGGTGGGTTTACACCACGTTTTTACCCATATGGGAGCGCATACAGCTGGGGGGAGCTAAAACCGTGCTCTCCCGTATCCCGGCCGTATGCGCCGTATGGTAATTCATTTTAATGAGCCGACCGGAGTGAAACGTTTGCTCCGGTTGGCTTATTTTTGCCCCGTATGCGCTTATCCAACCGGACCTAAAACCGTGGTTGACTATACAGTGGTCTTCAAACTGTAGCCCTCCAGATGTTGCAAAACTACAATTCCCAGTATGCCCAGGCAGTCAGTGCATGCTGAAAGTTGTAGTTTTGCAACAGCTGGAGGCACACGGGTTGGAATCAATGAGCAAGAGTCTGTTTCCTAACTCAGTGGTTCCCCACCATTGTGCCTACAGCTGTTGCAAAACTACAACTCCCAGCATGTATGGTCTGTCAGTGCATTCTGGGAGTTGTAGTTTTTCAACAGCTGGAGGCACACTGGTTGCAAAACCTTCAGTTAAGTTCTGTTACCTGACTCAGTATTTTCCAACCAGTGTGCCATTCAGCTGTTGCAAAACTACAACTCCCAGCATGGAGGTACGCAACTACAAGTCCCAGCATGCCCAGACAGCTGTTTACTGTCTGGGCATGCTGGGAGTTGTAGTTTTGTAAGTTTTTCTCATGCACGAATATATCAAAAATAAATTAACAAGATACAACTACAAAAGTAATGCGAAAATACTTACACTGATGATGATTCTTTCTTCCTTCCTCGCAAATTGGCTGCGAACCATGTTGATAGATGATACTTGTATGACTTGTACTTCTACTGCTTCTATCAAGTTACACTGTCATACTTACTATAAAGTTCATAAATTTTCACATAGGCGAACTTTCACATATGGGAATTTTCGCCTATGCGGAAAAAAATGTGAATATTACGAATATGCGAATTTAGCGAATATATGATGAATATTCGTCCATAAATTCGCAAAATATCCCAAATTTGAATATGGCCTATGCCGCTCAACACTACTGAGTTGTTAAGGGAGCCAGAGAGGGACTCGAGAGACCGAATAGGATCTGTCTTTTCTAGTGTTGTTCGCGAATATTCGCAATGCAGATTTTATTCGCGAATATCGCATATTCGCGAATTCCAGAATATTCGCAAATATAGCACTATATATTCCTAATTACGAATATTCATTTTTATTTTATTTTATTTATTTTTTTTAACAGTACACATCACAGTGATCATCCCTCTCTGCTTCCAACTTGTGTGGAGTAAAAAAGGCTCTAATACTACTGTGTGAGACTGGCGTGCAAATTTTCGCATTTGCAAAAATGTGCATATGCTAATTTTTGTATATGCGAAAATAAAACGCGAATACTACGAATATGCATATTTAACGAATATATGATGAATATTCGTCCATATATTCGCGAAATATCGCGAATTCGAATATGGCCTATGCCGCTCAACACTAGTCTTTTCAATACCAATATTTATTGGAAAATATGCTGTCATACAGTATTTAAATTAATATTAAATAATATGCTTAGAGTAAGCCATGAATTTATAGAATTTGCCATACAGGATGAAGTTTATAGGTGATTGCTATATGCTGTCTATATACATCAGTGTTTCCTAAGCAGAGTGTCTCCAGCTGTTGCAGACTACAACTCCCAGCATGTCTGTATGCTGGAAGTTGTAGTTGTGCAACATCTGGAGGCGCCCTACTTGGGAAACACTGATATACACAGTCCAAACTTCATCATTTTCCCAGGTAAGTGTTATACAGTGTCCATAGAGGGCTAAGTAGAAAATATATGGGGTCTCATGCATTCAAGTTATATTTAAAGATATCATTATTATTATTTATTTATTTCTATAAAAAAAAACAAGGGATGGACCAAAGTATTTTAAAAATCGTAGACACTCTGTTACGCGTTTTAGCTTCTTCAGTATTTGTGACTAAGAGACTATGGTGAAAAAATCCTTAAGGATTTGAAACATGTCGGAGAGCTATACATATATATATATATATATATATATATATATATATATATATATATATATAGTTATGCCATTTTCGCAGTCTTAGTTATAGAAACTAACAACATTTTATGTAGAAGGATTCATTTAATTTGAAGTCAATGTCTGTATCCTAAAGTCTGGAACCAGCCTGGTATCTTAAAATGCTGAGTTTTCTCCTTTGTGATGCTCTGCCGGGCTTTTACTGCAGCCGCCTTTAGTTGTTGCCTTTTTTGTGAGTTCTCTTCTTTGAGTTATGTCTTCAGTCAGTGAAATGCATGCTCAGTCAGGTTGAGATCAGATGACTGACTTTTTAAGAATATTCCGTTTCTTTGCCTTCAGAAGCTCTTTGCTTTTGTGGTATATTTTATGGTTATTATTCATCTGTTCTGTAAAGTGCTGCCCAATCATTTTTTTGGCATATTTTTATTGAATCTCAGCAGAAAATATAACTTTGTACATTTCAGAATTCATCCTGCTGCATCTATGGTCTCAATATCAATAAATACCAGTAAGGTAAGGGTGCATTCATAGCACGGATCCGTGCATACGGCAGCCCGGGACCGGTGGGAGAATTTGAAAACCGGCTGCTGGCATATATTCACCGTACTCTTGCCGTACCCCATACATCTCAATCAGCCAGAGTCAGGTAGTGACTAGTGTTGAGCGGCATAGGCCATATTCGAATTCGCGATATTTCGCGAATATATGGAGGAATATTCCTCATATATTCGCTAAATTCGCATATTCGTAATATTCGCGTTTTATTTTCGCATATGTGAAAATTAGCATAAACCAAAATTAGCATACGTGAAAATTCGCAAATGCGAAAATTAGCATATGCTAATTTTTGCATATGCGAAAATTCGCACACCACTCTCACACAGTAGTATTAGAGCCTTCTTTACACCACACAAGCTGGAACCAGAGAGGGATGATCACTGTGATGTGTACTGTGAAAAAAAAAATTACAAAAAAAAAAAAAAGAATATTTGTTATTACGAATATATAGTGCTATATTTGCGAATATGCGATATTCGCGAATAAAATTCGCATTGCGAATATTCGCGAGCAACACTAGTAGTGACTCTAATCAAGTAATTTTTGGTCCGTTTGTGTTTTTCTTGCTAGATTAAAACCTGCAGCAGGCAACGGTTTTCAGTCTGTAAAAAACAAACGATTTGGTCCGAAAATTACCTGACTAGAGTCACCAGCTGACTCCATCTGGCTCATTGAAATGAGTAGGGTACAGCACGGGTATGGTGGGGATATGCCAGCAGACAGTTTTCAAATTTTCCCACAGGAAGTCACTAAAGTAGCACGGGCATGTATGGCTGCCAATGCACATGGTTTAGGCTATATTCACATCACGTTTTGGGCATATGGCGATCCAGCTGCCGTATGCCTAAATCATTAAGTGAATTCAGCCTAAACTAGTTTCATTGGCAGCCATCCATGCCCATTTATTTATTTATTTTTAAACCTTTTGCCAATATTACCCAGGGTAAGGTAGAACAGGTCAAACAAGAAAACTTGTGCTGAGCAGGAGGGAAACTGAAGGCTGAGTATAATTTCTTGGATAATTCCTGGAAGGGCTAGGAGTTGACCCTAAAAACATCACAATACATCACATGAACTGTATAAACATTTTATACAATAAAGAAAGCAATATTAACTCATTGTAGATCACAGAAATTCTATAAATATTTAGATCATCCAGCAATGTTTTTATGTCTCTCACTGCACCAATTTCATTCTGCTGCTATCTTTACTTTCTTTCTCCCCTTTTCATAGACCTCTATTGGTAGCATGGTATCTGATCCTTCAGTGATCTTATTCTTCTGAAGATATGCTTTAAAGGGGTACTCCGGTGGAAAACATGTTTTTTTTTAAATCAGCTGGTGCCAGAAAATTTTACAGATTTGTAAATTTCTTCTATTTCAAAATCTTAATCCTTCCACAATTTATCAGCTGCTGTATAATCCACAGGAAGTTATTTTCTTTTTGAATTTCTTTTCTGTCTGACAACAGCGTTCTCTGCTGACACCTCTGTTCATGTCAGGAACTGTCCAGAGTAGGAGCAAATATCCATAGCAAACCTCTTCTGCTCTAGACAGTTCCTGGCATGGACAGCGGTGTCAGCAGAGAGCACTGTGGTCAGACAGAAAATGTATTCAAAAAGAAAAGAACTTCCTGTCCATACAGCCGCTGATAAGTACTGGAAGGATTAAGATTTTGAAATAGAAGTAGTGTACAAGTCTGTTTAATTTTCTGGCACCAGTAGATTAAAAAAAAAAAATAGTTTTCCACTGGAGTATACCTTTAAGTAGTTTTTTAATGTGTTTAGAAAGGGGCATGAGTAAAGGAGTCTAGTAAGTAGAGACAGAGACATTTTTCTAGTACTAGTACTGTTTCTTTGTGCATAGTTAGATGAAAGTGTAATAACTATTTAAAGGAAATCTGTCATCAGTATCACCCGCACTAACCTGTCATGCAGGCTTGTAGTATGAGTGATATTGACCAAAATTATACTTATGGCGTCCGGACCCGTCACGCTATTCCGCCGTTATTGCTCATTTTTGGGGTATGCAAATTAGGTCCTTGGGGCATGGACGGAGCTCCAACCTGAGCTCCAGGCACTCTGTCTTAATCTTTGGCCGGGCAGGCGCTCTGCCCGGCTCATCCATATGCATAACCCCATCCCTGCTTGCGCGGCCGAGCTACTGAGTGGCGCATGCACCGTACAATAACAAGAAATAATGGCGGAAGGGTGTGATGGTTCCAGACGTTGTAAGTATCATTTTGATCAGTATCACTCTCACTACAAGCCTGTATGAAAGGTTAGTGTGGGTGATACTGATGGTAGATTTCCTTTAAGTATCAGTTTAACTGTTCTTTATATATTGCATACATACTGTATTATATACACAGGAAAATATACTCCATATATAAAGTGTAGTTATATATAGTCACAATGTTTCTGCTTGGATGGCTGATTTGGAAGGTCAGGCAGTATGTGTACATTCCGTTTTTATAGTTGGTTGTAGTGTAGAGGAGGCTGTGACCTTGCAGTAAGCTTGTCCTTCTTCATTAAGTGTGCCGTGTTCATAGAAGAGGTTAGAGCTGCGATTGGATGTAGTAACACGGAAAACAGGTGAACTCTGTGAACTGCTGCCCTCTCACATAAAAGTTATGTCACCCACTCCTATATTTTTAGCCAGACACATTTATGCACTCGGCAGTTTTCATGAAGTGAGAGGCTTGTAGCAATTTAAACTATGAAAGCGCCGGCTTTATTCAGGAAGTTTACTAAAAAACAAAAAATCAATGTAACTCTTCAACAGGACACTCATGTACTGTATTCTAAGCTTTTTATAACAAGGCAGAATATTCCATTTAGCCGGAATTGCCAGGAATGCAAACCTCGTACACATTATGGCTCTATTGACAGGTCACACTCCATGTTCTTAAAGGGGTACTCCGGTGAAAAACTTTTTTTTTTAAATTAACTGGTGCCAGAAAGTTAAACAGATTTGTAAATTAAAAGTGGGGAAGAGTACGGCAATGCTGCCGAGCTTCCTGCACTCACCGCTACAGCTTCCAAAGGTAAACTCCTAAACGGACTCCTCCCGCGGGGACCTCAGATGACAGGGGCGCTCAGACTTGAGGCGACTGCCGGCAGTTTCGCACAGAGCGTGCTTCGTCCGGCCTCATTTGCATCATTGCGCTGTCTGATCCTATATAGTGAAGAAAGAGGAAACGGGAGTGACGTGTTCCGTGTAGCGGTCATGTGATCACTCACATGACCTAAAGTACACAAAGGGGAGAAAGAACGGAAATATAAGTAAACCCTATCTTCTAGCCGTGAGTATTAACTCTTAAACTACCTATCTATATTAACTATTTATAGGAATGGGGACATGTCTACTTTATCATTGAAGCCCAAGGGCCCCTGGGCTTCAGTCCGCATAATCCATTTCGCTTCGGCTCGCAGTAATAGCGTATGCCGATCACAGCCATGTTTTGCTTCTTGGATGCCCTATAAGCCGCCAAACTTAATGGTTTCACAGGACCCTTTGTGACATTCCCTCACATGCTCAATAAACCTTAATGCCCCTTTTCCAGTTCTGACTGAGTAAAGATGTTCTCAGTCCCACCACTTGCTCATACGCCAATTTTTGGCAATTTTTTAGAACATGTTGATGTCTTCAGCAATGAGAACATGTTCAAACATCAGATTAAAGCGGTACTACGTTTTGTAGACGACATACTGATAATTTGGGAGGGTGATCATCAATCATTTGACACATTTGTTGAATACCTAAACAGTTCTAATAAACTTAATATGGTATTCACAAGTAATTTTGGGGATAAAAGTGTTGAATTCCTGGATCTGAGAATTTTTGCCCAGAATGGCAAACTAAATACAGAAGGATTTAGGAAAACTATAGCTAGGAATTCTATCCTCCACTTTTCCAGTTCACACTCAACAAAATCCAAGGAAAGCTTTCCTTATAGTCAGTTTCTACGACTAAGATGTAACAACAGTGAAGAAAGTCAATTTAATCATCAAAGTACTGAACTTACCGGACGGTTAATTCAAAGAATGTATCCTAAAGAGATAGTCCACCAGGCCCTACAAAAAGCAAAAACAAAACAAAGGAGAGAGTTGCTTCATACTTCCAGGAGAGACAATAAATCTTCACTTGATAGACCAGTTTTTTGTCTTTGGGAACAGCCCTATGAATGAAAGGATCCAGTCAATTATTCTGAAGAACTGGCATATTCTCAGCAGTGATCCTGATCTAGCTGAGATTACTTCATCTAGACCTATAGTAACCTATAAAAAAAATAGGACTATAGGGGAGAAATTAAATATGAAACACTTAGAAGTTAAAAAGAAGAACCTAAATCAGTGGTCTTTTATGGAACCCTTAGAAGGCAACAGAAAATGTGGTTCATGTAAATTTTGCAAACATAACATAGGTACAAAAGCAGGAAGGCTGGGTGGTATTTATTACAGTGTTAGAGATCTTATTACTTGTAAAAGCACCTATGTAGTGTATTTTTTGATGTGCTCCTGCCAAAAATACTATATAGGGAAGACCATACGGCAGCTAAAAGATAGAGTAAGAGAACATCTTTACTCAGTCAGAACTGGAAAAGGGGCATTAAGGTTTATTGAGCATTTGAGGGAATGTCACAAAGGGTCCTGTGAAACCATTAAGTTTGGCAGCTTAGAGCGCATCCAAGAAACAAAACATGGCTGTGATCGGCATACGCTATTACTGCGAGTTAAAGCAAAATGGATTATACGGACTGAAGCCCAGGGGCCCCTGGGCTTCAATGATAAACTAGACATGTCCCCATTCCTATAAATAGTTAATATAGATAGGTAGTTTAAGAGTTAATACTCACGGCTAGAAGATAGGGTTTACTTATATTTCCTTTCTTTCTCCCCTTTGTTTACTTTAGGTCATGTGAGTGATCACATGACCACTACGCGGGAACACATCACTCCCGTTTCCTCTTTCTTCCCTATATAGGATCAGACAGCTCAATGATGTGAACGAGGCCGGACGAAGCACGCTCTGTGCGAAACCGCCGGCAGTCGCCTCAAGTCTCAGCGCCCCTGTCATCTGAGGTCCCCGCGGGAGGAGTCCGTTTAGGAGTTTACCTTTGGAAGCTGTAGCGGTGAGTGCAGGAAGCTCGGCGGCATTGCCGTACTCTTCCCCACTTTTGATACTGTGATTTATATTACTTCCTAGCACCACCGGACAGCGTATTTGACTCAAGGGATTCTATACAGTGCTGGTTGTCTCGTAATTCCCATTAGGCTTGCTAATCAGTGGTGTCATCCAGCTACTCTTTCCTTATTTTTAGATTTGTAAATTACGTCTATTAAACAATCTTAATCCTTCCTGTACTTATTAGCTGCTGAATACTACAGCGGAAATTCTTTTCTTTTTGAAACACAGAGCTCTCTGCTGACATCATGAGCACAGTGCTCTTTGCTGACATCTCTGTCCATTTTAGGAACTGTCCAGAACAGCATATGTTTGCTATGGGCATTTCCTTTTACTCTGGACAGTTCCTAAAATGGACAGAGATGTCAGCAGAGAGCACTGTGCTCATGATGTCAGCAGACAGAGCTGTGTTTCAAACGGAAAATAATTTCCACTGTAGTATTCAGCAGCTAATAAGTACAGGAAAAAATAAGATTTTTTTAATAGAAGTAATTTACAAATTTGTTTAACTTTCTGGCACCAGTTGATTTAAAAAAAAAAAAAAAAAGTTTTTCACCGGAGTACCCCTTTAAGTTTTTTTTAAAGTTACAAATATTATAATAAATACTTAAATAATGTAGTCCCATATTAACTTCTTTCTGATTTATGATGCTGCTATTAGCACAACACTCACCATCGGGGACCGGCATCAGAGATCACTACAGTGGCAGTCATTTAACTCTCTAGATGCCGCAGTCAGTAGTGACTATGGCATGTAGATGTTTTTTGACAGGTGTCCATCATGTGTGGGCAGTGGTTGGCACTTCTGCGATGCCACTGTGGGATTCTTCTGTTGCTATGGTAGACATGTCTTCTGAAGGCCTCTGTGGCTGCCATGTCAGATCTATGACTACAATTTGCCACAGGCAGACTGTACTGGTAGATCACCAACCTGACTATAAAATTGCAGTGTACTGTATAAGCGATCAAAATGTTGCATGTATAGATCCTCAAGGGAGACTAAAAATTTTTTTTAATAAAAAAAAATATATATATATATATATATATATATATATATATATATATATATATAAAATAAGTCACCATCTAATAAAAATTTGAATATTTTCCCTTTTCCTTTTTCCAAATAATAAAAATTGTAAGCACAAAAAATTAGTATTGCTATGCATACAAATTAAATATAACAGTGTGTATCCTGCACTGTGAACACCATAGCCACAATAAAAACAAATATAAACATTTTTTGGGATGATTCAGCAATGTTGCTTTTTAGTCTCATACAAAATGGAGTCAAAACGTCCCATTTATCGCTAAACGGTACAGAAAAAAAATATAGAACACTGCAAAAAATGAGACTTCACACAGTTATGTAGATGGAAAAAAACATTATAGGGGTTAGAATATAGATATGCAAAGTATTGAAAAATATATATTATTAAAATAGTTATGAAAAACATAATAAACTTGATAAATTGTTGTAATCAAATGGGCCTGCAGAATAATGATAACATGCCAATTTTATTTCTTTCTTTCTCAGAGGCTTGAGAAAGGACGTAGCAGCGTCTGAAACAGCTGTCGTCTGATTGCAGCTCCCCTGCCCGCACGCTGCATATCCCCGCTGCTATGAATTGTATGCACCAAAGAAAATAAACCACAGTTGCACTACAGTGGGTGAGTTGCCCTCTTCTCTCCTCTGGATTTGTTTCATATATGAACTGCCTTGTTAGAGTGAGCACCCCCATAGCTGTAGTTAGTATGCATGCTGCCGCACAAAAAACGACCCTATGTGAACAGTGGTGTTGTATGTGCCAGATCCACTTGTCTACTTTACTATTTATTACTTGATTACTTTGTGTACAGCTCCCCAATATTAGCAGAATTGAATTTTTATTTTATTTGATCAATTTCGGCCTGCAAATTACATTTTCCTGCTTTCGCGAACCAAAAAGGAAGAAAATGCAAATTATTTATTTTAGTGGGCAGCACATCATGACGGGATGAACTAAACATTTATTACTAAGTTTTTCAAATATAAATCCTTTCAGTCCTAAAATAGTGATACCCTATGACTAACAATTGAAAGAGCAACAACAAAAGCTTTTCTTATGGGTTATTTCTGACTAGAGTTGAAGAGTAAATATAACCACAATACAGTACCCTAGAACCTGGGATTTCACCCTCAATCCAAAGTTGACTCTGAACACCCAATATTTAAATACTCAAAGATTCTTTATTGTACCTTAAATGGGTACTCCGGCTCTAAGACATCCTATCCCCTATCCAAAGAATAGGGGATAAGATGCCTGATCACGGGGGGGATCACGGCGGGACCCCAGCAATCAGGCATCTTATCCCTTATCCTTTGGATAGGGGATAAGATGTCTTAGCAGCAGAGTACCCCTTTAATTTGGGTAGAGTTGAAGCTTGAAATGGTCAGGCATGAAGGTCCACATATGTCTTTATTTTTTTTATACATTACTTTTGTTCCTTTGACTGTTTATGAAGTTATGAAGTTGGTGTTTGTTCAAAATTCAAGTTGTCCATCAGCTTAGAAACTAAACAAATACACCGTGAAAAAATATTATTCATTTAACTAAAACTATTTGAAAAATATTACCAAACAATGTAATGCAGCCCAACAGCGCACATCGGGTAGCCTTTCCTACTCTTTTAGTGTGTCGTTTAGAAGAACTAGTACAGGTTATTGGCAGGGCACCAGATTGCCTCATTCCCAGCACTGTCCTGACAGCTGCTGCAGGTGTCTGAATATACATCAGCCATAGGTTGGCAGAGAGGAATAGAAATTGTTCAGGAACAGGAGGATATCCCTTGTGTTATTGTAAAATGGATAATTAGATGAATTGGGAATGCAAGTGGCTGCTTTGGGGCAAAAAAAAGTTATTTTTACATAATTTGACACTTTATATACCATTTGGTTTTTTCGCATACATTCACCATCAGGTGATCCCTAGAGGCGGCAGAGCAGGTGAAGATGTCAGGACACAGCCAGGAGCATTGAGGGGTAAGTGTTACAGGAACAGAACACCCATCATTTTGACAGGTGTTCTGCTCTTCTACTGTAAGCAGCGATCTGTATAGATCACTGATTATGGTCTGGCCCCTAAGGAGTTCAGTGGTGATGCTGAACATCACAACTTAACCCCTCTCTCATTTGAGAGCTCTATAGTAAGCAGTAATCTATTGAGACCTCTTTAACTCCTTATACATAATGGGCTGGGCGCTCTGCACCCAACTCATGGAGTGTAAAACCTGCATGTCTTGTGCAAATTTAGTAGCGTATTTGCTAGCCATTGAATTAAAGTGAATGTATCGAAGAGTGTAAATCTAGTTTTAGATGGACAAATTTATATATAGGTGCCATTTAACTTATGTTGCTAGATAAAAAGACAGGCAATACACTGAACAAATCACTGATATATGGAACATGAATCCAATTTAGCTAATTACTAATTCAAAACCAACCAAAATAGCTAAAATTTAACAACTTTTATTAAATCCAGTTAAAACCTATATTTACTGTAAAATGGATACAGAGTCATCGGTCTACAGTATATAAAGACTCAAAACAGGGTAAATTCCCTCCAGGGTCAATCCCCTATTTAACACCCTTGTCAAAACCCGACGCGTTTCCCCGTGGGTTAGATAAATCCACGGTTCATCAGGGGTTATACTTAAACCCCGGATACACAGTGGAGAAATATACCTTATTCTATTCAATGTGTAACAGACAGGATAGGCACATAAAACATATAGCATAAAGCAAGCAGGGTTAGTTAGTGTGCAATATAATTTCTGTGGGATTCCTCTTCGTATCTAATCTCCAAAGATGTATTTGATAAACAATAGAACCAAGGTCCTTGATATGACCTCCAGATTTAGTTCCACTTCCTGAATATCAAAATACAGCAAGGAATGCCCATATGATATGAAGTGGGCTAATAAATACAATTATTTTCTTCCTCAACGATGGCCCCTTTTAACTCCGTGTGGAAATGCAAATGCCGCCAGCCTGGATCGGAGTCTGGTATGGTCATTATCTACACCCGGATCATAGTGGAGCATATGTTTTATTCAGACAGGGTAGACCCCAAGTAAGCAGGGGAGTTTGACCTGTGTGGATTTGTGGCAGTCAGGGATATATTGAGCCTTTCAGCAGTGAAGGATAGGAAGTGTATGAATTATTATGGGCTATTTAGTCCCTCATATGGAGGAAACCTATCTTTAAAGTGTGGATTTTGTGGGAACCATAACATTACCATGGCTATTATCAATGTATACACACGGAGTTAAAAGGGGCCATCGTTGAGGAAGAAAATAATTGTATTTATTAGCCCACTTCATATCATATGGGCATTCCTTGCTGTATTTTGATATTCAGGAAGTGGAACTAAATCTGGAGGTCATATCAAGGACCTTGGTTCTATTGTTTATCAAATACATCTTTGGAGATTAGATACGAAGAGGAATCCCACAGAAATTATATTGCACACTAACTAACCCTGCTTGCTTTATGCTATATGTTTTATGTGCCTATCCTGTCTGTTACACATTGAATAGAATAAGGTATATTTCTCCACTGTGTATCCGGGGTTTAAGTATAACCCCTGATGAACCGTGGATTTATCTAACCCACGGGGAAACGCGTCGGGTTTTGACAAGGGTGTTAAATAGGGGATTGACCCTGGAGGGAATTTACCCTGTTTTGAGTCTTTATATACTGTAGACCGATGACTCTGTATCCATTTTACAGTAAATATAGGTTTTAACTGGATTTAATAAAAGTTGTTAAATTTTAGCTATTTTGGTAGGCAATACACTGACCCTCATTTTTTCAAAAGGGTGAAAACACTTTGGGCCTCATTTACTAAACTGAAACCGACCAGTTTTTGAGATATTTTGGCGCAGTGTCTGCGACATGTCTGTGCCAGTGTACAACAGTGTTTTCCAGGAAAACCCGACATTGCACTGTGAAAAGCCGAAAAAGGGGCATGGTCTGTTGCAAAGAGAGCGTGGCTGATCAAAAAGGGGTGTCCTTTCTCAACTCGACCTATTTACTATTGAATTTACAGAAAATCATGTGGATAAATGGCAGGAAATTTCCACCTAGAAAAAGCTGGTCAGAAAAAGCTGGTCAGAGGAATCCTGCAAGTCTGAAACAACATTTTAAACTAGTAAAAATCCGACACTCTTAGTAAATGAGGCCCATTATGCGGTTGCATTGAGGTGCAGTGGCTATGCAGTTGGCAACTACAGTACTTCTGCAGGTTAGACAGTATGTGTGAACATACCCTAAGCATAATATAGTCTTAGGGAAGGGTCACGCATAAAGGATCAGCATATGACCGACCCTAGAGTGAGCCCTTTGCCTGTGCCTGTGTGTCTGCTCATAGCAGCAATCCACTGCTACGAACACACACAGGGATCTGCACAAATTTAGAAAACTGCGCGTGCATGCGCGGTTTACTCTCAGTCATTGCGGCCGCTCTGCCTAGCTCAGGGGGCAAAGGAGCAGCCTCGATGTCTTTGAGTAAACTGCACCTGCGCAGTTGACTACAGTCGCGCACATCCCTGTGATTGTGCTGCTATGAACGGACACACGCAGGGGGTTCACTCTAGGGTCGATCATGGTCAGAGCAGGGTCACACTGTGCACATTCACATCGCTGACGGCAGTCACAGAGGGACTGCAGAACAAGCTCCCAGCTGTGTCAGGGTAGCTCTGTGTATCCGTTTGTAGTGGCGTATTTCCCACTGTAGAAATCCGCCACTACAGGTGATCACATAGAGCTATTTGGCCGCAGCTGAGAGCTCGCTCTGCAGTCCTTCTGTGATTGCCGTTGGTGCATCCACAGCGTGAAATGTGCTGTGGATGCACCCCGTGTGACCCTGCCCTTAGGGCTCATGCACACAAAGTGGGAGATTTATCAAGGAAAAGTTGACCAGTTGCCCATAGCAACCAATCAGATTGCTTCTTAAATTTTTCAGAGGCCTTTTCAAAGATAAAAGAAGTGATCTGATTGGTTGCTATGTGTCCATACTGTGGGGCCGATTTATCAAACCAAGCTTTCAATTTCAAAAGGCCTCTAAAAAAATGAAAGCTGGAATATGGTTGCCATGGACAACCATACCTTGGCATAATGATAGTCTATGGGTTTAGATGTGAACCAGCCCTAATGTGAATTAAGGTGCTTGCCAGATGTTCGTGATTAATTTTACTAAATCCAATCACTGGCGCCCCCTCTGGTCACATGACCATGCATTATCTTGGATTTAAATCCCCTACAACACCCAGGCTGTCTGGTGGTCTTGTATTTTTCCACACAGCCAGGGGCACACTCTGTGCCACCCTCTGTTCAGGGTATATTGTTGCTTTCTTATGTTTTTAAATGAGTATGAAATATTAAAGTTATCTTCATGAATAATGAATTTCCTGGCATTGCTTTTAGTCACATGCATATTACGTTTGAAATATTCTTGTTGTACATTGTATAATCCGCTGAAAATAACTTCTCCTAAAATATTAATTATGTTAAAAGCAAAGGAAAGCAGAAGGAAAAATAAAATCTTTATGCCGGTAATATAATAGCACTGTGTCATTCTGATAACATTGGTGTTAGTGACTGAAGAGCCTTCAATGGTTCAATAATAATAAGGGTCTTCTTCTGAATTTGTGTTTTCCAAACCGTGTGCCTCCAGCTGTTGCAAAACTACTTCTATTTTAAAAATCTTAATCCTTCCAGTATTTATTAGATGCTGTATACTCCACAGGAAATTATTTTCTTTTTGAATTTTCTTTTCTGTCTGCTGACACCTCTGTCTATGTCAGGAACTGCCCAGAGCAGGAGAGGTTTGCTATGGAGATTTGCTCCTACTCTGGGCAGTTCCTGGGACAGACAGAGGTGTCAGCAGAGAGCACTGTGATCAGACGGAAAGGACATTAAAAAAGAAAAGAACTTCCTGTGGAGCATAAAGCAGCTGAAATGTACTGGAAGGATTAAGATTTTTAAATAGAAGTAATTTACAAATCTGTATAACTTTTTGGCACCAGTACTCCTTTAAGATTTTTAATAGAAGTAATTTACAAATCTGTTTAAAGGGGTTGTGCGCTGCCCTGCCTTTCGGAGCTCCGCATGCAGCGTCCGGAAGTTCATTACTCTGTGTGCGGGCTTCCGTGTTCGCGGTTGATGTCACGCCCGGCCCCCTCGTGACGTCACGCCCACCCCCTCAACGAAAGTCTATGGGAAGGGGGTGCGACCGCTGTCATGCCCCCTTCACATGGACTTTGGTAGAGGGGGCGGGCGTGACGTCACGAGGGGGCTGGGCGTGATGTCACGTCCGGCGGCCGCGAACACGGAGGCCCGCACACAGCGTTCGGAGTAATGAACTTCCGGACACTGTGTGCGGAGCTCCGAAATGCAGGGCAGCGCACAACACCTTTAACTTTCTGGAGCAAGTTGATATGAAAAGAAAATGTTTTCCACCGGAGTACCCCTTTAATGTAAAAACTTGATTTAAAGAATAGTACATTATCGAACAACACATTGCTTTAAAATGTATGCAGTTACAGTATAATGAAATACCTAACCTATGCCTAAAGGGAAAACATTACTGGTAATTGTTCATTAATGGATAATATGACCTCAGTAATGTATTCTTTAGCTGCATGTTATGCTCAGTGACCATGTACTGACAACTGGATTTTCGCAACCATTAGGTAATTGTTTTACTGTATAGCTAGCTCCGTTAAAACAAATAGATAGAGATAAAAAAAAAGGGATAAGTTGTCCAGCACATACTGATACACAACTATTGCATGGACCCGGCATACAGGTGCACGCTGCTATTCTAAATATACACAAGCAGGAAACATAGAGGTCCTCATTTACTATTGCAAACCCGACATGTTTTGTCGGGTTGTGCGCCAGATTCTGTCGCATTGTGCCATAAATTCTGTCTGTGCCAGATTTTGCGCCAGAATTTGTGCCAGAATTGAAAAAACCCAGACTAACTCTCCATTTTGCTAAGAAAACCCTTTAAAAAGGGCGTGGCAGCCGGGGAAAGGGGCGTGGTCTCCAAAAAGGAGCGTGTTCCTGACAGTTTCACAAAAACCCAACATATTTAATACTTTTTCCACATAAAATGTGGTGGATTTGAGCTGAAGAAAACCCTACAGATCAGAGCATGTGTAAAAAAAAAAGCAAATTGTAGGGAAAGTGGAAAATGTAGGGAAACCTTAATAAGCACCGTGGAAAATAAATTGTAGGGAATTAAAACCCACAAGGAAACCTATACAACACTCTTAGTAAATCAGGGCCAGAATGTGTCGGCAGATAAAAACCATTTGGCCCATCTAGTCTGCCCAATAATCCGAATCCTATCAATAGTCCCTGGCCCTATCTTATATGAAGGATAGCCTTATGCTTATCCCATACATGTTTAAACTCCTTCACTGTATCTGCAGCGACCACTTGAGCAGGAAGGCTATTCCATGCATCCACTACTCTCTCAGTAATGTAATATTTCCTGATTTTACTTTTTAACCTTTGCCCCTCTAATGTAAAACTAGGTCCTCTTGTGGTAGTTTTTCTTCTTTTAAATCTCCTCTCCTCCTTTACCGTGTTGATTTCCTTTATGTATTTAAAAGTCTCTATCATATCCCCTCTGTCTTTTCTTTCTTCTATACATGTTAAGGTCCTTTAACCTTTCCTGGTAAGTTTTATCCTGCAATCCATGTACTAGTTTAGTATCTTCTCTGAACTCTCTCTAGAGTATCTATACAGTGACCCCCTGACCTACGATGGCCCCGACATACGAAAATTTCATTCGATGGCCTCTCAGAGGCCATCGCATGTTGAAGGCAGCATCAACATACGATGCTTTAGTATGTCGGGGCCATCACATAAACGGCTATCACGGCCTCAGCTGCCGCCAGATAGCCGTTTACGGTGCCCCGTGTGCCCCGGTGATGGTCTCCTACCTGTCCTCGGGGCTCCGGAGCGTCCTCTTCGGGATCCCTCCCATCACCGGTGCTCTCCATCGTCATCATCACGTCGCCACGCACGCCATCCCATCATCCAATAGGAGCGGCGTACGTAGTGACGTGATGACGGCTACATGAGAGTGACGTACCCGGACAGCAGAGACGTTCCGGAGCGGTGGGGACACCACGGGGACGCGGCGACAGCGATGGAGGGCGACATCCAGGGCAGCGGTGACCAGCCCTTCCTATACTTCCTATACTTTACATTGCACGGATCCCTCAACATACAATGGTTTCAACAAACGATGGTTCATTTGGAACGGATTACCATCGTATGTTGAGGGACCACTGTATACTTCTGAAGATCTGGTCTCCAGTACTGTGCACAATACTCCAAGTGAGGTCTCACCAGTGTTTTATACAGCGGCATGAGCACTTCTCTCTTTCTACTGCTTATACCTCTCCCTATGCACCCAAGCATTCTGCATTTCCTACTGCTCTATTACATTGTCTTCCTACCTTTAAGTCTTCTGAAATAATGACTCCTAAATCCCTTTCCTCAGATACTGAGGTCAGGACTGTGTCAAATATTTTATATTCTGCCCGAGGGTTTCTACGCCCCAGGTGCATTATCTTGCACTTATCCACATTAAATTGCAGTTGCCAGAGTTCTGACCATTCTTCCAGTTTTCTTAAATCCTTTCTCATTTGGCGTAACCCTCCAGGAACATCAACCCTGTTACATATCTTTGTGTCATCAGCAAAAAGACCTATACCGAACTATCGAGACCTTTTGCAATATCACTAAAGAAGATCCCTGAGGTACCCCACTGGTAACAAGAAATTGCTCTGAATATACCCCATAGACTACAACCCTCTGTTATTTGTCCCTCAGCCACTGCATAATCCACTCAACAATATGGGAGTCCAAGATCAGTGACTGTAGTTTATTGATAAGTCTTCTATGTGGAACAGTGTCAAAAGCCTTACTAAAATCTAGATATGCGATGTCTACTGCCCCTCCACCATCGATTATTTTAGTATTACCAATCAAAAAAATCAATAAGATTTGTTTGACATGATCTACCTGAAGTAAAGCCATGTTGTTTTTCATCTTGCAATCCATGGGATTTTAGATGTTCCACAATCCTATCCTTCAGTAGGGTTTCCATTAATTTCCCCACTATTGATGTCAGACTAACTGGCCTATAGTTGCTTGATTCCTCCCTACTACCTTTCTTATGAATGGGTACGACATTTGCTAATTTCCAATCTTCCGGGACGGCTCCTGTTACCAGTGATTTGTTAAATAAATCTGTTAATGGTTTTGCAAGCTCTTTTAATAATTTTAGGCGTATCCCATCAGGCCCCTGTGACTTATTTGTCTTAACTGTAGACAGCAAACTTAGAACTTTGCTAAGACACATGCATCAAATGATTCACTAGTCTTCCCCCCTAATGGAGGTCCTTTTCCTTCTTTTTCTTTTGTAAAAACTGAACAGTACCACAGTGGTCTCTTCCTTTTTCTGCTTTTACTGACAAATCTAATGCAATTTTCTGTTGCCTTCAATAATGCATCTTTTAAGGAGTCCCATTTTTCCTGGACTGTGATCAGTCCCAGTCTGATAGAGACTCATTTACGACTAATCAAGTTTTTTCTAAAATCTCAGACTTTTGTTTTTGTGTGGTGTGACTCCTTCACTGTTCTTATATTAAACCACACTGACTGTGATCTCTAGATCCCAAGCTTTCGCCTACAGTAACATCATATACCAAATCCCCATTTGTGAATACCAAATCCAAAATGGCCTCCCATACAGCAGCACACTGCTAGCACAAAGACATATATGAAAAATGAAATGCTATATTGATATAGTGAAACATTTTGGTACTTAGCTTACCATTTGGCCAAATAGCGTATACCATCCCACCACGATAAGGTGACCTTAATGGGACAGATTCTACACTATGAACAGCCTCTGAGCATTCAGTAACCAGGCTTGTAAGATCTGAAACATCCTGCACCTTATAAAATGGGTGGGGTGCACGAACCAACATGGAGTTAGCCACTCCCCCCAAATGTACAATACAAAAAAGGGATAAGTTGGCCAGCACATACTCATACTGATACACAACTATTGCATGTACCCGGCATACAGGTGCACGCTGCTAGGCTAAATATACACAAGCAGGAGAATACAGCAGCACACTGCTAGCACAAAGATATATATATATGAAATATAAAATGCTATATTGCTGTAGTGAAAAAATTGAAGTAATTGGCTTATCATTTGGCCAAATAGTGTGTACCATCCCACCACGATAAAGTGACCATTTTATAAGGTGCAAGATGTTCCAGATCTTACAAGCCTGGTTACTGAATGCTCAGAGGCTGTTCATAGTGTAAGGTCTGTCCCAATGAGGTCTCCTTATCGTGGTGGAATGGTACATGCTATTACGCCAAATGGTAAACCAAGTACCTCAAATTTTTCAGTATAGCAATATAGCATTTTATATTTCATATATATCTTTGTGTTAGCAGTGTGCTGCTGTATTCTCCTGTTTGTAGATAGATATATAGATAGATAGATAGATAGATATTGGGCTTTTCAAAAAATTCTTACAACAGGAATGAGGGGTTTAAAGTATGAGCATGGTTGTATTGGGATTTTGACCGTGAATCGTCACCTCCACTCCTCCTTTTGACCATGCTGGTCACCTCCTCTAACCCCCCTGTACAGAGGGGAATGACAACCAATGAAGGGGCCAAACTATGCTGGGCACTAGAAGCTCATGGGAATGCCCAGTGGGCTCCAAAGCCTAATTAGCTTTTTTTTTTAAACTCCAATATTTTTGCACTGGAGGGGTTAATTAACTAATGGGTGGTATGTATTGATTCATGGTCAAACGCCCTGTAAACTCATGGCCTTAGTTTATATTCTAAAACTATCGACTAATAATAATGGAACCCATCTAGTGCATCTGGACAGAGATTGATCCTAATGATCCGTGGGGGTCTGAACACTGATTCTGACCGGTCAAAACTTTTGGCATGTCAAAAGTTTTGATAAAGTAAAGGGACACTTTAATGTGCTTATCATTATTAAGGGGCTATATATTAATACAATTCAAGACTTCTATGAATGTATTGGTGTTGAGTAGTACACAGAGGTGTAAACTATGAATGGGGCAGAACTTGCCAGAAGGCTGTGGCCCCGTTAGAACAGCTGATCAGTAGGAATGCCAAGTCAGGCCCCTGTTGATATGATATTCATGGCCTTTCCTAAGGGTTGGCCATCTGTTCTAAATAAGCAGATAACACCTTAAATACCAAATAAACAACATATCATTATATTTATCTTTGATTAGGTATGGCTCTGTTCACATCCATGTTGCACCTTCTCTTCATAACGGAAGCCATGACACAATGGTGGTGGATATGTTACACAACAGATCCTGGCTCCTGATGGACCTTAATGACTTACAGTGAGGTCCATAATTGTTACATTCTAGTTTTTCATTGGTTTTAATAGCAATAACTTTACGCCTGCCCTTTTCTTGGTGTTAAACCTAATGGAACTACAAGCAGAGAAGTTACAGAGCAGACATACAATAGACTAGACCAGTCTTTCCCAACTGGTCTAGAAAGTTCTGCACTAACGTTAGTAACAGTGTTTATTAGCTCTCTTCCATCCTATAGCCAGCCAATAAAGAAATTCATCCCCATTTAGAGATAGTAGGCTGAGAAATTGCTCCTTATCACCTCTAGTGGCCAGCTTAACATCTATAACTACAGGTGCATTTAGGTATTATAATTAAGTAAATAAAGTAAATGTGCAAACGGGCAATGTAACGCTCCTTAGGAATGTTGTGCTGAAATCTCCACCATGTGCACAACAGAGCTTTCCATTCCTGATCGATCTAGTTATGGGCATTTATGGTCTTGCTGTTTTGCCGTTCAAAATGTAGCTTCACCTTTGGGATTGACATTTCTTGTCCTATTTTACAGAGCATTGCGCTTGTCGTGCGCGCTGTCAGTTATTGTATTGTGTACTGTCAGTCAAAAATCCTGTCTGACAATTATGTTAAAAAACGAGATTTGTGAATTCCTTGTCTGCATATCATTTATCTATGCAGAACAGATTTCTCTTTAGGGAACAAGAGATGGACGAAAAGCAGTGGAACAGTGGAGGAGGTTTTTTTTTTCCTCCCTGTGGCTGTAGCTGTTATGGAGGGCATTATTGCTGTCACTGTTATGGGGGTATTATGGCTGTCACTGTTATGGGGGCATTATCGCTGTTACTATTATGGGGGGCATTATGGCTGTCAATGCTACAGGGGCATTGTGTCTGTCACTGTTATGGGAGGTATTGTGACTGTTACTGTTCTGGGGGGGCATTGTGTCTGTCACTGTTATGGAAGGTATTGTGGCTGTCGCTGTTATGGGGAGGGGGGCATTGTGTCTAAAACTGTTATGGGGTATTGTGGCTGTCACTGTTATGAAGGGGTGTTGTGTCTGTCACTGTTATGGAGGTATTGTGGCTGTCACTGTTATGGGGGTCATTATGGCTGTCACTGTTATGGGGGGCATTATAGCTGTCACTGTTATTGGGGCATTATGGCTGTCACTGTTAAGGGGGTATTATGGCTGTCACTGTTATGGGGGCATTATGGCTGTCACTGTTATGGGGGTATTATGGCTGTCACTGTTATGGGGGCATTATGGCTGTCACTGTTATGGGGGGTATTATGGCTGTCACTCTTATGGGGGCATTATGGCTGTTACTATTATGGGGGGTATTATGGCTGTCAATGCTACAGGGGCATTGTGTCTGTCACTGTTATGGGAGGTATTGTCGCTGTTACTGTTCTGGGGGGGCATTGTGTCTGTCACTTTTATGGGAGGTATTGTGGCTGTCGCTGTTATGGGGAGGGGGGCATTGTGTCTAAAACTGTTATGGGGTATTGTGGCTGTCACTGGAAGGGGTGTTGTGTCTGTCACTGTTATGGCGTTATTGTGGCTGTCACTGTTATGAAGGGGTGTTGTGGCTGTCACTGTTTTGGGGAACATTGTGGTTGTCACTGTGTTGTGGGTATGGTGTCTGTCAATGATATGGGCGATATTATGGTTATCACTGTTATGAGAGGTATTGTGGCTGTCACTGTTGTGGGAATTATTGTGGCTATTACTATTATGGCAGGCATTGTGACTGTCACTGCTATTTGAGGTATTTTGACTGTCACAGTTATTGGATATACTCTTGTCACTCTTATGAGAGATATTGTGGCTGTCACTCTTATGAGAGATATTGTGGCTGTCACTTTTATGGGGGAATTGTGGCTGTCGACATTATTTTGGTATTATGGCTGTATTGTGACTATCACTGTTAAGGGAGCTATGGTTGCTGTCACTATTATGGCAGGTATTGCAGCTTTCCCTATTATGGCAGGCACTGTGACTGTCTTTTATTGGAGGTATTGTGGCTGTCACTATTATGGCAGGCACTGTGACTGTCTTTTATTGGAGGTATTGTGGCTGTCACTATTATGGCAGGTACTGTAATGTAGGTGGGTCGGCACATCCGTTGTGGGTGGTGCACAAGGATAAGTAGATATAGTAGTGAAGAAAGAGTCCCAGCAGAGAAAGGTTAAGTGTGCTAAATGCGTCCTGTTTGAAGAATTTACAATAAAATACCACGCAAGCTTGAAATATTGGTGAGTGCTGAGCCTGGGACTCTTTCGTCACTACTATTATGGCAGGCACTGTAACTGTCTTTTATTGGAGGTATTGTGATTGTCACTATTATGGGAGGCTTTGTGACTGTCAGTCTGTCACTATTATGGCAGTCACTGTGGCTATCTTTTATGGGAGGTATTGTGGCTGTCAGTAATATGGCAAGCCTTGTTGTCGTCACTGTATTGGTCACTGAAATTGGTGGATTTCAAAACCTGCACATCAGGTCTGTTTCCTTGTGGAAAGATACTATAGAATATAAAGATATGTTAAAACCTCATCCACATGCATGGTACTGAAAGTCTTTTATGTGTTTGTTAATGTAGAATTACTCATAAGTTATGTGCTGTTTATAATTTAACTTCCTTTTTGTGTAAATATTTATACTTTATATTCCAAGCACATCTATATTTGTTTGTATATACTAAGAAGAGAAAGACAAGCAAGGTGGTGCTGGGTCAGGGGGCAGCTCTAATCCAACACTTGCAGATTAACTGAATAATTAGAGATTTATGGGACTTTCTGGTATGAAACTTCATTTATTAAAATTGTAATTTAGTGAGGTCAAGTGCATCTTAAGACAAGTACTGAGGCTGAGCAGCAAAATAATTCAGTTTTTGCCATTAATTTCCTGTTGGTGATGTTAACGTGTGTTGAATAGAATCACAATCCAGCGAATAGTGATTTAGTTATGAATTGTACCAAGACCTGTATCTAAGCAAGATCAAAGCAAATGCACATACAGAACACCCCATAACCTACATAAAAAAAGAAAAGAAAATGGATATAGTCCACAAAGGAAGTCAGAAACGGCACAGTGCTGGGACTTATAGTTCAATTCAAGGGTGCTCAGCTTTCTAAGATCTGACTACAGTTTTACGTAATCCAAAAATAGAGAAAGTGGAAAACGGCCCTTCAGAAATAAAAAAAAAATATATTGTATATTCACTCGTTCGCCATTTTCGGGCAGCTGTGGTCATGCCGTCACGCCACACCCCCTCCATTCATGTCAATTTTAGGGGGCGTGATGGCTGTAGCCATCATGCCCCCTTCCATAAACATGAATTGAGGGGGTGTGGTCATGATGTCACCACCAAAAGGCGACATTCTGAACATAATGTTCAGAACGCTGGGGTGCCGGCCTGTAGATCGCGGCAAGTCCCAGCGGCGGAACCCCCATGATTATACATCTTATCCCCTATCCTTTGGATAGGCGATGAGATGTCTAGAAACTGAGTATCCCTTTAAGTGAAAGAAATCTTCATCAAGTCAGGCACCTCAGTGTGAGATTAAAATATTCACTTGGTGGGTGAATAAATTCTCAACTTCTTTCTTATTTCTGGAGTGCTGTTTTCAACTTTTTTTATGTACAGAACAGTATAGAAATGTAACATACATTTTGCACAGGATTTATGTAGTTATTAATGATAAAAAAGTAAAACAAAAAAGTAAAAAAACAACCATTCGCGAATGCAAACTAATAGGCCCACTAATATGCAACTGAAACCCAATATTTATGCATACTTTCTGCAAAAACAAAGGATGTATATGAATCAAATGCAATGCAATATGATTAAAGGGTTTATCCGCCATAAGGTGATTTTAGTATGTACCCGCCAGACAGTAATGGACATGCTTAGGAAGGATCTGCGCTTGTCTTGGAGCTAAATGGCCATGTTGTGAGATTACCATAATGCTGAGGCAATCTTTTTGTGAACTGGCTGTTTCCTGTTTTAATTCATTCTCAAACTACACATCCCATTGTTCCATGTTTGTAAGATTGAGGTCACTTTCCTCCCTCCCATACATCAGCCACCCCCACCCATTGAAACACAAATGGGCTGCATTCCATTCAAAAGACCAGTGTTTTCTAACCATAGTGCCTCCATCTGTTACAAAATGATCTTTCTGCCACCCATTGAAGCAGGACAGGCTCCCATTGCACACCTGACTAGTGATATTACATCTCGACACACTGCAACCTGGGAAAACCTGAGACCTGAGTAATTTTGTATGCTGTCAAAAATATATATTGGGGTGAAAATCACAGAAGAATTGCGACACCACTATCACACACAGGTACAGACACTATAATATGAACTATACTGACTTTACAGCCACTGTAGCATAGTTAAATAAATAAAAAATACTGGAATACCCCATTAATAAACATTGATGCCAACATTTGTAGTAAAACTGTGAAAAAAAACTAAAGAATTTTGCATAGAAGGATAGATACGTATTTTCATTGCTGAACCAGAATTCATAAAAACACACGTCCAATCCATGAATCGAAAGTTATGTTTATGACACATAAATAATATTCATAGTGTGATGCTTCTAGGTATTTAAGTTGGGTATGGTTACCATTAAGTCAATAGGACACGTTCTCTATGTTCTATTCTACCAAAGGCTTTTGGAAATCCGTCGTTTCCCTCTTTTTACCGTACTGAATACATCATTAAAGGGGTACTCCGGCGCTCACAACGGAGTGTTGTGACGTCAATGCTCCGCCCCGTGTAATGTCATGATCCGCCCCCTCAATGCAACCCTATGGGAGGGGGTGTGGCAGATGATCGACGGCCCCGTGATCGACAGTAATCAGACCCGGAGCAAACACGCTCCGGGGACTGATTATAAACAGGGTGCGACGTGCAAGATCACGGGGGTCCCCAGCGGCGGGACCCCCACGATCAGGCATCTTATCCCCTATCCTTTGGATAGGGGATAAGATGTCTAAGCGCCGGAGTACCCCTTTAAACTAAACCAATATTCCTGCATATCCTAAGTTCCTGTTCCTTTAAATCTTTTAAGTCCCTACATTTTCTTGACAACTACATTGTTAGGGTCATTGGGATGTTGTCTACAGAACTCTCTAGATGTCCGCTGTCTAATTATTGTAGTGATTCTTTTATCTCAATGACATTTCTGAAGTCAAGCGTTTTGTCACTTAACATGCTACCATCTGCCGTCTGGTTACTACAGTTTACATCAATAATTCCTCCTGACACCATGAGTGTTTTCATTCTGCAGTACACATGGAACAACTGGAAAACAGAGAGCCTTCAGGGGGTGCGAACGATCAAGCTCAAGCAATATGTTGGCATGTACGCCAATTCCTGAAACACTGAGGTTGTGCGCCTTATAAATTCCGTAACAAAAATATTTATGAGACATTTTATAAAACAGTGGAAGTTATACAGCACATTTGTTTGTATTAAAGTAGAAACAGTATACATAAATTCACTGGAAATAGACAAGCTTTTCATTTTAACTCATTTCTTTATCTGGGTAAGAGGGTAATGATTGTGGTTGGGAAATCTAATTATTTGAAATATTTTGAAGGGAAAAATTAGGTTGTGTATAATTTTATTATTTTGTGTAAATATTTTGAAGGGAGATTATAAATGTTACATAGTAGTGTCTTGTATATCTCTTCAGAAGGGCAATGTACACAAGGACATCTAGGATTCACCTAAAGAGTTATCCCAGTACCAAAATATATGTGGTGCACACAGTGCCTGTAGCATCCAGGTGAAAGGGCATAATCATTCCAATTAATCTTTTCCCATTCTACTATACATCAATCTGCTCATCTCCTCCTCCTCTATTACATGCTGTCTGCAGATTGTTTTTTAAAGTGACAGATTCCCTATAAGTAAGCCAATATGTTAGTTGTTTTCTTTCATGGGCAAAAAGAATCATTTATTTTCTCTGACAGATGGTATTGGGGTACAGTCGGCAAGGTCCCCAGAAATATTACATTGGTGGCTTCCTCTAACTTTGAGCTAATGTGCTTATTTTAACTAATCTCAGAGGCAGAGGTGATGCTAGAAACCACAGGACCCCGATGCGAAAAATTGTCCTTGTCTTTCCTTTTCTTCTTCATCTGGTCCAGGCACCAGGACTTCTTCCAGCTACATCTTCTCTGCAGAGTCGGACAGCCTCATATATATATATATATATATATATATATATATATATATTTCTGCCAAATACTGTACCCCCGGAATATAATACTGCCAACCACTGTACCCCTGAATATAATACTGCCAACCACAGTACCCCTGAATGTAATACTGCCACACACTGTACCCCCTGTATATAATCCTGCCACCCACTGTACCCCCTGTATATAATCCTGCCACACACTGCACCCTCTAAATATATTATCGTTACACACCCTACCCCTTGAATATAATACTGCCACCCACTGTACCTCCTGAATATATTACTGCCACACACTGGGTCCCTGAATATAATGCTGCCACACACCGTACCCTCTGAATATAATACTGCCACACACTGTACCCCCTGAATATAGCCTTATCAACCACTGTACCCCTAAAAATAATTCTGCCACACACTATACCCCTGCACATAATACTGACACACCATGTACCCTCTGAGTAAAATACTGCTACACACTGTAGCCTCTGAATATAACCTTGCTATACGTGGTACCCTGAATATAATATAAATCTTCCTCCAGGCTCCTTTGTTCCACCCCTCTTCCCCCCTAGACTTGAAAGTCTATTTCTTGCTCCCCTGAACTCCCCCCCCCCCAGACCTCTAAGTCCTCTTCAGACTCCTCTACCTCCTTCCCCAGACCCCAATGTCCTGCTCCACAAGGCTGTCAAAACATTATAGGAGTTGTAGTTGTGCAACAGCTGGAAAGCAACAGATTTGAGAACACCAATCTGAACCAATATTTCCCAACCCATCAGCAGTGTATTTTATTTTTTGCTGCCCTAGTCCAACCTGTATCCCATCACCCCCTGGCCCTCCACCCCTCCGCATTGATGTACAGTATATGTATGTGTGTATGATAGATGTCTGTGTGTATGATAGATGTGTGTATGATATGTGTGTATGTATGATAGATGTGTGTATGTATAATGGATGTGTGTATGTATGAATGATAGATGTATGTACGAAAGATGTGTGTATGTATATTAGATGAGTGATCTATCATTGATACCTACACACATCTATCATACATACATCTATCACACATACACACATCCATCATACATACACACATCTATCATACATACATACATCATACATACACACATCTATCATACATACACACATTTGTCATATATATACACATCATACATACACACACATCTATCATACTTATACACATCATACTTATACACACATCCCCCTCCCATCCTTGGCCTCCTCAACCCTTCACCCCACCATCGGCCTTCTCATCACCCCAATGCCCCCTTTGCCCACCTCAAACCCCATCCTTGGTCTCCTTATCACCCCATACACAACCCCATACACCCCACACACCCCATCCTCGGTCTCCTCATCACCCCATAACCCCACACACCCCATCCTCGGTCATCCTTGGTCTCCTCATCATACCATACACCCCACACATCCTCGGTCTCCTCTTTGAACCAAGTCAAATTTGGTGGCCTATTCTGATAAATCAACCAAAAATGAATTCCTAGAAATTCACTAATTTGTAGTATAATGTTCTAGTCCTAGCATCTAGGTTTCCCACCTACTAAATACTTTTGGTCCAGAACACACCTTATCTAAACAGAGTTTGAAATTAACTTTGTTTAATAGGCATAAAACTTTTACTGGTTTGTTAAGTATCCGACTACTGGCATACCCATTCATTTATTTTTGTTTCCAAAATTTGATGGATAACACTGTGTACTTAGCAGTCAACAAACATTTTTATCTTCCAGGCTGAATATAATGCTTATTAAAACTTGGTGTTAAGAAGAAAACAGTTTGCTAGGTGTCACGTTAAATTGGATCTAACATGTTTTTTTATTATAACAATTAAAATATATATTGCTTATGTTGCATATGGGTATATTGAATAACCTATTCTCTGCTTATGAGACATGTAAACACTTATATTGACATTGGCCTATGAAGTGTGGGCAGCTGCATGGCTGACAGTTGTTCATGACTTGAAGGACAAATCTTCCTGTTACTTCAGATTGATCCCTCCTTTGGATATGATGTACTCATCTGTTAAGATAAACCTCTGGCAGCATTTATAAACTGTATTTTTAGACATTTTGATGCTTTGTGGTATTCTTGGCAGGGAACAATAAGCTGTCTCATATGGTAAGACACTTCCTAACATTGGAAGTGATTCATGACTATGATCCCATTCTAATATAAGAATGTGAAAAATGTGAAAATACTCATTTCTTCAAACACTATTTCAGGTCAGAGTGTTGGGGGGAATTTGAGGATTTTTTTGGGATACATCTCTAAATCAAATATTGTTTTACCATATCATAATAACATTTTACCAAATAAAACTGGATCTATAATCTATAATTTTAGTAGAAAACATTTTTTTCCAGCATTTATTTAAACTATTACATATAGGGTATAAGATTCTAAAAATATATTCCAAAGAAATATTCACACAGCAGGAGAGCAAAGTAAATCTACATAAATTACTTTATAATAAGATCTGACTCAATGATATAGAGGTAAAATGGTCCAAAAATTTAATAAATCACTTGATTTTTCAATTCTTATATTAACAGCTATCAATCCATCAACATACACAAGATATCATTATGGCATAAAATCAATAAAAACTAAAATGATGAGATTCCGTAACAACTTAAAATAAATGTGGTGCTAGGAAATAAATATTTCATAAAATCCACCAGAAGAAATAAAGTGAATAACCAAGACACAATAAGATAATTCATATGGCTCAAAAATCTAAGATCCTCTCTGAAATCAAACAGACTAATAGAACCTTATAGTGGCCAACAATGTGTGATGTAAAGTAACTCTATTTGTAAACACTAGTATAAAAAGCTAATAAATTGGTATCACAAGCAGACAAGCAATTTAAAAAAAACACATGTGCTCCCATTATTGCTGTATTAGGGTAGGGTCACACGTAGTGCGCTACTGACCATTCCTAGAGTGTGCCTCTTACTGTGTGCTGCGTGTGTGCTGCGACACTGTGTGTCTTCTTGTAGTGGCAGATTGCTGCTACGAGCAGACAAAAGCAGGATGCATGGGCATAGAAGGAGGCTCACTCTAGGGACGGTCAGTAGCACATCCGGAGTGTCAAATACGCTCCGGATGCGCTACATGTAACCCTACCATTAAACTGCTAAATAACATTTTAGGGAAGTCAAAAACAGTAGGAAAATAATGTGCACATACCTTGGAGGCCTATGGTGCAAAGGATCTAGAGCATTGTTCAGCTTTAAGGTATGTTCACACTGCAGAATTCCCGCGGAAACATTATCATCTGTGTGAATGGGTCTTCCGAGAGACCTGTTTACACTGCGACAATTCCGCCGCTGAAATTGTTCCGTGCAAAGAAAAAACATGTTCATTCTTTGCACGGAATTCCGTGAGTACTGCATAGCCGTCAATGTTGACGGCCCAGTGCCCCGGTGTCCTACCGCCAAAGTATCTTCTGTGGCAGCCGCCTGACGGAGATTCCGCAGTGTGAACATACAGTGTGTTGGGGAATGGTTGGGTCAAGCCGACACCCAGAACACTTTGTATGTGTCTGTCTTTCTCAAAACATTCCAAACAATTTTTGCAGTGTTTCCTAGCACAACATTACCCAAAGCAATAGAGCAGTCCATAAATAAAGTTGTTAAATCATTGTCCGATTAAACAATAGATCAGAGTATACGCTAGGACTAGGCCTAAGACCCTAGTACATTGAAAAACTATGCGTCAAACAGGCTGACATTGCACAGTGTAATAGGCCCAGTGCTCATCGAACAAATAAGCAATTGCTTGTTTCTTAGCTGATTACATCTTTTAGTCTTTTGTCATTTGACATTTCCCAACCTAATAGGGCATCTGTGGCCAACAATGATGGAATAACGAATGGGGTCATACAAGCAATCCAGCGATTTAGTGTCTGCGTACCATAGTGGCAAACCAAGAGGCTGTTATATGCCCTTGGAGAGAAAGGACCCCATCCTGGTTGGTCCCATTCCTTTTTTTTATTAGTAAGAAACTGTGCAGAACTCCTCTCTCCAGGAAGCTGCATTGTCAGCAAATTATTGGAGGGAATATTGACCAATAGGTCACGGAAGGCAAAAAGGGGAAATAAACACCATTTTTTTCTGTCCTGGAGGGTAAAATCAACACCATATTAGTGGGCCCATTTTGATATTTGCAATGACAATGATTATTTGTTAGATAATATCATCAGGACGTGTAATAGGCTACTCAAACAAGTGCTGATCTACCTGATTGTTGTCTGCATCAAGCAAGGGTCTGCTCATGTTATACTACCCTTAATGGAGTCCTCCGGGATATGAAATCATATCCCCTATCCTGTACAGAGCCCTGGCTCTCTGGCCAAATAGCGTGGGTCAACCACCACATGAATCGGTGGCCAACCTGCCCCCTCAATGCAGCTCTATAGCAGAGCCGGAGATTGCCAAATTCAGCACTCCGGCTCTCCCATAGAGTTGTATTGAGGGGGCTTGTTAGCTGCTGCTTCGTGTGGGGGTTGAACACATCACCTTCCTGCAGACTGCTGGGGCCCTGTATATCCAATTCTATTACAATAATGGAGCACGGTAATGATTATGGAGCTAATAATTTTAAGCTGACCTGCTAAAGAACCCTAAACATTTTAGTTAGAAAGATCTGAAACAAAAGCTGGATTTTGGAAAATAACATGGATTTCATTTTTAGAAATATGAAAAAAAAATGATCAATGCAAAAGTAAGTGTCCAGATCATATAATTATTTATGGAGACCTCTATCTCGTTGAGGAGATGATCCCTGCATGTAAATCAGTATAGGATTTGGCTGAGTGACCAGTTAATTTCTAGTATAATTGAATTCTGAGAATACACTGGAAAAGGCTCTATACACAGACAGCTGCCTTCTTCCAATTGAATTTTCAAATGTATCCCAATAATAGAACATTTGTTTTCGGTTATCGGCAAAATGCACATGCCAGGAAAACTCCTATAGATCACTCAGACATGGCAGATGGGTCACATGGGAATATACAGACTATGCAAAATCTCTCTTATTTCCTAAGCAACCTTCAGATATATGTTACCGGCAGCTCCGTCTACTGGAGAACAATCATCAACTCATAGGGAGAAGATCAAAAAAAGCCATTTTCTAAGCCCTACTGTTTGGAGCAAATCCACTAGAACAATGAGACGCTGTACTTTTGCTGTCATTTAACCCGACTTGCAGCTGCTCTGGGAGATGTAAGTAAAGCTTTTCTCATCTGTTAAGAGATTCTTTCCTTGTTAGATAGAAGGAGATAGATTTTCCAATAAGCAGCAGTTATGTCTCAAATACAATTCTGGAGTAATTAGTAAATCCATGGAGCGGCGTTTCACAGATAATGAAAGTTCAGAATGAAATTTAATTTCCTAAATTTTTACATTGAATAATCTTATTATTTGTCATAAATTCACTTTTCATTACTAGCTGATATAATGTCATTAATTATACTTCATAATAGCAATATTATCAGGCACACAGCAGACAACGAGTTAAAGAGGTAGTCTGGGGAACTGAACATATCAGACACTTATCCCCTATCCACAGGATAGGGTATAAGTGTCTGATTGTGGTAGGTCCAACAGCTGCGACCCCCACCCCCACACGATCTGTATGGGGCCCTGTCTACTTTCTCGGATAAAAAGATAAGTGTGTAATAGGTTCAGTTCCCTAGACTTCCCCTTTAAATTGTCAAAAAAACAACACCACACCTATCCTCAGGTTGTGTGTGATATTACAACTTGGCTCCATCCAAAATGGAGCTGAGCTGTAATACCACACACAACCTGAGGACAGGTATGGTGCTGTTTTTTGAAAAAATCACCTCTGTTTTTCTAATCCTGGATAAGCCCTTTAAAGGGATTGTCCAACACAAGAAACTAGCTGTCTATGGTGTCAAAAAGTATAATAAGGCCACTTACTAATATAATGTTATTAGCTGTACTTCGCATATCTCATATTTCGTATGAGCTGAGCTGTCTGGCCTGTCATATTCCCTGAAATCAGAGCTCTCATCCCTGCTCCTCCCTATCCTCCTGTCTGCTCAGGATAAGACCAGTGATGTACACAGGGGATATTAGATTAGATATTAGATATTATTATTCAGTCACAGTAGTTTACCTCATAACCGACTCAATGCTGTTTTATCCAAGAAAGGTTTTTTGCTGCCTTAAAAGCTAAAGAACAAAAATATGAGCTCCCCTCTTCACATTACTGGTCTCGTACTGAGCAGACAGGAGGGGAAGGGGAAGCAGGGACGGGAACTTTGCTTTCAGATAGTGTGATGTGATGCCACAGTTACAAGCCAGACAGCTCAGCTAATATGGAGAGATCTGTGCAGTATGGCTAATAACACTATATAAGTAACCCTCAGACAGGCGTAGCTCTGGGAGGAACCCGGGCCGCAATGTGCATTCAAAATATCGATGATCAATGTGTCCTGCAATTCACACTAGTTTTTATATCTAGACTTGAGTTACACAATAATTGATTTCCTAATTTTTAAGCACTCCCTTTACTGTTTATATTTGGTACCCGCTACCCCTGCTGTCTACCTCCTCTTTATTTCATTCCACCAACCACTCACTAACCTCATACCCACCTAAATCTACCGCACACCTTTAATGTCAATTGAAACTCACCAACACCCCAGGGGTCTCAAACTCAAATTATCCGGGGGCCACTGGAGGTAGCAGCTGGGTGAGGCTGGGTCGCATGCGACCATTACATATAATGCCCTCATCATACACCCCTCATCATCCACCAGCAACTCCCTCCACCAGCAGTAGCACCCCCATCATCCACCAGCAACCCCCCCCCATTCCCCTTACCCCGTGTGGTAATAGCAGGAGCTGACGAATGATGGGGGTGCTACTTCTGGGGGTTCTCCACATTAGGTAGGCAGCAGGTTCCCCACATTAGGTAGTAGCAGGTTCCCCACATTAGGTAGGCAGCAGGTTTCCCACATTAGGTAGGCAGCAGGTTCCCCACATTAGGTAGTAGCAGGTTCCCCACATTAGCTAGTAGCAGGTTCCCCACATTAGGTAGGCAGCAAGTTCCCCACATTAGGTAGCAGCAGGTTCCCCACATTAGGTAGCAGCAGGTTCCCCACATTAGGTAGTAGCAGGTTTCCCACATTAGGTGGGCAGCAGGTTCCCCACATTAGGTAGTAGCAGTTTCCCCACATTAGGTAGGCAGCAGGTTCCCCACATTAGGTAGTAGCAGGTTCCCCACATTAGGTAGTAACATGTTCCCCACATTAGGTAGAAGCAGGTTCCCCACATTAGGTAGTAGCAGGTTCCTCACTTTAGGTAGCATTGTCGATTACCCCCCTCCCCCCCCCACTCACACACAGACACACACACACAGACACCCACGCATGCACACACACATAGACAGACAGACACACACACATACACACAGACAGACACACACACACATGCACACACACATAGACAGACAGACACACACACATGCACACACATAGACAGATAGACAGACACACACACACATGCACACACACATAGACAGACAGACACACACACATGCACACACATAGACAGATAGACACACACACATGCACACACACATAGACAGACAGATACACACACATGCACACACACACACGCAGACAGACAGACACCCACACATGCACACACGCAGACAGACAGACAGACAGACACCCACACATGCACACACACATACTACTCCGGAGTAGTGAAGAAAACTGTGTCTTGAAGCGTTCTGTGTCCCGAATAGCTGAGGAAAGTGCTGAGTCACTGTGCTGAGTGCTGAGACACTGTGATTGGTTGATGGGGGGGGGTGCAGTCTCTGCTCTGCTCAGGACACAGAACTGCTTCAAGACACAGATTTCTTCACTACATACCTGGCGCGGGCCACAAACTTTTGTTCCGCTGGTCGCAAATGGCCCGCGAGCCGGGAGTTTGAGACCCCTGATGTAGATGTTCTCTAAAGCTTCAGTTCGAAAATCTAGATGTGTTAAGTACTGAGTATTCAACACACTCTGTTCCTTTATGTTTAAAGGGTTTCGCTCTTTCTACATCTTGCCTGTGGGAGAAATAAAATATTAAATTATGACTTCATTTTGTTTTTATCAGAAGTTATGTTCTGGATACAAAATGCAGCATTGTATGTTATTACATGATATGTTTAGATGTGGGGGGGGGCACACTGCAAATTTTTGGAGACAATGGTCCTCATTTACTTCGAAAATCGGGTTGTAAGTCTATCTTGCTTTCTTACCCGACTGCTTTTTTCCCCTGGTATTTATTACTATGTCGCATCCTGTTTGTCGCTCGTGGGTTTTGTTGGTTTTGGTTTCCAACTCCTCTGAGTTGTCGGGAAAAAATCCACAACAATTCAACATATTCGGGTTGGAAACCTTTATAAATACGTGGGAAAGCTCAGAAATGTCGTATTACGCCCCTTTTTCGGGTATGGGAGAATCCACATCGGGTCCGTCGCGAAAAAATGTTGCATCGTGTCGCAGACTGGCGCACGATGTCTGTGGCATGTCGCAGACAAAGATGCGCCAAAAAAAAACGACAAAACAAGTCGGGTTTAGAATAGTAAATGAGGGCCAATATCTAGGTTTTTTTTGTGTTTTTTTTTTTTTTTCAATTCAAGAATTCAAAAAATTCAAAATTTCAGGGTTGTGTGCGATTCAGCAGTGCAGCAGTGGCCGCCATGATGTAAACCTTTTTGCTTGTGATATTATATGGATAATAGGCAAACATCAGAGACAATTAGTGTTGCTTCTATTTTATCCCACATAGTAACACTACACCTGTGACCAGAAGCTTGTTGTCTGTAAAGACCAAAGAAATAACCATTTGAGCAGGGGCCAAGTCCTGGAAAAAAAAGTGTGGGAACTCACCCAAGATTTCCCTTCAGGGACTGGTATTGCTAATGGGAATGGTGTTCCTGCTATGGAAAAAGTGCAGGAACTCAGTTCCCACGTGTTCCTGCAGGACTTGAGCCCTGCATATGAAGCAGTCTGGTATGAGGTACTGTTGTGTGATAATCTCAGCATTGCCCCATTACACAGCAAAAATGGATGTTCTTCTGAAAATGTGATTAACATTTATTTCTTATTTTATGGCTTGTTCGCACTTCATGGTAGTAATGGTCACTAAAAATACAGTAAATTATTGTACTGTAAAGGACGGTTTGCCGTGCACCATTAAACACTATCAAGGTACTGTAATTAGGTAATGTAATCACTATTATTGTGTGTGTACAGTAGATGTGTCTATTCTCAGCAGAGTATTTTAACCCTATATGTTAGTTTAAGAAAAATAACATCCTTGTCAACAGCAAAATGAAAAAAAACAACAGCTATTTTGCAAATTTTGGGGTCTCCCGTTTCTATGCAGTGCACTTTTCGGTAAAAAATTACATATTATCTTAATACTGTAGGTTCATATAATTACAACAAAACCAAATTTTTAGAGATTTTTCTTTATTTTATTACTAAAAAATTATAACTTTGTACGAAAATGCTGTCCTCTATGCTTTCCTCTTCTGACTCCTATAACTTTAACTTTTATTTTACTGTAAACGGGGATGAATGATGGTCATTGTTTTGTATCAGTTTTGTTTTAATGGGACTTTTTGATCGCTTTTTATTAATTATTTTTTCTGAAATACCAAGTGATCAAAAATATGCTTTTCTGGACTTTGGTATTTTTTTTTACATGTATGTCATTGTCCATGTTTTATAATTAACAATATATTTTAATAGTACAGACATTTACCCACATGTTGATACCACACATGTTTATATTTATCATTTAATTTAAAAAAAAAAGGGGGAAAATTGGGATGATTCAGACTTTTTTAGGGAGGGAGCTTATTCACATTTGCTAACATTTCTTTTTCACAGTTTTTTCACTCTTTTTAAGTCTCCATAGGGGACAATTATATGTAATCTTGCAATTGAAAACACTAAGTATTGTTTCCTATAGAGCACCATTGATCAGTGTTATGGGTGCTCCATTAGTAGCTGAGGCTGCCTGCACTATAGAAGTGCCAATCATACAGATGGAAGGCAGGAAAGAGACCACCGTCTGTGCTCCCAGCTGATCGGTACCACGCGATTTTGCGGATTGGCGATCTCCGGCATTAGCCATGGGTCCCGGCTGCTGATAGCAGTTAGGACTCATCAGGTATCAAAAGTGTTCAGATCCTGAGCACACTTCAAACACCTGGAACAGGCACAGAGCGTACATTTACGCCCTGCATCCTATTACCTTGTGTGATTGCCAGACTATTCTGAAGGACAAAAAGAGCAACAAATCCAAGCAAAGTCAGTCAGTAAAAGCATTTCAAGCTAGAGATGTGTCCACTATTACCGTCGGGTCTGAGTGTTAAAGGAGTAGTCCAGAATAACAAAACTTAGTGTCAGATCACGGGGTGTCCTACCGCTGGCACTCCCTGTGATCTCCCTAATGCTGTATCTTTATCTCTCTCGTAATGATGCATGGAGGGAACATGTTGGCTGCGGATAGGGAAAACATTTTGTTTTACCGGATTACTCCTTCAAGATTCCGAACGATTACAAGAATGAGCCAGGAGAGGTGCTCGCTTAGTAAGTTCTCTCGTGCTATGTAGCTTGACCATGACAGACTCATTATGTACGGCTATGTAGCTGTCCAGGTATCATAGAGACAGTGCATTTCTCTCCCAGCTTGTTCTCATGATCAGACAGATCTGGACAGCCAACTAATAAAAACTTTTGACATGTCCCTTGTTTGTTGACAGGTAAACTTTAAGAAACACTCATAAGGTTTTAAATATACATCGCATGTCAGAGTGTCATGAGATCATGTTGTTGTGAAAAGCTGGTCATCTCACATCATACATCTTATATATTGAGTTTAAACATAAGTTATGAAAGGACACATCTATTCTAATTATTATTCATTGTTAAAATGATTGCAAATATAAAGATGTATATGCTTTGATTTATAGAATTCCCTAACCTTAAAGAAATACAAAATACGGCTTATGTGTTTGAACATATGTATAAATCAGTTGTGTAATAGACAACAAACTGTTTTCAAAGGCATGTTAGAGATATTACCTAAAAGTCTTCATAAAGATATGTACATTTTGTATTGTGTAGGGGTAAGCCACTTTTTGTCAGAACATAGCATGCCCTAGTTTGTTTGTTTGTTTCATTTATTTTTATTATTTTACAAATAGATGGGAACTGTATTTGTGACACATCACACTGTATGCTGTATTTCTGTATGGACAGACCACTGAGGAAGTTAGTGTGATACATGTAAGGCGATTACATATCACTTCCTATCCCCACTCTCATCTGGAGAGCTGCATCGGTATATATCATATAATTATTATTATTATTTATTTATTTTCATCTGGTATTTTTTGCTTCTTTTACACTTTTTTGCTTCTTTTTACTATGCGCTGGTCTTTATTTCTCTTGTGTCTGGTACTTTATGCTCTTGTCAACGCCTTTTATACATGGTTAGTCATATAGGTGTATCTGGGGAGCCTGCAGTCTGTATACATTTAGATGTAGCACATCATGATGACCAACCCTAGCTCTTCTTTTTAACTGAATATAGGATTTTCATAGTTTTCATAGTTATTTTAAATTCTGTGTTTTGCCTCTTTTTCTTAGTTTTTATAGTGTATACAAAGAAGTTATAGACATGCACCGGAATGTATTTAAAGGGGTACTCCAGTGCTCCAGCGTTCTGAACATTTTGTTCAGAACCCTCGGAGCTGGTGGCCATGATTGTGACATCACAGCCAAGCCCCTCATTATGTCACGCCACACCCCCTCCATTCATGTCTATGGGAGGGTGTGTGTCTACCAACAGATCCTCTCCCATAGACATGAATGGAGGGGGCATGGCGCGATGTCACGAGGGGCTTGGCCGTGATGTCGCGACCACTGCCACAGGAACCTGGCATGTGTTTAGAATGCCAGGTGCTGCGGGAGATTGCAGGGGGCCCCAGCAGTGGGATCCTGTGATCAGACATCTTATCCCCTATCCTTTGCATAGGGGATAAGATGTCTAACAGCGGAGTACCCCTTTAAGGTCAAAAATGATTTTTCTGAGTGCCTGCTGCTTTCTATCTCTTGCTCTTTTCCGAACATAAAGACATTTTTTTGAACCAGAGCACAGAGGCTGAAGAATCCTTTGATATAGTTATAAGCTGTAGAGGAGGGTTTTTAGTACTTATAATAGTTTAGGAGAGTCTGATATGTAGGCATAATGAATTCCAGACAAGATAATGTATGGGAGAAGTGTTGAAGGTGAGGGCCTTGTCTTTTTTTAGAGGTAATATGAATTCACAATGGGATTTATAGTAATTAGTTCATACTTGCAACATTAGTACCATTCATAGTAGACAGATACCACCTGGAGCTGATAAAACTCATCGACTTATGAAGTCCATCATATCATTCTTCATTCTGCCTTCTGGGCTACTTTTCTTGTCAAATATGCAATTTGCTATGGAGGCTCTGAGCTTTAAAGGGGTACTCCACCCCTAGACATCTTATCCCCTATCCAAAGGATAGGGGATAAGATGTCTGATCGCAGGGGTCCCGCCGCTGGGGACCCCCGCAATATAGCATGCGGCACCCACCTATTTCTGGTCCGGAAGCGCTGGAGGGACTGGGTCGGGACCCAGACCCTCCAGCGCTTCCGGACCAGAAACAGGTGGGTGCCGCATGTTATATTGTGGGGGTCCCCAGCGGAGGAGTACCCCTTTAAACGCAAATATTGCCTGAGCCAAATTTTAGAGCAATGAGCGATGAGACAGTAATAAGAAATACTGGTAAATATATATATACACTAACAGATGTAATTTTTGCTCTTCTTTCTAACAGATGTTATTGATATGATATTGATCTCAGACCAAGAGGATAGAGTGGACATCTGCATGTCGAGTGTTCAATCTACATGTTAAGATGTTTATGTGTCTTCACTGATGATATCAGATGAGTCAAGAATTATTCTATAAAAAAAAAAGGTACTAGTTAATTTTACTTTACAAATTCCCTAAGGCCTCCTTTACAAATATCCGACAATCCGGCGGCATTTCCCTCCGGTACTGAAGAATGACACTGGAGGGAAACTGATGATATAACTGATTCCATTCACATTCATCCAGCACCTCAATTTGGACACAAAATGGACAGTCACACCGCATGGGCACCCGATGATGTAACACATCTTGTGTTTCCCCGTCCGGCCTGCACAATTAATGACCACGTATGCTAGACAACTGATGCCAACTGATGTAGTTTGCCATCGGCTGTGGCATCAGTTTAAGGCTGGGTTCACGGAGCTGGATCACCAGACATATGTGAACCCATATGTGAAGATATATGTAAGCCCTATTTAACTAAAATTCCCCCAAAAAATGTTTTCACATAAATGTTTTGGCTTATTGGTTTGAAAGTATATATTTATTTACTGTGGGCTTCAAGTTACAGATATTTGTGGTGTTCAGCCAGTCTTGGTGGGAATAGAACATACTTGGTGGGTTATTATATCTTCAAAAAGTATTCTTTGCTAGCTAATTCCACTCTAATGGTTCCAATGAGGAGAACAGCAGAAATGTCAATCATAGCTAAGGAGCCAGGGGATTTCTCAATATATAGAACTCTGTGCACCAAAATGCAAACGTCCCCCCTCCTAGACACTTGCTGTAGTGGTGACCAGGATATCAGACATTTTTTTTTTCTAAAGAAGGTTTAAAGGGGTATTCATGTGTCTCCAAAAAACTTCATAAAAAAACTGAAGATTTAGATATGGAAAAGAAAAACAAAAGCTTTATGTACCTACCTCGGGTCCCTCCCGGATCCCACTGCAGCTCCCGATGAGACTCCTTCTGTCCCCATGCTCATTTCTTCTGCATGCCTCAACCAATCACTCTCTGAGATGGGCCAGCGACTGACTAAGCAGGAAGATCTGGCTTCTACATCTTGTCTCTGAAGCAGGCAGAAGGAGCTACAACAGGATCGGCAGTGGGACCTGTAGGAGACTGGGGGTATTTTACAAAGTTACATATTTCTTAAGTTTGAAAAAAAAAACAGAGTCCATCAAGTTCAACCTATATCTTTATTTTGTCCTAACTGTGTTGATCCTGAAGAAGGCAAAAAAAAACGTATAAGGCTTATGCTAATTGCCCCATACTGTTACGCCTAGCGCTCCGGGTCCCCGCTCCTCCCCGGAGCGCTCACGGCGTCTCTTTCCCTGCAGCTCCCCGGTCAGTCCCGCTGACCGGGAGCGCTGCTCTCTCATGGCCGTTGGGGATGCGATTCGCACAGCGGGACGCGCCCGCTCGCGAATCGCATCCCAGGTCACTTACCCGTTCCCGTCTCCTGCGGTCATGTGCTGGCGCGCGCGGCTCCGCTCTCTAGGGCGCGCGCGCGCCAGCTCCCTGAGACTTAAAGGGCCAGTGCACCAATGATTGGTGCCTGGCCCAATTAGCTTAATTGGTTCCCACCTGTTCCCTCCTTATATCTAGTCTCCTCCCTTGCACTCCCTTGCCGGATCTTGTTGCCCTAGAGCCTAGTGAAAGCGTTTTTGTGTGTTTATACCCTGTGTACCAGAACTTTGCTATCTCCCCTGACTACGAACCTTGCCGCCTGCCCCCGACCTTCTGCTACGTCCGACTTTGCTTCTGCCTACTCCCTTGTACCTCGCCTATCTTCAGTATCTTCAGCAGCCAGAGAGGTGAGCCGTTGCTAGTGGATACGACCTGGTCACTACCGCCGCAGCAAGACCATCCCGCTTTGCGGCGGGCTCTGGTGAAAACCAGTAGTGTCTTAGAACCGGTCCACTAGCACGGTCCTCGCTATCCCTCTCTGGCACAGAGGATCCACTACCTGCCAGCCGGCATCGTGATAGTAGATCCGGCCATGGATCCCGCTGAAGTTCCTCTGCCTGTTGTCGCCGACCTCCCCACACTGGTCGCCCAGCAAGCCCGACAGATTGCCCAACAAGATCACCAGCTGTCGTACTTGACCACCATGACTCAGCAACTCCAGTCGCAGCTACAGCAGATTCAGTCTCAGCTACAGCAGCAGCAACCATCTCCTCCGCCAGCTCCTGCACCTCTTCCGCAGCGAGTGGCCACTCCTAGCCTCCGCCTGTCTTTGCCGGACAAATTTAATGGGGACTCTAAGTTTTGCCGTGGCTTTCTTTCCCAATGTTCCCTGCATCTGGAGATGATGTCGGATCAGTTTCCTACTGAAAGGTCTAAGGTGGCTTTCGTAGTCAGCCTTCTGTCTGGAAAAGCCCTGTCATGGGCCACACCGCTCTGGGACCGTGATGACCCCGTCACTGCCTCTGTACACTCCTTCTTCTCGGAAATTCGAAGTGTCTTTGAGGAACCTGCCCGAGCCTCTTCTGCTGAGACTGCCCTGCTGAACCTGGTCCAGGGTAATTCCTCCGTTGGCGAGTACGCCATACAATTCCGTACTCTTGCTTCTGAACTTTCCTGGAATAATGAGGCTCTCTGCGCGACCTTTAAAAAAGGCCTATCCAGCAACATTAAAGATGTTCTGGCCGCACGAGAGACTCCTACTAGCCTGCATGAACTCATTCATCTAGCCACTCGCATTGACATGCGTTTTTCTGAGAGGCATCAAGAGCTCCGCCAGGAAAAAGACTTAGATCTCTGGCCACCTCTCCCACAGTCTCCACTGCAATCTGCGCCTAGGCCTCCCGCCGAGGAGGCCATGCAAGTGGATCGGTCTCGCCTGACCCTGGAAGAGAGGAATCGCCGTAAGGAAGAGAATCTTTGTTTGTACTGTGCCAGTACTGAACATTTTCTGGTGGATTGCCCAATCCGTCCTCCACGTCTGGGAAACGCACGCTCACACTCAGCTCTCGTGGGTGTGGCGTCTCTTGATGCCAAGTCGGCTTCTCCACGTCTCACGGTACCTGTTCGGATTTCCACTTCAGCCAGCTCTCCCCTCTCAGCCGTGGCCTGTCTGGACTCTGGAGCTTCTGGAAATTTTATTCGGGAGTCCTTTGTGAATAAATTCCATATTCCGGTGACCCGTCTTGTCAAGCCACTCCGCATCTCCGCGGTCAACGGAGCCAGGTTGGACTGTACCATACGTTTCCGCACGGAGCCCCTTCTTATGAGCATCGGATCTCACCACGAGAGGATTGAACTTTTGGTCCTCCCCAATTGCACCTCGGAAATTCTCCTTGGACTTCCCTGGCTTCAACTTCATTCCCCAACCCTGGATTGGTCCACTGGGGAGATCAAGAGTTGGGGGTCCTCTTGTTCCAAGAACTGTCTAAAACCGGTTCCCAGTAACCCTTGCCGTAACTCTGTGGTTCCTCCTGTATCTGGTCCCCCTAAGGTCATTAAGGACTCTGCCTGCCACAGGAAATGCCCTTCCCCCCTCCCAGTTCCATCAGGCAAGCTTCTGTGTCCCCTCATGGCCCTCCTCCTGGTGTCACACTGCCCCGTGCCAGGTCCCGCCCTCTGCCCTCTCTCCCCATTCCTACTCCTGCGGTTCTGCCTGCCGTTGAGGAATCCCTCCATCCTTTCCCGGTGTCCTCATCCCAGGGGAGGCAGTTACCCGATAAAGAGAAGGGGAGACCTAAGGGGGGGGGTACTGTTACGCCTAGCGCTCCGGGTCCCCGCTCCTCCCCGGAGCGCTCACGGCGTCTCTTTCCCTGCAGCTCCCCGGTCAGTCCCGCTGACCGGGAGCGCTGCTCTCTCATGGCCGTTGGGGATGCGATTCGCACAGCGGGACGCGCCCGCTCGCGAATCGCATCCCAGGTCACTTACCCGTTCCCGTCTCCTGCGGTCATGTGCTGGCGCGCGCGGCTCCGCTCTCTAGGGCGCGCGCGCGCCAGCTCCCTGAGACTTAAAGGGCCAGTGCACCAATGATTGGTGCCTGGCCCAATTAGCTTAATTGGTTCCCACCTGTTCCCTCCTTATATCTAGTCTCCTCCCTTGCACTCCCTTGCCGGATCTTGTTGCCCTAGAGCCTAGTGAAAGCGTTTTTGTGTGTTTATACCCTGTGTACCAGAACTTTGCTATCTCCCCTGACTACGAACCTTGCCGCCTGCCCCCGACCTTCTGCTACGTCCGACTTTGCTTCTGCCTACTCCCTTGTACCTCGCCTATCTTCAGTATCTTCAGCAGCCAGAGAGGTGAGCCGTTGCTAGTGGATACGACCTGGTCACTACCGCCGCAGCAAGACCATCCCGCTTTGCGGCGGGCTCTGGTGAAAACCAGTAGTGTCTTAGAACCGGTCCACTAGCACGGTCCTCGCTATCCCTCTCTGGCACAGAGGATCCACTACCTGCCAGCCGGCATCGTGACACATACCAGGAAAAAATTCCTTCCTGACTCCAAATTCGGCATCATAATAAATCCCTGGATCAACGTTCTGTCCCTATAAATCTAGTATCCATCACTTGTAATATTATTATTCTCCAGAAATGCATCTAGGCCCCTTTTGAACTCTTTTATTGAGCTCCCCATGAAAACCTCCTCCGGGAGAGAATTCCACAGACTCACTGCTCTTACAGTAAAGAACCCCCGTCTGTGCTGGTGTAGAAACCTTCTTTCCTCTAGACGTAGAGGATTCCCCCTTGTTTTAGATACAGTCCTGGGTATAAATAGGTCATGGGAGAGATCTCTGTACTGCCCCCTGATATAGTTATAAAGTCATCTTTTTTTTAAACTAAATAGCCCTTTTTTCTACCGACCCAGCATTGTATGAAGTTTTTACGGACATGACAGTATCCCTTTACCTTCACTCCCCTCCTCAACATCAATATATTGATGGCTCAAAACTTTTCTTTTACTTTAAAATTGATGAATCTTTTGGAAAAGTAAGTAAACAAAAAAGCCTTTCTGTATAATAAGCATTGATAAATGATCCTGGAAACATCTGTTCAACTCAAAATGTATGACTTCATTGAAAAAAATCTATTGTTCGCTAAGGGAAACACACGCTGTCTCTTCTCTTCCATGGTAATTCAACCAATAGTTTCGCTCTTTATATAATGATATTTTTTACATTGTGAGTCCAAAGGTGCAATAATATTGTGCAATAAGGTTGTGTAGAAGTTTCAATTACATTTACTAAACTTTCTTATTCAACAATTACAGTGGTCCCTCAACATACGATGGTAATCCGTGCCAAATGGACCATCGTTGAAACCATCGTATGTTGAGGGATCCGTGCAATGTAAAGTATAGGACAGTGGTCTACAACCTGCGGACCTCCAGATGTTGGAAAACTACAACACCCAGCATGCCCGGACTGCCAAAGGCTGTCCGGGCATGCTGGGAGTTGTAGTTTTCAAACATCTGGAGGTCCGCAGGTTGTAGACCACTGTTAGACGAAGTTGTACTCACCTGTCCGCGCCACTCCGGACCGTCACCGCTCGTCACCGCTGCCCGGGATGTCGCTGTCGCCGCGTCCCCGTGGTGTCCCCGACGCTCCGGTAAGGCCTCTGCTTCCCCAGCATCCACGCTCTCCGACGCCGCCATCACGTCGCTACACACGCCGCTCCAATTGGATGACGGGACGGCGTGTGCAGCGACACCTGGAGAGCGCCGCCGATGCAGGGAATCCCGAAGAGGACGCGCCGGAGCCCCGAGGACAGGTAAGAGACATCACCGGAGCACACGGGGCACCGTAAACGGCTATCCGGTGGCAGCTGTAGCAGTCTGCGCTGCCGGATAGCCATTTATGCGATGGCCCCGACATACAAAAGCATCGTATGTTGATGCTGCCTTCAACATGCGATGGCCTCTGAGAGGCCATCGCATGTTGAAATTATCGTATGTCGGGGCCATTGTAGGTTGAGGGGTCACTGTACTTAAAATGCAAGCAGATCTATCTGACCAGGGACTGTTTCCCTTAGAAGACCATTTGTTATCACATTAGCGACTGCCTTGGGTTTTTGTATTAGGTTTCTCAATAAAGCTTATTATGAGCAGAAATAGCAATTATACATCTGGAAAAGTACCTGCTTCCCTGTAACAAGGACCATTGTGACATATTAAGCCAATTTGCTCATTTAATCATTTCTAGGTACTCATCTCCGTGTGTATTGTGCAGCATTTATAAAAATGTGAAGCATTATTATTATTTTTTATTTTTTTTGAAGAGCTCTTTGTTACTTCTGCAATTCAGTAGCCGGCATCCTTCTTAGTTGCTATAGTGGCTCTGTTTATTGTGCGATATGCATGTTCATATTATCTCAGCTAGTTTGCATAATCGTTGCATATTGTTCTTCGGTTGCTTCTGGGGAATGACAGCGCATCTCGAGAACTCTTGCACTTTAGCATTTGTTCTCATGCAAATGAGAAATGTGTCCATCGATGGAGTTGACATTTGCAGAACACGTCAAACAGATAAACGGCGATGTGAAATTTTTATTTCCCGAAATAGCTAAATAAATATGTTGTGCCTTTTCCTTCAATACCGTCTTGGAAATTGGCTCCGTGTTATTTGCCAATCATGGATGGCTGGGAATATGACCACGAGATGACAACAAGCATAGATTTGCCTTGGTCCTTTGTACAGGTCAGTTAAAAAGCTGATATTTGGCACTTGAAAATCCTTCGGAGCTGAAGATGTAGCAAAACAGATATTCGAGAGTGAAAACAAATATGCAAAGTTTAAGAAAATATCAAAATTTCATTCGATAGTAATAATGAAAACCCATTTTAACTCCAAGTGACCATATGGATAATATTTCTCCAATGTTGTTTTTTGACCTTCAGGCTTTTTAGTTATGTTCCTTATTACTTGTTGCTTATTTGAGATGTTTCATAGTGCAGGTGACATGAGTGTGTTACAGGTACCTTGCCCGGTCACAGTGCCACATCCATCCTCCTCTGTATTGGCTGAGCCTATCAGGAGGTGAGAAGATTAAACCAATTGGCTCAGTGCTGTTCCTCACACTGGTTGCAGCCCTTTGCTTTGCCTGTGAAAGAGTTTTCTTCCTTCCCTTGAGTCCAGTTTTTGAAGGATTCTGTAGTTTCACATGATAAATTTCACTATGTGTCCTTTCTATCTGAAACTACTGAATCTTACAAAAAATTTACTTTTTTGTGTTCTGACATCTACTAACCTACCTAAACCTGATATTTCCATTTCATCAGTTTGAGGTTGTACCATAACTTACAGACAACACTAGGGCTGGGCGGTATGACCAAATATGTGTATCACAGTATTTTTTTAACTTACGGCGGTTCCACGGTATATAACGGAATTTTCTCCCCCCCCCCCCCAAATCATGTGACCCGCCAGCGCTGTTCTGTCCCCCCAACCCTCCCCCCACCCAATCAAGTGACCTGCGTGCGGTATTCGGCTCCCCCCTCCAAATCATCTGACCGGCCAGCACTGTTCTGCTCCCCCCAGTTAATGATCAGCCCAGCGGGGTACTACTCACAGATGTCAAGCACTGCCCTCCTCCTCTTTGCTGGGGGCCGCCGGCAATGGAACTCACTGTACGCCAGTGGTCTCCAACCTGCGGATCTCCAGTCGTTGCAAAACTACAACTCCCAGCTGGGAGTTGTAGTCTTGCAACAGCTGGAGGTCCGCAGGTTTGAGACCACTGCTGTACGCTGTATACCTATGCCCGGGCTGCAAAAGATACAAAAAATAAACTTTTAACTCACCCACCTCGACCGCACGCAGGGGACTGGAACGTGGACAGCCGTCAGCCTATCACCGGCCGGAGCGATGTCCCGCCCCGGCCAATGATAGGCTGACCCCACTGTCATGTAAGAAGCCGGCTTCTTACATGACAGTGGGCTCAGCCTATCACTGGCAGGGGCGGGACATCGCTCCGGCCGGTGATAGGCTGACGGCTGTCCGGTGTTCCAGGGCCGACGTAGGTAAGTTAAAAGCTTTTTTTCTTTATCTTTTGCAGCCGGCAACATCTGGAGGTCTGCAGGTTGGAGACCACTGGCGTACAGTATAGAGTTCCAGCGCCGGTGTCGGCCCGCAACAAAGAGGAGGAGGGGAGTGCTTGACATCTGTGGGTAGTACCCTGCTGGCTGGGCTGATAATTAATTGGGGGGGAGCAGAACAGCGCAGACGGGTAACATAGGATTAGTTCCCCGATGTGGGGACTGCGCTGCACTGATAATACATTCCCAAGGGGCTCAACCGGTATTGCGGTATGGGCTAAAATTCATATAGTGCAGCCTAAACATTTCGGTATTCTGTATTAACCAGTATACCGCCCAGCCCTAGACAACAAATCTGCTGTTTTGGGGTTATGTTTGACTCTTTTCCATATATTAAATAACTTGCACACTCATCTCTCTTGCACCTTTAACATTTCAAATAAAGAACAAGAAATAAAAGAAACATGATTAAAAAAAAACAAAAGGAAATAATAGAATTTCTCCAAATAGAACATTGGAGAAATAATATTCCTATAGTCACTCACAATGGGTTGTAATGGCATTAATAGGCAGGTGTCCTTGCTACTTTACTTACTGAATAGAGGGCATACACTGTATACTAGCAGCTCAGCTCATACTCACTGTGAATATGTGCTGCATGCAAGGAAGTGTTGAGGTTGTAAGAATGACCACTTATTCAGTAACAAGCGCTCACCCAAGCAATTTGCAACCAGACCACAAGTGTTCACTGAGCAGGGGGTATACAGTGTATGTACCCTAGCATAAGAAACCAAAAAACATATATAGAAAAGCAGGGACACATGTCATTGTGAGAGGAGCATCTGCTCCTTTACACTGAGCAGAGAGGCATATGGTATATGCCTCACTGTTCATTTAAACAGTTCAAGGCAAATAAATACATTTGAAAGAATTGCATAAAACAAGGAGCTCATTTTTGGATGTTTTTGGTTTCCTGACCACCTTTGGCAGCCACAAGCAGGTCATAGAGAGTAAGATAAAATACAAGGAATAGCGGAGGCTCCAGTCATTTTGACAGGAGTCTCTGCTCATTTAAACTGAGCAGAGAAACATGTATCGTAAATGCATCACTGCTCAGTTAAAAAGTTCAAGGCAAATAAATAATTTGAAGGAACTATTTTTTTGTTTTACAAATTGCATAAAACAGGGAGCTCGGCTGTTTTTGGTTTCCTGACGGCATTTGGCAGCCACAAGCAGGCCAGAGATAGGTAGATAAAATACATAGAAGAGCACAGACTTCTGTCATTTTGACAGGTGTCTCTGCTTCTTTTTCACTGAGCAGAGAGACATATGGTATATGTTTCACTGCTCGGTTAAACAGTTCAAAGCAAATAAATAAACACATTTAAAGGAATTTTTTTTTTTGTTATACAAATTACATAAAACAGGGAGCTCGGCTGTTTTTGGTTTCCGACCAGAGGGAGCAGAGGGGTTCTCATTCGTAGATGGGAAACTTTAGAGTTTGTTACTAGACGTAGCTTCTTCTTTATCACAGTGTGTCATTTACAGATTTCTTTAGTATTAAAGCTCCTACATATAAGAACAGGTAAATGATAAATTCATCTCTGCTTCGTCTGGACCTTTGAGCAGAGGTGACACTTCGTCATTGCTATCCATCAGAATTAGTGTTGTATAGCAGAATATATGCTCTTTTTTTCGGCCACTGGTGCTATTTTATTCCTAAATGACAAGTCATTTTCTTAAGTTTTATTGGCGGAATATTAGATCAGATGTCTGTGCCGAGAGATAAGAGTCAGACATCCGGATTTACTTTACATGTCATGTCTCCTCTATCGTGTAGGCTGCTGCTTCCTTTGCTGTTATCGCTATTCCCATTCTGTGGCCTGTACCTAATGTGAAGATAATATCTGATACCATTTTTAAATACAGATTAAAAACAAGTATTGGGATTACGGTAGATGTGTAGGAAAACTGGATAGCGCTCATCTGTTCCATTTCAAGGACATATTGGGGTTTTTTTTGTTAAGATTTGCCATCGCTTGCTGATTGTTGAGGACCTGGCTACTGCGATTCCCATCGAATGCTAAAATGACTCCCATACCTTTCTATGCCAGTGTTTCACAACCAGTGTGCCTCCAGCTGCTGCAAAACTACAACTCCCAGCATGCCCGGACAGCCTTCGGCTGTCCGGGCATGCTGAGAGTTGTAGTTTTGCAACAGCTGGGGGCAACATGGTTGGAAAAGACTAATTTAAATACATATGGAAAAGCAATGTTGCCAAACCAATGTTCCTCCAGCTGTTGCAAAACTATAACTCCCAGCATGCCCGGACATCCTTTGGATTGGATATTGTTTTGAATAATCCCCATTATTCCCCATTTTTTATGTTTGTATATTGCAGGCCATCACAGGAAGCTATATATATTCCTTTCATGACCCATTTATTGAACCACTATTAACCATTAACCATTTCTATGCCTAGGCTATGTTCACACAGTATTTTTTTATTTTTTATTAATTAATTTGTCTTTATAAAAAAAAAGCCTGTAAAATTGGGGAAAATGTGCATCAGTTTATGCAAAATGGTGACATGTCATGTCACTTTAATTTGCAGATGAAAAAAAAAGTAATATTTTTCACATTCTGAGCACAGACAACAGCATTCACATAGCACATTCATTTTGCAAAAACAGATGCTATACGGATACATTTAAATAAAAAATAATATGTTTGAAAATTCACTGTATTAACAAATCCTTAATCTCAGTGAAGTCTTATGGTGATATTGCTCAAGCTGGGTTTTAAAGGGGTACTCTGCCCCTAGACATCTTATGCCCTATCCAAAGGATAGGGGATAAGATGTCTGATCGTGGGGGCCCTGCTGCTGGGGACCCCTGCAAACTCGGCAGCGGCACCCCAGACATGTGGTGCACGGAGCGCCCCGCTCATGACATCACGGCCACACCCCCTCAGTCTATAAACTTGCATTAAGGGGGAGTGGCTGTGACATCATGAGCGGGGTGTGGCCGTGATGTCATGAGCCTCCAGCACTGCACCCGACACTCTAAATGAACGTCGGGTGCAGCAGGGACGCCCTCGACCAGACATCTTACCCCCCTATGCTTTGGATAGGGGATAAGATGTCTCGGGGCAGAGTACCCCTTTAAGGACATATCTAAAATAAAGGGTGAAAAACACAGACCACGAAACAGCACCTTGTGTGTTACCCTTTAGGGCATGCTGGGATGTGTAGTTTTTCAACAGCTGGATGTACACTGGTTTGGTAACACTGGTGTAGATAATCCCAAAGTATAACATTATATATATATATATATATATATATATATATATATATATATATATATATATCCATACACAGCTTGATCATTAACCCAGCTCCACTGAAGATCAAGGAAGACAGGGAGGTGCTGGGGAACACACAGCATGCAGCAAACAAGGACAAACTCCACCGTTTCTGACTTTAGGTAAAGACATAAATCAAGAACCACCAACGTGTTTCAGGCTTACAGGTCCTTATTCATGGCCCAGCCATGAATAAGAGTCTGTGTGCCTGAAACACGTTGTAAACTGGTGGTTCTTGTTTTTGCCTAAACCCTGGAAGCGGTAACGTTTCTTACATTTTAGGAGTTCACCTTGTTTGCTGTATGGGTCCATATGGGTAGGGGGTTGTTCTCCAGACATGCTGGGAGATGTAGTTTTGCAACAGCTGGAGTCACCCTGGTTGGGAAACACTGCTGTGTTTGATGTTGCTAATACAGTTATATCCCTAAGCGAACAAAGGGGGTTGGGGATTTATTCTTAGCACAGATTTTTTTGGGCACTATTCAGGTCAATGCGAAAAATAAAAACACACTGCGCACGCAATTTTGCAAGTGTGCACCAGTCAATAAATCCCCCCCTAGGCGGTGCAGATATTCTGCCACTCATTTCTAATCAACAACCTGTCACCTATATCCTCGCGTAGATGCGGCCTCATACCTCTTGCCGCGCCAAGACTATTTAATGATGCAACCAAACATGGATAATGAGTTTCGTGAAGCGCTTGCCGTATACGGAGGACTTTCATTTCCAAGTCAAGAGCCCTTTTTTTTTTTTTCTGCCCATGAACAGTTCACGCTGCTGCTATAAATATTTAAACCACCTGTTTTGCCTACGCGGATGATTAACGTGAATTTCTGCTTTAATCATATTCATGAGCCGACTATTTGGGAAGCAATGTTCTAGAAATGGCAGTGAGCTGCGCAAGAACTGTATTACATTATACAGGTTTTTTTTTTTTCATACTCCTCCATGTGATTTGCTGTAGTGCGGTCTTATAGGCACATGCAGAGTTACTGTGATGATCTAACAGGCCATTATATCTCAGGCACAGGAACCACCATATCCATTACTCATACGTGAACTCATTTTTAAAGGGGTACTTTGGTGGAAAAATTTTTTTTATTATATTTTTTTTATCAACTGGTGCCAGAAAGTTAAACAGATTTGTAAATGACTTCTATTTAAAAATCTTAATCCTTCCAGTACTTATTTGCTGCTGTATACTACAGAGGAAGTACTTTTCTTTTTTACTTTCCTTTCTGTCTGACCAAAGTGCTCTCTGCTGACATCTCTGTCCATGTCAGGAACTTGTCCAGAGCAGGAGCAAAAATCTTAATCCTTCCAGTACTTATCAGCTGCTGTATGCTCCAGAGGAAGTTATTTTCTTTTTTACTTTCTTTTCTGTTTTACCACAGCTCTCTCTGCTGACACCTCTGTCCATGTCAGGAACTGTCCATAGCAAACCTCTCCTCCTCTGGACAGTTCCTGACAAGGACAGAGGTGGCAGCAGAGAGCACTGGGGTCAGACAGAAAAGAACAACTCAACTTCCTCTGTAGCATACCGTAGCTGATGAGTACTGGAAGGATTAAGATTTTTAAATAAAAGTAATTTACAAATCTTTTTAACTTTCTGGCACCAGTTGATTTAAAAAAGATTGTTTCCCACCAGAGAACTTCTTTAATGCTCCCATACAGTTCAGCCCATTCTTGGTGTATCACAATTACAAGGGTATTAAAGGTTGTCTCTTACAGTTGTTGTTCTTACGGTGGTCCGTGTGTTTTTCTTTATTTTTTGCCATTACCATTAAGGGTAGGGTCACACTTTCTATATTTTGATGCACAAAAGCCAAAGGGTGGCAAAATAAGCTATGTATTTTGCTACCTATTGACTTCAATGGGTTGGAAAATATGCAGGCACAAATATGCACCAAATATGGCACGTCTGACCCTACCCTTTTACAATATTTTTGCATTTTCTTTAAAGTGTACCTGTCATTTCAAGTGACTTTTTAGGATAACCTTCCTTGTGTGTTGACATGAGGGGCAACCCTATTTCTGACCATTATATTAATTCGTATATGATATTTTAAAGTATATTTTTGCCCTGCAGGCTTTATCTCTAATTTGCAGTTCTCCCAGAGCTGGAGGGCGGAGCTCTCTCCTCCCTCCTCCATAGACTTGTATTGCTTGTCTTGCTGACAAAGGACAAAGTTCATCTGATTTTCAGAGTAGAATACAGGCTCGCAGGAGGGGGGGGGGGGAGAAACTTGATAAAAGGAGTAAGAAGTATTATTGTCTAATGAATAAAGATATATTACAGAGTTTCTTATATTCACTTGTACTATTAATCTATGTAAAGTTTGTTCAAACGGCAGTGCTTATTTAAATACTGCTATATATTGGATCCATGGCTACACTGTGATTTCTAAGTATGTGGTTGGCTGACACTATCATCCATTCAATGCAATCCACTGTGGACTTAAGGCACCAATACACATGGGATAGCTGTCAGCCAAAAGTTTTAATTAGTGCTGATGCCAGAATACTGCAGCGCAGCTCCCAACTGAAGTGAATGGGAGCTGCAGCGCAGCTCCCATTCACTTCAATGGGAGTTGTGCTTCAGTAACCTTGAACCATTACTACAATATAGACTTCTGGCTCCCATATGCATTTTTTTTCCAGAGCTACATCTGTGCCAATTAGCTGATCGGCATAAGTGCCAGGTGTTGGCACTCCGCCAATCATTTTTGGGCAAAAAAAAACTTTCAATTAGGACAATGACTGTACTCTCTAATAATAGCAGACCCCTCAGACCTACCCATGAAGACGGGAGGAGGACTCTACATGCTAGACAATAGCGGCCATTTACTAACGTGACTCCAAACATGGGTCCATATTGTGCCTCACGTTTCGTGCACCAGATTTTGCGACCAAAAAATCCCCCAAATATCTGACCAACTCTTCCTTTGAGGTTATGTTCATACGGCAGTATTCCGCACAGATATTCTGCTGTAGCACAATGGGATTCTGCTCCTTATTCTGGAGTCTGCAGAATGAATAGACATGTCTATTCTTTCTGTGGATTTGGCTTGGAAATGCATTGCCATCTATGAGACGTCATTGCCGTCATTTCCTAGTGGTCCTAACGCCCAAAGGATTATTCAAATGTGCTTGTTTTCTGGACGTACATTCTGCACATTTTACGTGAAAATGGCCTTAGTTAGAAAACCAAGAAAAGGGGAGTGGCCACCAGGGATAGGTGGCGTGGACCAGAAAAAGGGGTATATCTCTGACAGCTTCAAAAAATTCCAACAAATTTACTAATCTTCTCACATAACAGGTGCTGGATTTGAGCTCTGAAAACCTGAAAAGATCAGGTGTATATATATATAATAAAAAAAAACATTGGAAAAAGCACCAAATTAGTAAATACCATAGAAGAATACCTGTGAGGAAAAAAAAAAAAACTCCACAAAAAAAAAAAAAAAAACTCCACTCTTAGTAAATCAGGGCCAATGTGTCTTTCCTGGAGAAATCATTTAACCAGGTCCATGGTACCTATTGTTGGAGTAATGGCGCGGTACATGTCTCTAATAGATGCCGTAATTTAAACATATCTTTGTGGTGACGGATTCTTTATAAACACTGGTAAACCTCGGCCTCCGCAGCTACCGGCCTCAGTAATAGCCAATTATGTATCAGGAGCTCATTATCGTACAGTAATCAAAGCTTGGATTCGGGCAGAAGGCTGCAAGCGCGGATTTAATGGCGCTCGCTGATGTCCCTACATTTACCAGGATGCCAGTGCAATGTTTTTGTTTAAGTTACTTTAGCTAAAGTATAAAATTGCCAATAATCCGGAGCGGCCTGCGTTACAATTAGACGCGAGCGGCGGAGGATCTAATCCACATCTAATGATATCTTGGCAGGAGGAAACTCACTTCATCATTAAGCAGTTTATGGAAATGGGAGATGTGATTTGTTTACTAGCGTGCGTTTTGTGGGATAATAAGATTGTTTTCATTGCATATTGTTGTGATTTAGGAAATGGTAGTAACTTAGTAAATAAGAAATTCTTTATCTGAGCCTCTAAATGATCATACAGGAAAATAATTGCTTTTACTTTTTTTTCTCTCTAAAGAGCTCATTTAACTCCTTAAAGGGAAACTCCACCAAAGCTGAAAACTTGACTTTAACATTTGTATATGTACCTTTTAAAGTCGTTATCCAGCCAAAACATGCTTATTCCTGATCCACAGGATAGGGGATAAGCATCTTATTGTAAGGGGGATCCCCCGCGATATGTAGAAGAGGGCCACAGCTCTTCCAACTACATGTGCCATCTGCTGCTCTATGTATTGTCTATGGGATTGCTGGGAAAACATGAGTACAACACCCGGGTATCTCTGCCACTTCCATAGACAGTGCATGTAGCATGAGCCGTCTGCTGTTCCCTGCAGCTGTGTGAGCCAGGGCCCTATTCTGGAAATCATGGGGGGTCCTAACAATTGGACTGCACCACCATCAGATGCTTATCCCCTATCCTGTGGACTCGGGAAAACCCCTTTAAGGCCCTCTGTTTTTATTATATATACAGACTTTGGATTTTTTCAGAGAACCAATATGTTAGGATTAGACAAAATCCAGTCGCCATGTTGCCACGACAACTAGAAAATTTACCCTGATGCCTAAGTTATGTCATCGGTGTTGAACGCATGCAGATGAATGCCGTCATTGACAATTGAAGGAAGCTATAGTCAGCTATAGGCTGCTTGTGTTTAACTGAGGACACAATGCAGGAGCTTTAGTGGGAAATTCATGGGTGTGAGGGGCTGGAACTGAGAAGAGGCTTATATGAGGGGACTGGATTGGTACTTCTGTATAATGTGTTAATTGCTGGGGAGGGGAGATTCTGCTATGATTATTCTGTAAGTCATGCAATTCTGGCTGGCCACTAGATAGCAGAACTGGTCTTCACTTATAGCAGTTGCCTTTCCTGGGGCTCCCAATACTCAGATACCCTTAGGACTTACAGCAAAATTGAATAAATGACAAGCAGACAGAAAACATGTCTGCTTGCATTACACTCAGGTAACATAAACTAGAATAGCAACTCTAAACTGGTACTGGAGATGATGATGAAGATCAAAAAAGTACTATTTCAGAAAAAAGAGAGAAAGCTAACAACTATACGATGCTGCACACCAATAAATTATTTAATCAGTCTCATGTGCCATACAAAAAACATCTTTATTTCAATATGCAGAAAAGAAGAAAACATACATTCTGGATGGAGGAATGTAACCCTACTACACCCACCCCGTGCTGGGTAAATGACCCACTCTGCAGGGAGAGGACAATCCTGCCACAAAAATTGCTGAATAGAGAGTAACACCAGTCTCAAATATATAATGCAGTTAGTACAAAACGTTCACAAAGGTAATTACATCAAGATGAAATCAATTCCACACTATCCAAATATGAGAATACCAACTGACCTGCATCTATCCAACTATCCTAATGGCTAGCAGGTCAAATCAAGGTAAATACCAGTCCTAATAAAGTTCATGTGACATGAGAGAGATGACCGTCTCTAGCTAGTAAAGGTGCAATGGCAGAATGTCCTCATCCCAAACACGGGGGGGCAACAGACCCCACGCGTTCCGCCTTCAGCTAGGAAGGCTTCCTCAGGAGTGATCCATATACCTCTCTCCCTCCCTTTTATCTTGTAATAAATTATATACACCTGTGATATTACCTGTATGGCGTCTAACCCGGTTCCCGGACTGTCGTGATGAGAACGAGGCTTGGCTCTCCACACCATACCCAGAATTAGGCTTGGCTCTCAATACAATACACTGAGTGTCATAATGAGAACGAGGCTTGGCTCTCCAAGCCATACCCAGAAGATCAAAAAAGATCAAAGACTAACCTTAGCTGGTTGTCCCTAAAGTTCCTCTAGAGCAGGGGTATACTCAACTATTTTTAGTAAGGGTCCGCTTTTTCAGGTTTGCCATCCGATGAAGGTCCAAGCTGAATGCTAAGGCCGACAGTGCTATGCAAGAACCAGGCGCTGCCTGTTGTACAACATTATTATTACCCAAATAATAAGTCACAGGGTATAATGAGCAACTGAAGTGTGGGGGATGCAAATCTACTGTTCCCTGTAAGACATCGACACCGATACAAATGAATAACGGGATGATTGGTGGCCGGGGGCTGGATCTGGGAGGGAGGTGTTTATTTTTAGCTCGGCACCAAACATGTGTAAAATGTGTGACTTACACATCTGAGCGCAGCTAGTCCTAGCAAGGGATAGGAGAAATATGCTCATTAATACAGCTGACACTCAATAACGTTGTCATAAGTGAGTCTCATATAGAGACCAACATAAAACAAGTGATCACATGATTTGGTGTACAGAATTTTAAAACACTTTTTGCCACACAGTGGTATTTATGGGCACTGTCATATTACATTTTAACTATAGGATTAATAAAAGTCAAGTTTTATTTATAAATTTGGGGAGTCTCTAGTTTAGGGTGGTTCCTGAGGGACTTGTCCCTAAAACAGTGTTGATTTATGGGGTCTGGATCTGGACACAAAGGAAAACAAAGAACAAACTAAAAAATCAGTAATACTACAATATTCTAGAGAGAGTTACAAGGAATACTAAGATAAAATGCATAGAGTTTGTTATAATCCGCATAAAACTGCAAAAGCCAGGGATTTTTTTTTTTTTTTTAAGAGATGCTAAACAATCAGTAACTCCACTTTAAAATATTTCCAGGACAGGCAGTCAAGATTAGCTGATCCAGAGCAAAGGATCAGCTATAAGGCACTTGCATAGCAACTGCTCCAAAAAGATTAATAAAAAGGAGAGAAAAGAAGGCAGATTCCCATTATGTGTAATATGAAGAAGGTAATAGGGATCTTTTTTTAACTACATGGTGAGGTGAGGGGGATTGGGGGGATTCAAAGTTCTACCTTGACTTCACACCCCTACTGACCCTATTCTGCAAATGCATACTATACCGATAACGTTAACGGAGTATGACTGTCACTGTTTATACAAGAACATTACGGATAACAATGCTTTAAAAGTATCTGTCCACTGTAATAATAACTTTATATGAATGAGGTTTTGATCCTTGTGACATATAAAAGAGTCTTGGTATTTTCAAATTTACTTTGAAGTTTCTATGACACTTTGACTTCCGAAGGAGAATAATGGCATATATCGCTACAATTGGCATACAGGCTTTTATTGCTAAAGATGTTTTAAGTGACAGATTCTCTAGATGAAAGTAACGATATTCTGTGCAGTGAAAGTTCTAGACAGAAAGAAAAATCTCTTTTGTCAGTGTTTTATATCTATACATCAGCATGTTACCGCTCTGTTAAAAGAATATACTCTCCCCAATGAGACAGTACAAAGGGTTAAATAGCCTTCACCATGTCTACTTGTTTCTGCAGTTTTGCCACCGTACCTACTTAGGCCCAAAAAAAGGTATGGGCTCAATATCTGAACGCTGTGCCCTATGGCTACCGGGTACTGGGGAGAGGTAATAGGGGTTAAGGGACCTGACCGGTTCAGGAAAAGGCTGTGGGTAAGATTGATCAAGACCTGTGTAAAGGAAGAGCGGTGCAGTGGCCAACAGCAACCAATTAGATTGCTTCTTTTATTTTTCAGAGGCCTTTTTAAAAATGAAAGAAATAAGCTGATTGGTTGCTATGGGCAACTGCTCCACTTTACCTCCACACAGATTTTGATAAATCTCCCCCTATGTCCTTTCTTGTAACTTTTTATTATTATTCCTATAGTTCAAATAGTCTTCACTAATGATATGCTAACATTTAATTAAAGGGGTTCTCCACCATAAGGTGATTTCATTACGTACCTGTCAGACAGTAATGGACATGCTGAGGAAGGATCTGTGCTTGTCTTGTGGCTAAATTGTGATTGGTACTCATGTGTAGGTCCCACATTAGTCTGTAGGGGGCTCCCTTAGGACTAGGATACATGAATGCGAGGGATAGGAATAGATTATATGATTGAAAGAGATATGAGTATAGAATAGATTTACATAATTCTTGCTGGAATAAACAATGAGGGCTATTCTACAACTACTTTGTTAAATTGTTTTGATTTAGGATCCGATTATATGGCATTCCTACTTTTGATATATGACTAAACATTTCCTATATATTATTATTATTTATATATCATTATTATTTTTTCGAATATAGTATAGCCAATTGATAATGTTCTATAACTTTTCCCTTATTGGGACATGTGACGCGGCTCCCCTGGGTGATACTCACAAAGAGGATGGTTACGCCCGGAGCGCATGCGCGTATTCGTGACGCTGTGCCCTCTTTCGGAGGGCAGTCAGTACGGGCGGATGTGTTTCAAGTTCTGACGCGCATCCGCCGGTGACGCCACCCGGAAGTCGTCCGGCGTCTGGTTCCGCTACATGCGCCATTGGAGGGCGACCATTATAAAGAGCCAGTAGTTCTCACCTCAAGCAGCGCCTCTTGAGAAAGGAATCATCCGAAACACGTGTCGAGGTCGCAGGACTATCACTGGGAGGCCGTTGGCATGTCACAATTAGGTAAAGTGTTTTGAGATATTGTCCTACTATACGCTGACTAAACCTATATTGTAGGATTGTATTATTGGCAACATTGTGATCTTTGTACTTATCCCAGAGATATCCTGCTCAGCTTTTTGTTGGTTTTTTTTTTAAGGGTGGGTCATTTTATGGGTGTTTTTTCTACCTGTTTTGTATACATAATAAAGATTACATTTTTGAATATACCGTAATTCTGGGCTAATTTTGTAGGTTGTGTAACTTTACAGCATAGTCAAATAAAAAAAACATGGAATACCCCTTTAACACTGATGCTATGAAGAAATATGTGTCTCCATGTATACAGACTACTAAGCGGAATCTTTGTAGTCTGATTTTGCAGTCATTCTCCGCTCTAACTTTGCTGTTTTCGAATTGTACAAATATATATTGACATGAAGTAGGAGACAAATGGAAAGGTATACAACAACATCAGCGTGCCACACACACTCTATCCATGACCAATTCCTACCAATGCACACCGTTTTTTTCTACACAAAAATGCTTAAACTTTTATGCTGCAATAAACACATTTTTTCTTTTAATTTTAAATTGTCTACACAAAATTTTGGTTTGGGGTGTTTTTCTAACATTTGTGGGATAAGTATAATTTTCATCAAAATGCAGAATACATCTAGTTATGGGGTTACGGTATTTCTGCCATTTTTTTCTCTGTAGGCTCCTCTGTAGCACTTTAGGAATCCATTTTAAAACTGCCACAAATGTGCAACAGAAAATGCAAAAATGCCTTTAAATGCAAAAAAAAAAAAAAGCCCTAATACCCAAAACCACTGGAGAGCAACGAGTTGAAGACTATTTCTGTACATATTCCTTTATATTAATCACCTCATCTTTGGGATATGCAAGAAAAACAGCTGTCAAGATAAAAATTAATAAAAAATGAAAAAAAGGTTACATTGATAAAGCAGTTGTCCGGTAGAATTTTACAGTGCCTCAAGTTACAATATTAATTGGTTCTGGGACGACCATTGTATGTTGAATCCATTGTATGTTGAGACCATAACTCTATGGAAACCTGGTAATTGGTTCTGAAGATCCAAAATGTCATCCAAAAAAAGGAAAAAGTGAGAATTAAAGAAAAATAAGTAGATAACTAATATAGATAAAGCAAGAACGTATATATAAAAGTAAGAAAGATCTGCTGGAAGCTGTAAATCACTGTTTATGTCAGTGTTTCCCAAGCAGGGAGCCTCCAGCTGTTGCAAAACTACAACTCCCAGCATGCCCGGACAGCCGAAGGCTGTCCGGGCATGCTGGGAGTTGTAGTTTTGCAACAGCTGGGGGCACTCTGCTTGGGAAACACTGGTCTATCTAGAGGACGGGAGCTTCTTCAGGGTCCTGTACAATACATGCAATGTCCTAAAAAAGTAACATGGAGTCGCCCTTAGCTGGTGTCCAGAGCAACAGCTAACCCTGGCACAGGTAAAGTGTTCAGAACATGTAATACCTCCCTGTACTGTATGGGGTGCTACCAGACATCAGTCAGTGCATACGCTTCAGGTGTTTTCCAGTAAATTGCCCATTCTGATTGGTCACATCTTCCAGCCATTGACACATTTCACAGATCTGGACTGTCTGTACATTGTATGTTGAGTCTGGTTTCAACTTACGATGGTCCAGAAAAGACCATTGTATGTTGAAACTATTGTATGTTGAGGCCTTTGTAAGTTGAGGGATCACTGTATATTTTTTATTCTTATTGTCCCCAGGCTGCCTAATAAAATAACAAACACTTTAACTTCCTTCCTCCGCTTCAGTATCGGGGTGCCCCATCCGCGACAGGTAATTCTGCTTTCTCCTAACATTCAGAGCGTGTCGTCTGTAGCCGGTGGAACTGACAGCACCTCTGAGGTGGGACAATGCTGTGGCCAGTGATTGGCGGATCGCCACTGTGTCATCACATCTACAGCTCCGCCCCGATTCCGTGAAGCTGCCTGTCAGTGGAGTCCTGCTGGAGATGGGGCATCCTAAACCCATTTATCAATAGTAATATTTAGTGTATTCCTATCTGTGCACAGACTCCCAGACAGGAGGAAGCAGAATAACTTAATCAAAACCTTGTCATATACTACATATCTTTAACCCCTTAAGGACGCAGCCCTTTTTCACCTTAAGGACTGAGCCCTTTTTCGCAATTCTGACCACCGTCACTTTACGAATCAATAACGCGAAAACGCTATTACCGAATATTCTGATTCTGAGATTGTTTTTTCGTGACACATTCTACTTTATTTTGGTGGTTAATTTTCGGCGTTACTTGCATCCTTTTTTGGTGAAAAATCCCAAAATTTCATGAAAATGTAGAAAATTTTACATTTTTCTAACTTTGAAGCTCTCTACTTGTAAGGAAAATGGATATTCACTATACATTTTATTTTTCTTCACAAATACATTATGTCTATTTTATGTTGGCATCATAAAATGGACATATTTTTGCTTTTTGAAAAAATTAGACGGCTTCAAAGTAGAGCAGCAATTTTCAAAAATTTCATGAAAATTGCTAAATCTGAAGGGACAGATGTTACAGAACTACAACTCCCAGCATGCCTGGGCAGTCCAGGCATGCTGAGAGTTGTAGTTTGGCAACATCTGGAGGGCTACTGTTTGGGCACCACTGTAACAGTGGTCTCCAAACTGTGACCCTCCAGATGTTGCAAAACTACAACTCCATGCATGCCCAGACAGCCTTCGGCTGTCTGGGCATGCTGGGAGTTGCAGTTTGGCCTTCCTAGTGGTTGCCACAGTAAAGATTGTTTTACTTTCACTTTCAATCCCCCCCCCCCCCCCCCACCACCGTCGATTGCCTACCTGAGCAAGTATCCAGCAGGCTCCAGCGAAGATCCCGGGTCCCCAGGCATCTTCTCCTGCAGGTACGGCCTCCATCTTCTTCCCAGAGCCCCTCGACATCCAGGGGCGGGAAGAACAGGGTATGGCAACCCCCTGTCCTGCGCTGCCATTGGTCAGAACTCCGTTCTGAGTAATGGCAGGGGATAGGAGGAGATCGCAGCTTTGCGACCTCACTCCTATCCTTTAGGCTGATCGGGGCTGTTGCTGACAACTCCGATCAGCCCTATTTTCCGGGTGATCGGGTCACCAGAGACCCGATCAGTCCAGAATTAGAGAAAATCGCATGTCTGAATTGACATGAGATTTTCTCCGATCGCCGACATGGGGGGGGGTCTCAGGACCCCCTGGGCAATGTGCCGGGTTGCCTGTTGAATGATTTCAGCAGGCATCCGTCTCCGGTCCCCAACCGGTTAGCGATGGGGACCGGATTTCCCACGGGCGTATGGATACGCTCCGTGTCCTTAAGGACTCGGAATGCAGGGCGTATCCATACGCCCTGTGTCCTGAAGAGGTTAAAAAATGTAAAAGATTTACCGCACACTGTGTACCCTGTGGGCCTATTCCGCATAATGTAACATGATGGATTCAATGTGGGCAGTTTACAGATTTTAGTTCTCATCGCCTGCAGCACAGATACAGATAAATGACTTCTTTCTGTTGAATGTGTCAAGGCGGTGTGACATGCAGTGGTCTCCGCTTATATAGGATTCCACATAGTAACAATAAAGGAATAACCCCCCCCCCCCCCCCCCCCCAGAAGGAAGAGTCTAATATTTTCTAAGATTCTAAGATTTTGATTCAGAATAATAAAAATTGTTAAAATAAAGTATATACAAAATGGAAAGATAACACCAGCGCTGAATAGATCCTGTACAAGCTGCCTAGATACAACAGGTGGATCTCGGCTAAGACCACCAATATGGAGCTGTACACAATATATATTAATGTGTATCGGTGCTCTAATAATAAAAACTATCAATAGTAATAGAGGCTCACTTACTAAAATCCTGATGGGGAGTGTACTCAGAATCTCTGCCCAGAGGGCAGAGATTCTGAGTACACTCCCCATCAGGATTTTAGTAAGTGAGCCTCTATTACTATTTATAGTTTTTATTATTAGAGTGCCGATACACATTTATATATATTGTGTAAAGTATATACAAAGGTGAATAATATCTTCAGCATCAAACAGAACAGTAGTTAGATGAAAAGGAGCACAATAAATATATACTGATAGATCTCACAGCTGTTCTTAAATTTATTAAGACCTATTCTTAAAGGGGTACTCCGCCCCTAGACATCTTATCCCCTATCCAAAGGATAGGGGATAAGATGTCAGATCGCCGGGGTCCCGCTGCTGGGGACCCTGGGGATCGCTGCTGCAGCACCCCGCTATCATTACTGCACAGAGCGAGATCGCTCTGCACGTAATGACGGGCAATACAGGGGCCGGAGCATCGTTACGTCATGGCTCCGCCCCTCGTGACGTCATAGCCCGCCCCCGTCAATACAAGTCTATTGGAGGGGGCGTGGCGGTCGTCACGCCCCCTGCCATAGACTTGCATTAAGGGGACAGGCCGTGATGTCATGAGGAGCGGAGCCATGACGTAACGATGCTCCGGCCCCTGTATCGCCCGTCATTACGCACAGAGCGAACTCGATCTGTGCAGTAATGATGGCGGGGTGCCGCTGCGGCGATCCCCGGGGTCCCCAGCAGCGGGACCGTGGCGATTAACTTTGGATAGGGGATAAGATGCCAGGGGCGGAGTACCCCTTTAAGATAGGTCATTATCATCAATATTGTATCGTGGGCGCTGGCACCCCGCACCCACACCGATCAGCTGCTGGCTTGAGCTGTGCCCACATATATGTAGAACAGAGAGACAAGCAGACATCTCCACGATTTACACCATGGCTGTGTTGGGTTACTGCAGGTCAGTTCTGAGTTACTTCAAAAGGAGCTGAGCTGCACCAACCCAGCACGGCCACTATGCAGCGTATGGAGCTGTCTTCTTAAAGGGTTACTCCGGTGAAAAACTATTATTTATTTAATTTTTATTTTTTCAAACCAACTGGTGCCAGAAATGTAAACAGATTTGTAAATTACTTCTATTAAAAAAAATAATCCTTCCAGTGCTTATCAGCTGCTGTATGTTCCAGAGGAAGTTGAGTTGTTCTTTTTTGTCTGACCACTCTCTGCTGACACCTTTGTCCGTGTCAGGAACTGTCCTGAGCAGGAGAGGTTTGCTATGGGGATCTGCTCCTGAGGTGTCAGCAGAGAGCACTGTGGTCAGACTGTAAAGAACTCTGGAGCATACAGCAGCTGATCAGTACTGGAAGGATTAAGATTTTTTTTTTATAGAAGTAAATTACAAATCTGTTTAACTTTATGGAACCAGTTGATTTGAAAAAAAATAAAAATAAATTGTTTTCCACGGGAGCACCCCTTTAAGGCTCAGTTCTTGTATATGTAAGCATCATGACTCTGGTGTCGTAGATTGCGTAGATGCAGGGTGTCAGCATCACCCCCCCCCCCCAACTGATCAGAAAATTGATTAATCGAAAAGTACACATACATTATTGATCCCGCACTGTGAATGGAATATACAGAAAAAATACCATTTGTCATACATTTTATTAATGCATTTTCAGCCGTGAACTGCAAAAATGTGGCTGCGTTTTTTACTATTATGCCCCAAAATGGGTGTGTAAAATAAAGTCAGCCCTACAATTTTACAAAGCATAAACATATCATTACAAACTATTTGTTTTTCTGCTAGGCTGTATACGTTATGGTTAAATGAAGGGTATTGTTACAAAGTACAATCAGTCCCACAAAAAACAAGCCCTCCAATGGCCCTGCAGATGAGGAAATAATAAAGAAATGTCTCTTAGAAGTAGAGAAGGAAACAATGAAAATGCAAAAATAAAAATTTCCCCTGGATCACAAAGAGTCAGATTGGTAAAAACTTTCTTATCCCTTATCCACAGGATAGGGTATAAGTAACTAATAAGTAGTTGGGACCCCCACGACCTCCAGCATGGGACCCTGACTCTCAGTGAGATGTGCGTGCAGTACTGGCAACTGCTCCATTCATTTCTATTGAAGTGCTGGAGATGTCTGAGTGCTGTATTTGGATATGTTTGTCACTCCTGTAGAAGTTAATGGAGCACTTGCCATCTACAGTATATGCTCCTCACTGAGGGCTAGGGTCCCAACTGTCAGACCCCGTGATTGAACACTTATCCCCTATCCTGTGGATAGAGAATAAGATGGTTTTCAATGGATAACCCCTTTGTAGGGTTGACTGGTGCTGTACTTTATAAAAAATAAAAAAAAGATGTACTGACCTGCTAAGAACCTCCAACACTGCAGTTTCGACAGTGCCAGGTCCCTGCTGCTCAACAATTCTAGGTCTCCTTTTTGGCACACTGCCGCCAGTGATAAGCTGAACAATCACTTCCTGTGTTGACATAAAGTACAGTGACCCCCCGACCTACGATGGCCCCGACATACGATAATTTCAACATGCGATGGCCTCTCAGAGGCCATCGCATGTTGAAGGCAGCATCAACATATGATGCTTTTTTATGTCGGGGCCATCGCATAAACGGCTATACGGCAGCGCAGACTGCTTCAGCTGCTACCGGATAGCCGGTTTCGGTGCCCCGTGAGCTCCGGTGATGGGTCTCTTACCTGTCCTCGGGGCTCCGGCGCGTCCTCTTCGGGATCCCCTGCATCGTCGGCGCTCTCCATCGTCGTCATCAGGTCGATGCGCACGCCATCCCGTCATCCAATAGGAGCGGCGTACATAACGACGTGATGGCGGCGACGGAGTGCGTGTATGTCGGGGAAGCAGAGGCCTTACAGGAGCGTCGGGGACACCTCGGGGACGCGGCGACAGCGATGGAGGGTGACATCCCGGGCAGCGGTGACAGTCCGGAGCGGAGAGGACAGGTGAGTACAACTTCCTATACCAGTGGTCTTCAACCTGCGGACCTCCAGATGTTGCAAAACCACAACACCCAGCATGCCTGGACAGCCAACGGCTGTCCGGGCATGCTGGGTGTTGTAGTTTTGCCAAATCTGGAGGTCTGCAGGTTGTAGACCACTGTCCTATACTTTACATTGCACGGATCCCTCAACATGCGATGGTTTCAACAAACGATGGTCCATTTGGAACGGATTACCATCGTATGTTGAGGGACCACTGTACAGGAAGTGAGGATCAGCAAGGATGTGGTACCAACCAAATGTCAGTGTTAGGGGATGTCAGCAGATACAGTTTTTTGGCAGTACACTTTTTAATTTATTTATTTATTGAATTTTTATCAAGTCTACTATTGAAAATAAAAATATATTGTCAGACACTGTCAGATCTTTAAGACCTATGTAAAAAAACATTTATCTTAGTAACCCCCCCTCTTAGACTAGACAATCTAAGGGTAACTCCACACATCAGAAAATGTTGAAGATTTTGTAATGCAAATTTTGTTTTCCAAATTAAATATAACACATTGGTAAATTTTCCAAAGTGTGAACTTACTCTAAGGCACGGTTCACACTTGTGTTTTTAGGCATATTTCTTTGTGAAAGAAATGTCTCTTATTTACTAAGTTTAAAAAAAAAATAAAATACTTTCAGGGTGTTTTTTTTTTATATTTTGTGAACAGACCACAAAATACCACAGACAAGTTGACCAGTCACCCATAGCGACCAATCAGATTGCTTCTTTCATTATTCAAAGGTCTTTTAAAAAATGAAAGGAGCCATCTATCTAGACCTGGTTGTTCATTTTGGGATGTCACTCGAAAATGCATTGGCGTCTATGAGACAACGCATTTCCGAGCGGTCCTAGCGTCCGCTGAATTAATGGGATGTGCGGAATGTCTACCCGTGTTTTCCAGGCGGACATTGTGAACCCGGCCCTAATCTGCTCCTACAACTTTGTATCTTGTTAAATGCTGTAAAATGCCTGGACATGTACTTCCTAAAGCAGAGCTGTGTAGCATCCATTATTATAGCTGCCAAAAAATATAATAACAAATTATAATACCGAACAGGTTTACATTATGAAATGGCGCTACTCGGGGCTTTTCATACGAGATATGCAATAATGTGACATTTTCAGCACCTAATATATGTGCGCGTCGTCTGTTTAGAAAGTTAATCACCCATTACTCATATGTCTAGTAGATTTCACAGAGCGTAACTGCTTTTACCATCTGTGGTTGTTATACATTATATTTTACTGGATAATTCTTCATAATAAAACCTGATATAACTTTTTACTACATCACAACAAAATAAAAACTCAGAATTTCCAATATTGTGTAGATTTCATATTCAGACGCATGTTAGCATCATGCATTGTTTCCCAACCAGTGTTGTCACCAGCTGTTGCAAAACTGCAACGCCCAGCATTGCTTAAAGGGGTACTCCAATGAACTAAACCCATAGCTCATCCTTTCCCTCTCATAGACCTATTTAATCGTCTTAATATCATTATTTATCTATATACAGCAAGTTCCTCTCTTTGGTTGTCACTTACATGCATTAAGTGAGGGACATCATCCAGCCATCCACTCTTTCTCTGTCCAAATCCCTCTCTGAAAGCAGCCCCCACCCTCCTAAGAGACACAGACCATGTGCTTTCTGCCCTGCACTGATAAGTCATGCTCTCTTTAGTGCTGAGAACTGGGAGGTGTGTGCAGCCTCAGCCAATCACATTCTGAACCTGTCAAATGCTGCTCAGAGCAGGAAGGTGGGGGCTAGCCCCCCATCTTGATAAACCACCCCCTGCCTTTATTTTTAGTTTATTTTATAGTTTTCTACCTTGATATTGCTCTGTATTTTCTGCTCAGTCTCAGTCATATTCACAGACTGGGAAGGGGCATTCCCCAGCAGGCATGACATCATCTGAAGCCATACAGGAGAGAACTTCCTCCCTAACTCTGCTACACACAGCCCAGCGCAGTTCAATATGAGATGAGCTATGATTGGCTAAGGCTGCACACACCCCTCCTCAGCATTTCCTGCTTTTGGACTTCTGCCAGGCCAGCAGGAGTCCAAAGCCTGTGCAGGAGATGGGGGGGGGGGGGGGGGGGGATGTGCTCTGGACAAGTAGGGAGACACCTAGTGGCAGCTTTTTTAAATACAAATAAAACAGAAAACTTAATTTTTTTAAACAAATTACATTAGAAAGATTTTTTTTTTTTATTTACCATAAGGAGTGCGATAGCAAAAATTAGTTTTAATGAGAGTGCCCATTTTACTTCCGGAATGCCAGTATTACTTACGGTAGTCCTGGTCATGTGACCCCAAGTTTTAACTCCAGTTTTACCATGCGTTTCAGGCACACAGACTCTTATTAAGGACCTGTAAGCGCGAAACACGTAGATGGTTCTTGTTTTAGGTCTTTGCCTAAAGTGAGAAACTCTGGAGTTTGTCTTTGTTTGCTGTATTCAGCGCATCTATACCAGTGTTTCCCAACCAGTGTGCCTCCAGCTGTTGCAAAACTACAACTTCCAGCATGCCCAGACAGCCGAAGGCTGTCTGGGCATGCTGGGAGTTGTAGTTTTACAGCAGCTGGAGGCAGACTGGTTGGGAAACAATGATCTACACCATTGTCTGTGTACTGAAGTGAGATGGATTATCATCCCTTGCTTCAGTCTCTGTCCCCAGTGGCAACACATTCTAATTTCCTTATATCAAATATTCAAAGACATTGGGTCAATTTCATAAGCAGCAAATTAACCTATCAGTATTTATTTTTATTTTTGCGAAAAAAAAAGAAGATGAGCCCCTGGGGGAAACCCACACAAACACTGGGAGAATTTTAATGAAGTTTCTTTTAGCCGCTTCGGAGATTTATCAAAACAGGGAAAAAAAGTAAACTAGAAAATCCCTTTAGGTTGCTGAGAGCTAAGATTTGATTGATTGCTATGGATATCTCCTCCAGGGACATGGCTATAAGGGGCACAGAGGTACTGTAGCTGTCACAACCGGGGCCCTGGTGCCTGATGGGGTCCAGAAGCTCGACTCGGGTACATATGTGCCTGTTGGCAGAAACTAATGAATATATTCCTCTTAATTCATTTACTGGATATTAACGGGGTACTCCGGTGGAAAACGTTTTTTTTTTTTTTTTTTTTAAATCAACTGGTGCCAGAAAGTTAATCAGATTTGTAAATAACTTCTATTAAAACATCTAAATCCTTCCAGTACTTATTAGCTGTTGAATACTGCAGAAGAAATTATTTTCTTTTTGGAACACAGCGCTCTCTGCTGAATCACGAGCACAGTGCTCTCTGCTGACATCTCTGTCCATTTCAGGAACTGACCGGAGCAGCATATGTTTTCTATGGGCATTTTCTCCTACTCTGGACAGTTCTTAAAATGGACAGAGATGTCAGCAGAGAGCACTGTGCTCGTGATGTCAGCAGAGAGCTCTCTGCTCCAAAATTAAAATAATTTCTTCTGTAGTATTCAGCAGCTAATAAGTACAGGGAGGATTTAGATTTTTTTTAATAGAAGTAATTTACAAATCTGTCTAACTTTCTGGCACCAATTGATTTAAAATAAAAACGTTTTCCACCGGAGTACCCCTTTAACAATGTTATAATATTAACAGACGTCTCCTCCACAGTATTAAAGGGGTACTCCACAGGAGAAAAAGAAAATGTCAAATCAGCTGGTGCCAGAATGTTATACATATTTGTAAATTACTTCTATATAAAAATCTTAATCCCTCCAGTACTTATCAGCTGCTGTATGCTCCAGATGAAGTTGTGTAGTTCTTTCCAGTCTGACCACAGTGCTCTCTGCTGACACCTCTGTCCATGTCAGGAACTGTCCGGAGCAGGAGCAAATACCCATAGCAAACCTCTCCTGCTCTGGACAGTTCCTGACATGGACAGAGGTGTCAGCAGAGAGCACTGTGGTCAGACTGGAAAGAAATTCACAACTTCCTCTGGAGCATACAGCAGCTCATAAGTACTGGAAGGATTAAGATTTGTAAATAAAAGTAATTTACAAATCTGTTTAACTTTTTGTCACCAGTTGATTTAGTAAAAAAATATTTCCCCCTGGAGTAACCCTTTAATGAACTGCTGGTTACAAATTGAACTCCTATGAAAGTTCTGTAAATATTTCTAATATTTAATGTTTCTTTCAATATAAAAAATGATCCTATTTCTTTTTTATCTTTCTTTCTTTCTTATGTTTTTTTTTAGTTTTTTTTTTTTTTTACATTTTTTTCCTAGATCAATCTCCTTAATGCTTCTGGTCTCAAAAGGGAATAAAATGCGTCTTTGCCTAGAGATTTAGAATGGAAAATCTGGTCTCGATTGTGAGACTACATCCCGGGGGGAACTTTACACTGATCCATTAAACACTAACGGATCAAATGAAGCCATGTGAAGCACAATCCTGCCAATATGACTGTATATTACTGTGAGGTCATTTCCAGCCACTTCATTACCAGGCAATTACTTGGCTTTATTGGGCCATTTTGATTAGATTGCCAATTACAATAACAATTGCTCCTTTTATATCATCTAAAAGGAATACAAAGGAAGACAAAAGTAACACATAAACCAGAGTAATGGATGATGTTGGGATAAGCAACATTGAATGGGCTTAAATACAATCACAACACAATTGTTAAATCTGCACAACATTGTCCTGTCCTGTATTTTCTTTTTCTTTAAATAAACATCACAACATCATGTGGCAGAGAGATCACTAACCCTATCTATGATAATGGAGGAAAGTGATAGCAGTTACCAGTGAGCAGTGGCTGTAAACTCTTGACATGTCACACACAGAGGTGTCAAACGTTTTGATCGGTTAGGGTCTGGATAGAGCTGGTAGTAACACATGTCTGTGTGATATATTAAAAAAATCAGTTTTATTCATTTATTTATTTTTTAAGGGACATTAATGCTTTTAAGGGGTACTCTGCTGCAAAACATCTTATCCCCTATCCAAAGGATAGAGGATAAGATGTCTAATAGCGGGGGTCAGGCCGGTGGGGATCTCCGCTGCGGCACCCCAGTCATCCGGTGCACAGAGCGAACTCCGCTCCATGTCAGATGACTGGCGACTACAGCCATCACACCCCCTCCATTTATGTCTATGGGAGGGGGAGTAGCGTGATTTCACAAACACGGAAGCTCCAAGCTTTCGTGTTCCGGATACCACCGCTGCCAGCCTGGAGATCGGACAGCAGGATAGATTTGCTATGGGGATTTGCTCCTGCTCTGGACAGTTCATGACATGGACAGAGGTGTCAGCAGAGAGCACTGTGGTCAGACAGAAAAGAAATTCAAAAAGAAAAGAACTTCCTCTAAAGCATACAGCAGCTAATAAGTTCTGGAAGGATTACGATTTTTTAATAGAAGTAATTTACAAATCTGTATAACTTTCAGACATCAGTTGATTTGAAAAAATATATAGTTTTCCGACGGAGTACCCTTAACCCCTTAAAAACCAAGCCCATTTTCACCTTAAGGACCAGAGCATTTTTTGCACATCTGACCACTGTCACTTTAAACCCTTAAGGACGCAGCCCTTTTTCACCTTAAGGGCTGAGCCCTTTTTCGCAATTCTGACCACCGTCGCTTTACGAATTAATAACTCGAAAACGCTTTTACCGAATATTCTGATTCTGAGATTGTTTTTCGTGACATATTCTACCTTATTTTGGTGGTAAATTTTCGGCGTTACTTGCATCCTTTTTTGGTGAAAAATCCACAAATTTCATGAAAATTTTGAAAATTTTGCATTTTTCTAACTTTGAAGCTCTCTTGTAAGGAATATGGATATTCCCAATAAATGTTATTTTTATTCACAAATACAATATGTCCACTTTATGTTGGCATCATAAAATGGACAGATTTTTGCTTTTTGAAAAAATCAGAGGGCTTCAAAGTAAAGCAGCAATTTTCAAAAAGGTCATGAAAATTATCTGAAGGGATAGATGTTATAGAACTACAACTCCCAGCATGCCTGGGCAGTCTAGGCATGCTGAGAGTTGTAGTTTGGCAACATCTGGAGGGCTACCGTTTGGGCACCACAACAGTTTGGCCTTCCTAGTTGTTGCCACAATAAAGATCAGTTTACATTCACTTTCATTCCCCCCCCCCCCACCATAGTTTCCCTACCTGAGCCAGGATCCAGCAGTCTCCAGCGACGATCGGGGGTCCCCAGGCATCTTCTCCTCCAGGTACCGGCCTCTATCTTCTCCTCACGTGTCAAGGGGTGGGCAGAATGGGGGGTTGCCATGGCAACCCACTGTCCTGCCCTGCCTTTGGTCAGAATGAGTTCTGACCAATGGAAGGGGATAGGATGAGATTGCAGCACTTCGACCTCGCTCCTATCCCTCAGGATGATCAGGGCTGTCACTGACAGCTCCGATCATCCCTATTTTCCAGGTGATCGGGTCACCAGAGACCTGATCAGTCCGGAATAGCAGAAAATAGCATGTCTGAATTGACATGCGATTTTCTGCGATCGCCAACATGGCGACCCCCCTCGGCGATGTGCTGGGATGCCTGCTGAATGATTTCAGCAGGCATCCCGGTCCGGTCCCCAACCGGCTAGCAGTGGGGACCGGAATTCCCACGGGCGTATCCATACGCCTTCAGTCCTTAAGGACTCGGGATGCAGCTCGTATGCATACGCCCGGCGTCCTTAAAAGGTTAAGCATTAATAACTCTGAGATGCTTTTACTTATGAGTTTGATTCCAAGATAGTTTTTTCATGACATATTCTACTTTAACATAGTGGTAAATTTTCGTCGATACTTGCATCATTTCATGGTGAAAAATTCCCAAATTTCATCAAAAAATTGAAAATTTTGCATTTCTCTAACTTTGAAGCTCTCTGCTTGTAAGGAAAATAGACATTTCAAATACATTTTATATTGATTCACATATACAATATGTCTACTTCATGTTGACATCATAAAGTTGACATGTTTTTACTTTTGGAAGACATCAGAGGGCTTCAAAGTTCAGCAGCAATTTCCAAATTTTTCACGAAATTTTCTAAATCAGAATTTTTCAGGGACCCGTAAAATTTTTCAAGTGAATTTGAAGGGCCTTCATATTAGAAATACCCGATAACTGACCCCATTATAGAAAATGCACCCCTCAAAGTATTCAAAATGACATTCAAAAAGTTTGTTAACCCTTTAGGTGTTTCACAGGAATAGCAGCAAAGTGAAGGAGAAAATTCAAAATCTTCATCATTTACACTCGCATGTTCTTGTAGACCCAGTTTTTGAATTTTTACAAGGGGTAAAAGGAGAAAAAGCACCCCAAAATTTGTAACCCCATTTCTCCCGAGTAAGGAAATACCTCATCTGTGTATGTAAAGTGTTCGGCGGGTGCAGTAGAGGGCTCAGAAGGGAAGGAGCGACAATAGGATTTTGTAAAGTGAATTTTACTGAAATCGTTTTTGGGGAGTATGTCACATTTAGGAAGCCCCTATGGTGCCAAAACAGCAAAAAAAAAAAAAAAAAACTACACCCCTCAAGGCACCTAACAAGTGGTACAGTAAGCCTTAACACCCCACAGGTGTTTGACAACTTTTCCTTAAATTCGGATGTGTGATCTAAATAATTTTTTTTTTCACTAAAGTGCTGTTTTTTCCCAAATTTACCATTTTTACAAAGGGTAATCTGAGAAAATGCCCCCAAAATTTGTAACCCCATCTCTTCTGAGTATGGAAATACCCCATGTTAGGACGTAAAATGCTCTGCGGGCGAACTTCAGTGCTCAGAAGAGAAGGAGTCACATTGGGCTTTTGGAAAGCTAATTTTGCTGAAATGGTTTTTTGGGGGCATGTCACATTTAGGAAGCCCCTATGGTCCAAAAGAGCAATAAAAAAAACACATGGCCTACTATTTTGGAAACTGCACCCCTCAAGGAACGTAACAAGGGATACAGTGAGCCTTAATACCCCACAGGTGTTTGATGACTTTTTGTTAAAGTCGGATGTGTAAATGTAAAACCTTTTTTTTTCACAAAAATGCATCCCCCCCCCCCCAAATTTTACATTTTTACAAGGGGTAATAGGATAAAAATGCCCCCCAAAATTTGTAACCCCATTTCTTCTGAGTATGGAATACCCCATATGTGGATGTAAACTGCTCTGCGGCGCACTACAATGCTGAGAAGAGGAGGAGCACTATTGAGCTTTTGGAGAGAGAATTTGTTTGGAATGGAAGTCAGGGGCCATGTGTGTTTACAAAGCCCCCATGATGCTAGAACAGTGGACCCCCCCCCCACATGTGACCCCATTTTGGAAACTACACCCCTCAAATAATTTAATAAGGGGTGTAGTGAGTATTTACACCCCACTGGCCTTTGACAGATCTTTGGAACAGTGGGCTGTGCAAATGAAACCATTTGGACCACTATTCCAAAAATCTGTCAGACACCTGTGAGGCATAAATGCTCACTGTACCCCTTATTACATTACGTAAGGGGTGTCATTTCCAAAATGGGGTCACATGTGGGGGGTCCACTGTTCTGGAACCATGGGGGCTTTGTAAACACACGTGGCCTTCAATTCAGGACAAAACTTATCTACAAAATCCCAATGGCGCTCCTTCTCTTCTGAGCACCAGCAGAGCACTTGACGTCCACATATGGGGTATGTTCTTACTTAGAAGAAATGGGGTTACAAATGTGTGGGGTGCTTTTTCCTATTTACCCTTGTGAAAAAGAAAAATATAGGGTAACACCAGCATTTTAGTTAAAAACTTTTTTTTTTCCATTTTCCCATCCAAATTTAACGAAAATTTGACAAACACCTGTGGAGTATTAAGGCTCACTATACCCCTTGTTACATTCCGTGAGGGGTGTAGTTTCCAAAATAGGGTTACACGTTGGCATATATTTTTTTGCATTTATGTCAGAACTGCTGTAAAAGCAGCCACCCCTGTGCAAATCACCAATTTAGGCCTCAAATGTACATAGTGCGCTCTCACTCTTGAGCCTTGTACGTCCGCAGAGCATTTCACGCCCACATATGGGGTATTTCCATACTCAGGAGAAATTGAGTTACAAATTTTGGCATTTTTTTTCCTTTTACCTTCTTGTGAAAATAAAAAGTATGGGGCAACACCGGCATGTTAGTGTAAATATTTTTATTTTTTTACACTAACAGGCTTGTGTAGACCCTAACTTTTCCTTTTCATAAGGGGTAAAAGGAGAAAAAGCACCCCAAAATTTGTAGTGCAATTGCTCCTGAGTACGGAAATACCCCATATGTGGCCCTAAACTGTTTCCTTGAAATACGACAGGGCTCCGAAGTGAGAGAGCGCCATGCGCAATTGAGGACTAAATTAGGGATTGCATAGGGGTGGAAATAGGGATATTCTATGCCAGTGATTGCCAAACAGGGTGACTCCAGCTGTTTCTAAACTCCCAGCATCCCTGGACAGTCAGTGGCTTTCCGGAAATGCTGGAAGTTGATGTTTTGAAACAGCTGGAGGCTCCATTTTGGAAACACTGCTGTACAATACGTTTTTCATTTTTATTGGGGGGGGGCAGTGTAAGGGGTGTATATGTAGTGTTTTACCCTTCATTATGTGTTAGTATAGTGTATTGTTTTTAGGGTACATTCACACAGGCGGGGGTTTACGGTGAGTTTCTGGTTAACTTGAAGCAGGAAACTCACTGTAAACCCGCCCGTGTGAATGTACCCTGTACATTCAGATGGGGGGGAGGGGGCATTTGCACAGGATGCCTGCTGATAAATATCAGCAGTTATCCTGGTCCTTAAGTACCAGGGAGCGAAGCAAACCTGTATGCCCTGGGTCCCTAAGTGGTTAATAATTTTGTCAAGCCCATTTGGTGTGACATTATGTCCAATTTGCTTATTTTACTCCCTTTTATGATTTAGTTCCAATACAACAAATACAAGAAAGGGAATGAACATATACCTACAAAAAAACGCCTGAAGCACATAGTGAATGCCACACTGTGGCTACCCACTGTCCCAACATGTCCAAGGTGTTTCATATTAAAGTAGGTAGAGTACAGGAGTTTATTGCCATCTTCCCTCTCGATTAATAGACCCACTAGTAAAAAGCCGTATAATGGGGTTGAACAAATACGTTTGTAGATGTTGTACAGATTCTGTCCCAATAGCACACCTACGTTTATGACTCCTAACGTGTATTTTTACTGTCAATCTAATCCAGTGGTCTCCAAACTGTGGTCCTCCAGATGTTGCAAAACTACAACTCCCAGCATGCCTGGACAGCCAACGGCCATAGTTTGATGACCATTGGTCTAATTCATAGCTAAGGGTAACTATGGGGTTTGTCCCATTGCTCACAGATATTGTTGGAGAAAACCCTTAGAAGCTAACAAAATGATTTCGCAGGATGTTAACTCTTAAAGGGAGCCTGTCACACTAAAAATGCTGTCCAATCTACATGCATCATGGTGTAGAGCAAGAAGAGATGAGCAGATTGATATATAGTTTTGTGGGAAACGTTCCAGAATAACTTGTTATTTATTCATGTAAACTTCTGCCCATTCCGAGCTTAAAAGTCATGTAGGTGATTGACAGCTATGTGTATATAAGTATGCATAGAGACAGAGCTGTCAATCACTGAGTAGGACAACCCACTTGACTACGTATCTCAGAATGAGTAGAGGTTTACATATCTAAGTGACAAGTTATCTTGCAATGTTTCCCACCAAACTATATATTGATCTGCTCAGCTCCTCCTGCTCTATACCATGATTCCTACAGATTGTACTGTGTTTTCAATGTGGCAGATTTCCGTCTAAGGACGAGCCGGCTCGTCCTGACACAGCAAGTGGTGTATGACGCGGGCTGCCAACTCGAGTCTGTGCCATACCGGCTGGCCCCCATCTGATTCCTGTAGCCACGGCCGGCTATTAACCCTTTAGATCTCCACTGTCAAAGTTGACAGCTGCGTCTAAAGGGACATTTAAACAATCCCTGGTGGGGTGGATCGCCTCCCCGCAGCGTGATCATGGGGGGGGGGGGATCATCTGTAGAGGTAGCCGGAGGGCTTACTTCTCCTGCTGCAGCTGTCCCGGCTCTGAAGTTGATAAAGCCTGGCGTAAATGTCCAAACTATAAAAATATAATGTTAATTAAACCGCACGATCTATGGCGTACACATGAAAGAATTCCAAAGTTCAAAATTGCGTATTTTTGGTCACTTTGTATACTCTAAAAAAATTTATAAAAAGCGAGCAAAAAGAAAAAGTCACATCAAAACAAAAATGGTACCGATAAAACTTCAGATCATGGCACAAAAAATGAGCTGTCATACATCCCTGTATAGGGAAAAATAAAAAATAAAGTAATTTGGGTCAGAAAAAGGCAATTTTACACATATTAATTTTGGTGCATGTAGTTAGAATTTTTTAAAGTAGTAAAATAAAACCTAGATATATTAGGTATCCTTGTAACCGTATGGACCTACAGAATAACGATATGGTGTCATTTTTACCAAAAAGTACACTACATAGAATTGGAAGCCCCTAAAATTAACAAAATGGCTTTTTTTTTCCAATTTTGCCCACAAATATATATTTTTTTTTTCAGTTTCGCAGTAAATTTTTTAGTGAAATGATTGATGTCATTATAAAGTACAATTGGTGGTGCAAAAAAAAAGCTCTTATATGTGTCTGTATGTGCAAAATTGAAAGGGTTATGATTTTTAGAAGGTGATGTTGAAAAAACGAAAGTGCAAAAATGGAAAAACCCTGCGTCCTTAACCCCTTAAAGACCTGGGCTTTTTCCGTTTTTTCATTTTCAATTTTTCCTCCTTATCTTTAAAAAATCATAACTCTTAAAAATTTTCACCTAAAATTCTTTATGATGGCTTATTTTTTGCGTCACTAATTCTACTTTGTAATGACATCAGTTATTTTACCCAAAAATCTATGGTGAAACGGGAAAAAAATTCAATGTGCGACAAAATTGATGAAAAAACACTATTTTGTAAGTTTTGGGGGCTTCCGTTTTTACGCAGTACATTTTTTGGAAAAAATGATACCTTATCTTTATTCTGTAGGTCCATACGGTTAAAATGATACCCTACTTGTATAGGTTTGATTTTGTATCACTTCAGAAAAAAATCATGAATACATGCAGGAAAATTTATATGTTTAAAATGGTCATCTTTTGACCCCTATAACTTTTTTATTTTTCTGTGTTCCGGGCGCTATGAGGGCTCATTTTTTGCGCCGTCATCTGAAGTTTTTAGTGGTACCATTTTTGTTCTGATCAGACTTTTTGATCACTTTTTATTCGCGTACGGCATTGTACGGAATTTTTTTGCGCGTACGGCATTGAATGAGCAGTTTAAAAAGCAGTATATTTTTACAATTCGGACATTTCCGCACGTGGCGATACCACATATGTTTATTTTTATTATTATTTACATAATGTTTTTTTAATTCTTGGAAATGCCGGGTGATTCAAACTTTTATTAGGGGAAGGGATAATTGAAAGGGTTAATGATTTTTTTTTACACTTTTCTTATGCAATATTATAGCTCCTATAGGGGGCTATAACATTGCATTAACTGATCTTTTACACTGATTGATCCATCTCCATAGGAATGGATCAATCAGTGTTTTCGGCAATTGAATGCTCAAGCCTGGATCTCAGGCTTGAAGCATTCATTCGGCGATCAGACAGCGCAGGAGAAGGTAAGAAGACCTCCTCCTGTGCTACAGCTGTTCGGGATGCCGCGATTATACCGCGGCGATCCCGAACAGCTCCCTGAGCTAACCGGCAACTTTCACTTTCGTTTTTAGCCACGCGGCTATTAGAGGCGGGTCCCGGCTTCACTATGACGCCGGGCCTGCCGCGATATGATGCGGGGTCACCGTGTGACCCCGCGTTATATCGCAGGACCGGGACCCAGGACGTACCCATACGTCCTGGGTCCTTAAGAGGTTAAGGGGTTAAACATCCTCTGGTGGAGATGGCAGACATGCTGCCTTTTAAATATTTGTCTCTGCTGAGGATTTGGAGCTGTATATCAGAAAAGTACAATGTAGGCCCTTATAAATATATATTAGGAAATGAAAGGGGCTATTCAGGGAGCTAATTTCTTCCAAAAATGGTACCAACCCTGTTCTCCGGTTGTGTGTGGTATTCAAACTTGGCTCTAGTCATTTCAATGTAACTGAGCTGCAATACCACACACAACCTGAGGACAGGGATGGCACTGGTTTAAAAAACAAAAAAACAAAAACAGCCCTGTTTTTTTTTTTTTAAATCATGAATAGCCTTTTTAATAGGCACAGGATACTGGACTTAAAGGGGTACTCGGCCCCTAGACATCTTATCTCCCATGCAAATGATAGGGGATGAGATGTCTGATCACGGGGGTCCTGCTGCTGGGGCCCCGCACAATCTCCCTGCTGCACCCTGCACTAGTTTAGAGTGTCAAATGCAGAGCCAGCCATCACGACCCCTCCAATAGACTTGCATTGAGGGGGCGTGGCCATGACATCACAAGCCTCCGACCTGCATCGCCAGTCATCTGGCACCGACCGAAGTTCGCTCCATGCACCGGATGTCTGGTGTGCCGCTGCCAAGATTGTTGGGGTCCCCATTGGCAGGAAGCCCGCGATCAGACATCTTATCCCCTATCCTTTTTGGATAGGGGATAAGATGTCTAGGGGCGGAGTACCCCTTTAACACCAACATGGAGATTCACTTTAAGCTTGTATATAAGAGAAGGCCGCCATGAGCTACTGGATATGATAATATATGTGTATGGGAAGATTGTAAAATATATATGCACCCCCTTGTGCAGTCAAGATGAGAAACGTAAACCAGTTGGTGTCATAAAGGCAATTTCAGCTCATCAGCTCCAGGCAAGTGAAACATATTGCTCATAAAGATCATGCCCACATGTTTTATATGCCAAATTACCCATGACTGGTTGCATCGTATTCAGCAAGACACACGATTACAGTTCCCAAAGGCTTTGCATGTGGCCTGTTGTAAAATAAAAATACATTTAAAAAAAGTGATATTTTGGTGCGACAAATCTTGCCGTATCTACTATTTTATGTAAGCCCAAGATGTTAGGGAAAACAGTTAAGGATTAAATGACAAACTAGTTTTAATTAAAAGTCCAGTTGTCTCAAGTGCACAAGGAAAGTGACTTTCCTATGAAGAAGGTCAGTGCGTCAACACTTAGTGCTGAAAGGGATTGCAGAGCAGTCAAATCCAATCCTCCATAGGAGTGAAGGGATTATGGAGAGTTTCATGTCTCTAATCCCTTTAGTGTTCTGCAAGACCCTCTAGCACTGAAGGGATTAAGAACACATTTTTGAAGAGTGAACAGTGAAACAAAGATTACCCGGGGTCATAAAGAGAAATCATAAAAGTAGCCTATGTGTCTACGTAAATACCAGGCGCAGCTGAGAGGTAGGAAAAAGAAGAGGCCTCATTGATTGGAGAGAGATTTTTTTTGTACTTTTTATAGTCATAAAATTGCCTTAAAACTGTCATTATTAAGAATTATTTATAGTAGACAGAATTTGATTGATAAAAGTTTAAACTGGGGGTAAACATAGATCCTACTGGAGAATCATAATCGGGGATTAATATTAATGGTTGGCATAACATTCTCTTGTATGTAAGAACTTGTCTGGAAGTGACTGGACTTAGTGACATCTGAGGTCTTTAGAAGAAAAAAAAAAACTCTCTTACCCTCCTTGCTCCCGCGGCATCACCAGTATAACAGAGCTCCGGTCCCCACTGTCTGGTGCTTCCTGGTTTAGGGGACTTGATGTGTCCCACCTCAGCCACTGATTAGCTCAGCAGTCATTTGACATCACGTTTCTAAACCTATAGGCACCAGATAGTGGGGACCAGAGCTCGGTGTAAATTGAGATAGATATAAGAATAGTAAAAACAAACCATAAAAACTGACCCTAAATACTAACCCAAACAGAAGACAGCACTCACCCTCGCTGTCTCTAAAAATATCCCTAATGAAAACCCTAATCTGCAAAACCGATCCTTGCACCAAAAAAAGGAAGATACTATTACCAGAATTCAATAAGATTGAATAGTACTGGAGCAAATACAATAAGATATAGGAACAATGGGGGTTACTTTTCAATAATGGTCTTGACTAGATAATTTTTGTTGTTAGTCTAGATGCATTTTTTTGGGCGTTGATGCTCCAAATGTATCATATTGTCGCAGTGTCCATGATAAATTTTGCACAGATCTGCACCCAGATCATTTTCTTCTGCCGCTTTCAGATCATGTCTACCCTGCTTCTGAGGAGCTTGTTTGTCTGTGTGTTTGGCTTTATTTGTTTTAGTTTTCATTTTAAGGCAAATTAACCCCTTAACGACGCAGGACGTATATTTACGTCCTGCGCCGGCTCCCGCGATATGAAGCGGGGTCGCGCCGCGATCCCGCATCATACCGCGTCGGTCCCGGCGCTAATCAACGGCCGGGACCCGCGGCTAATACCACACATCGCCGATCGCGGCGATGTGCGGTATTAACCCTTTAGAAGCGGCGGTCAAAGCTGACCGCCGCTTCTAAAGTGAAACTGAAAGTATCCCGGCTGCTCAGTCGGGCTGTTCGGGACCGCCGCGGTGAAATCGCTGCGTCCCGAACAGCTGATCGGACACCGGGAGGGCTCTTACCTGCCTCAGATCACGGCGAAAAAAATGAGTCCTCATACCGCCCCGTACGTGGAAAAATAAAAAAGTTATAGGGGTCAAAAAATGACATTTTTAAACGTATAAATTTTCCTGCATGTAGTTATGATTTTTTCCAGAAGTGCGACAAAATCAAACCTATATAAGTAGGGTATCATTTTAACCGTATGGACCTACAGAATAATAATGTGTAATTTTTACCGAAAAATGCACTGCGTAGAAACGGAAGCCCCCAAAAGTTACAAAATGGCGTTTTTTTTCGATTTTGTCGCACAATGATTTTTTTTTCCGTTTCGCCGTGCATTTTTGGGTAAAATGACTAATGTCACTGCAAAGTAGAATTGGCGATGCAAAAAATAAGCCATAATATGGATTTTTAGGTGGAAAATTGAAAGGGTTATGATTTTTAAAAGGTAAGGAGGAAAAAACGAAAGTGCAAAAACGGAAAAACCCTGAGTCCTTAAGGGGTTAAAGGACTTATCCAGGAAAAAAAACTTTTTTTATATATATCAACTGGCTTCAGAAAGTTAAAGAGATTTGTAAATTACTTCTATTAAAAAATCTTAATCCTTTCAGTACTTATGATCTGCTGAAGTTGAGTTGTTCGTTTCTGTCTAAGTGATCTCTTATGTTTCGGAAACTGTCCAGAGTAGAAGCAAATCCCCATAGCAAACCTATTCTGATCTGCTCTCTGACAGAGAGGTCAGCAGAGAGCACTGCTGTCAGACAGAAAAGAACAACTCAACTTCAACAGCTGATAATAATTAGAAGGATTAAGATTTTTTAAGAAGTAATTTACAAATCTGTTTAACTTTCTGGAGGCAGCTGATATATAAAAATAAATTATTTCCTGGAATACCCCTTTAATGTCTAAAAAAAAGGTCTGCAAAAAGAGATAAAAAATATATATATATATATATATATATATATAGGATGGTGGGAGCTACTCTTTAAACATTCTTATTCTTTACCTTATTTTCTTTCTCTCTCTCTCTCTCTCTCTCTCTCCCCCCCCCCCCCCCCCCTCTCTCTCTCTCTCCCTCTTTCTCTCTCTCTCCCTCTCTCCCTCCTTCTCTTTCATTCTGACTGATGATTTTTTTTATTTTTGGCAAACATACAGGGGTACTAATCTTTTTATAACTGGTCAGGAAGTGGTCTAGATTTGCGGGTTTTTTTTTGCGCCAGTTGCGGCAAAATTTGCGCAAAAAGTCAAAAACACACAGATAATAAATTCATAACAGATTTTACAATAAAAAAAAGCAAAAAAAAAAACCCAGCAATTAGAGCAAAAATAAAAGAAATTTGCAAATGTAGACCATGAAAAGCAATAGAACATCATGACAAATAACCCCATTGACTACAAAAGAACAAACCAAGAACTAACTGAACTGACAAGGAACAAAACTGAGCATACACTATAATCCGCACCACATTGCCAAGGTTAGGAATATAGAGAGTATCACCAATCAGAAACTTAATTCCAAGTGAGTCCTGAGTCACTGAGATTAGCTGATCCACAATAATCATTCTACTGTGATGTATTCCCAAACAAACAAATATACCAGAGAAGAATATAGCTATGACACTTGTTTCCAAGCAGAGATAGACCATTACAGAACATTAACTTTTCATGTACTGATAAAATTACAGTCTAATAATAAATTTGTGTTAATAACTTTGTGAAGCACTGTAACAAATATGTTTGAACAGATCTTAACCCCTCCTGCAAATGGACATACTGTAAGTGCTGTAACCTATCATTGACAGCCATCATGTTTGTAGCATGTTAACGGAGATATCAGTAGTGAAAAACGTATCCACTTTCCTAAGGATAGGGGATAAGTTTCAGATCGCGGGGGTCCGACCGCTGGGGCCCCCCGTGATCTCCTGTATGGGGCCCCTACAGCCCGCGGGAAGGGGGCGTGTTGACCACCGCATGAAGAGGCCGCTGACACGCCCCCTCAATACAACTCTGTGGCAGAGCCTTCGGCAATCTCTGGCTCTGCCATAGAGTTATATTGAGGGTGTGTGTCGGCCGCCGCTTTGTGCGGTGGTCAACATGCGCCATCTGGCCAGAGAGCCGAAGCCCCGTACAGGAGATCGCCGGGGGCCCCAGCAGTGGGAGCCCCCGCAATCTGAAACTTATCCCCTACCCTTAGGATAGGGGATAAGCTTTTCACCACTGGACTACCCCTTTAATGGAGAGAGTTCCTTTTGTCAGCCCATTGGCATCATGAGCATGGCATCATTGGGTGTTGCCGAGTTACCATGTCAGTTTATGACTCATTAAATTCCTCCCAGTCTGCCATAGGTATGAGCCTATTAGGATATGTCAGAAACATAACCATGCTTCAGAGTACTGAGTATTTCAAAGGATTAGACAAGTAATCAAGAGATCACAACTTCAATCCCTCTGGTAGACTTGAAGTTTAATACATAAATAAAAACATTCATTAATTTCAATAAAAAAATAAAAATAAAAAAAAAATAAACCCCTTTAAAAGGTACCTGTCATCAACAGAAACTTTTTTATATAATACAGATATCATTATATGTATAATTGTAATAAACATTGATTAAAAAACGTGTACATTTTGTCCCTGCAGCTATATAGTTGAAATAGTTGCAGGAACAGAATTTTTTCATCCAAAAAAAAAAAAACACATTTTTTAACCAATGTATATTACAAATATACATATTATGGTATTATAGAAAAAGGTTACACTTGAATTATTTATCAAAAAATAAATAAAATAAAAAAAAATAAAATATATATAGATATATATATATATATATATATATATTTTTTTTTTAAAGAATATATATACTGTATGCTATCTCCACAATCATAAAATAAATATTATATCATATAGTGAATATACATAATCAATTAAACATAATATTTATACAGTATATTTTAAAATTGCAAAAAAAGTTGCAATTGTTGTTTTTTTCCATTTCCTACAGAGCAAAACAAAAAAAGAATAAAAGTACCGTATTTATCGAGGTATACCACGCACCGGCCTATAACACGCACCCTCATTTTACCAAGGATATTTGGGTAAAAAAAGTTTTTTACCCAAATATCCATGGTAAAATGAGGGTGCGTGTGTGCGCGTGTATACCCCGATATACCCCCAGGAAAGGCAGGGGGAGAGAGGCCGTCGCTGCCCGCTTCTCTCCCCCTGCCTTTCCTGGGGTCTAGAGCCCTGCTGCCGGCCCTTCTCTCCCCCTGGCTATCGGCGCCGCTGCCCGTTCTGTCCCCCTGACTATCGGTGCAGGCGCCGATAGCCAGGGGGAGAGAAGCGGCGCCGACAGCCAGGGGGAGAGAAGGGGCAGCGGCACACATTGCCGGCGCCGCTGCCCCGTTGCCTCCCCCCATCCCCGGTGGCATAATTACCTGGGTCGGGTCCGCGCTGCTGCAGGCCTCCGGCGCGCGTCCCCTGCGTTGTTGCTATGCATGGCGCGGCGCACTGACGTCATGCGCCGCGCCGTGCAGCGCATAGCAACGACGCCGGGGATGCACGCCGGAGGCCTGCAGCAGCGCGGACCCGACCCAGGTACTTATGCCACTGGGGATGGGGGGAAGCAACGGGGCAGAGGTGCCGCCAATGGGTGCCGCTGCCCCTTCTCTCCCCCCGGCACCGATAGTCAGGGGGACAGAACGGGCAGCGGCACCGATAGCCAGGGGGAGAGAAGGGCCAGCAGCAGCGCTCTAGACCCCAGGAAAGGCAGGGGGAGAGAAGCGGGCAGCGACGGCCTCTCTCCCCCTGCCTTTCCTGGGGGTGTATCAGCGTATGACACGCACAAAGACTTTAGGCTAAAAATTTTAGCCTAAAAAGTGCGTTTTATACGCCGATAAATACGGTAAATCAATAATCTGCATGTAGCCTATTAAAAACTACAATCTGTTCTGTAAAAAATAAGTAATCATACGACTTTGTCTACAGGAATGTAAACGTCATATTTTTCGCTTTGCAAGAAAAATTTTAAAAACGAATGGTTCTGAGGGCCGAAAGAGACTAATCCTTAAGGGCTTAATTCTGGTTCTTGTAACCGACAGCAATAACTGTATTTGATGCATCTTAGGTTTCTTTAAATGACAAATGATGGATAATCTTTCTTATGGCAATGATGGTTGCTCGCAAATACACAAAAACAACACTGCTGCTTATAAATCTGACAAATTGGTTCTAAACTTGCTCTGACCTTTTGGAGAAAGCATTTGCTTTGTACAGACCATACTGGGAGATATAATCCAGTGGCAGACAGCAGGATCATTGCTGTATGTTTTGTGCTGTGTAATGAGACAATGTGATGAAAAGCCTATCCCAGAAGAGAATACACACCTGCTGTTATTCAGCTCCCAGCGAAAAAAACACAGCCGATGCAAAGTGAAGAATGAGAATCCTCTCGCTGTTCTTTGGGGTTATATCAGCTTTTCCTTTACTGTAAATCAATTTTATTATTCAAGCTATTCTACAGGTCTTATACCAAGGTAATAACATTAAGTCTCGCCGTCTTCTGAGTTATGTTTCTATTTGATTGGATTATAGTAATATAATGAACATTGCCAGAGTCGTACCCTTGTTGGTTCTCCCCTGGCATCCAGCTCTAAGGTGTCCGGCATGTCTCTTTTTAGATGCAACCATGGGCATAAGTAATTTGAAATTCACTTCCCCAGGTCTCATTTTTCAAGCTCTGAACATACTGCTGTAGCATATGGCATTATTTTTTATTATAATTTACTTTAAGGGGTATTCCATTGAGTGTTTTTATAAATAACTATGCTTTGGCTGCTATAACATATAGAAAACTATACTTATCTTCCCCGTTCCCCGACAGCTGCTGTTCTGTCAGAGCCCAGTCTCTCTGCACAGCTCCTCCTGGTGTCAGTGCCCTTTGTGGCAATGACTGGTTGGAGTTCAAAGCTGCTGCCGCCAGCAATTGGCTGAAAAGGTGTAATGTCTGTATTCCGTACTTTGCATGCCTGACCAGTTTTTGCATGATGTTTGCTTTGGTCAGGATAGTGTTAATGTTTCAAGCCAATAGGCTCCTGGGTGGGGTTATTTAGACGACAGCTCTGCTGGTATTCCTGGTTGCTAATTGCACTATGTTTCACACAGTACCTTAGTCTGTTCACATGTATCCTTAGTTCAGCCATGGCTTCTTATCCTGTATTTGTGTATCTATATTTTAGCTTTGTTATGTTTGTACTTTGTTCAGGGTTTAAGTGTTATGATTTGTATATGTTTAGTGTATCTTGGTTAGACCCGTGTTCATATTGTATTCTGTTATCTATCCTTGTTGGTTCTTGTTAGTGATTCCCTGTTTAGTTCTTGGAGCCTGTTCAGACTAATCCGGTTCTCTGTTCAGTGTTCGATATTTAGTATTCCTGTTTAGAAACTTGACCCGTATTACTCCATGTTATGGAGTTTGGCTTTCAAAGTTTTTCTTGTATCTGTCTAGTGTGAATTGTGTTTTAGTATTCCTGACCTGTATGGTTTCTGACCCTGCATATCCTGGTCCTGTTTAGTCTGTGTTATATTTATTCTTTAAATCATTCCTGTTCATATTATCCTATCTGCTGTTTCCTGAACTGATGATATATTTAGCCTTGATGTTCCTGTTTATTGCTATTTAGCATTCCTGCTCTGTATTAGGTCCTTAGTCCTGTTTGTTGGTTATTGTGTTAACCACTCGTAATCTTGACGTCTACCCATACCTTGTACAATTTATTTGTTATTTTGACTCAGCACATTAGTGCAGTTTATGGACCAGCTCCAAGTTGTGATACACCGCTATGGTGTCTTTGTAAGTAGAATGGGAAAGTGGCTTTAGAGAAAGTTAGGGCCCACGTCTTCCCTGCCCTACATGATGTGATCATGACAAAAGGCAAACTGCTTACATGGACCGTGCTCTGTAAGAATGGCAGCAACAGGGGAGCAGGGAAAGTAAGTGTAGTTTTTTTTTCTTTTTTAAAGCAGCGTGAGCACAGTTATTTACAAAAATATATTAAATGGAATACCCTTTTGAAGAGATTGTCTGGCAAAATAAAAATTTAAAGGGGGCAGGCTTGGTTAACAGATTAAAGACCATACCTCACTTACCCCACACTGCTGCTGTTTGATGGATCCCAGGTTCCTGCCAACCACTACTTCCTTGTTACCATCTTGACACACAGGAAATGCCAGCTAAGCCAATCACTTGCCACAGTGGGGACTTCCCTGAACCAGTAATTTAATTCATGGCACAAAACATGCCCACAACACTCTTCAATGTGTCTTTGTTTTGCATATTTTACCCTCCAACAAGAGCAGTGCACTTTCTCATCTTTATCCCCACAGTATTTGAGTAGTCATCTACCCACCCCAACAGGATCTTAAAACTTCCCGACAGGATCTTAAAACTTCCTAGGAACCAATACCTTCATATGTGACTAATAAAGATGACATTTTACATAATTGTCTTATGAGCTTATACACCTGCTTAGAAATAGATGACTTAAAAGTGAAAAAAAAAAAAAAGTAAAGAATGAGAAAGTTGATGTAAAAACAATCCAATGTATTTTGCTTGTTAACACTGAGCAAGTAGTATTGGGTCTTTGTGAGCGTGTAGTGCCGACAAGTCCTGAACTGCATTCTCATCACTCTTATCGGATCACTTATTCTACACTTGAGGCAAAGAAGGTTAAAAGTATAAAAAATCTGTCTCTGCCACAAACTCCTTGACAGCGGATTGATTTAAGGATTCCCTAGTGGTCGTACTTTATGAGCAGTCAAATTCCAACTACAGCTGTTAACTGGAAATTGAGATTTGTAGAGGGAATAATGTCTTCCTGATAGCCTCAACAGTAAGTTAAATCGGTACTAGGTCAGATATTCAACGGATCCATGCCTAAAATACATTAATGCAAAATAATAAAGTAAAAGGAATGGAAAGAATTCATCCCATCAAATGGACTCCTACTAACCTGATCAAATCATCTGGTCAACTTCAGTAGGATCTTTATGGGCTCCATTTATTAGGCACACTATCACAGTTATACTGTCATGACAGTCATGCACAATATGTTTTTATCAGGTTTAGAACTGGCTGGATTTTTACATTTTAGGATACTTTAAAGGAATACTCCGGGCATAACTGATCCACTGTGTTATGTCAATTACAAAGCTTCAGGGGGCAGCGTATGGCACAGGGATTCTCTTTATGGTGTTCTTTATATCCAGAGTCATGTAACGGCCCCTCAGGCTCTGCACTAGGCATTGTACAATGATTCTGTTTTACCTGGTGAGTTTGTTTAATATTTTGTTTATTATTTATTGTTTTATTCTTTCTTTTACTTTGTGTGCAAGATCTATATATTTAAAACTCCTTGTATGGAAGTTCCAACATAATTTCAAAAAAGCTTTAATGAAACTTGTTACACATGTTACTTATATGTCAATTAAAAATACAGTAGAGTAATTAACCCTAACCCTCCCCTTTATGTATGTGTGTGTGTGTGTGTGGGGGGGGGGGGGGGGTTCTCTGATGTCACATGCAAGTCTATGGGAAATGTATGTTCCAGTATCACTTTCAAATGGCTGGAGATATTTTAATGAAACTCAGTGCACATGTTACTCATATGGCAGATAAAAATGTAGTTATATTAACCCTAACACACCTCCTTATTCAAGGGTGGAGTTTTTTGTCTGAAGTCAATTGCAAGTCTATGGTGTTTCCGATACATCTCTCAATAACTCTTGGGCTGCAGAGATTGCCTGGGACTTATAAACAACCTGCTGACCGTCCAGTAGGCAGATGCAGAGAACAGTCAGTGCAGCGGATGGGATATCAGAACAGTATATGAGGTCGGGATATGAGGAGGGGATATGAGGAGGGGATATGAGGAGGGGATATGAGGTCGGGATATGAGGAGGGAATATGAGGAGGGGATATGAGGACGGGATATGAGGAGGGGATATGAGGAGGGGATATGAGGAGGGGATATGAGGAGGGGATATGAGGAGGGATATGAGGAGGGGATATGGGGACAGGATATGAGGAGGGGATATGAGGAAAGGATATGAGGAGGGGATATGAGGTCGGGATATGAGGATAGGATATGAGGAGGGGATATGAGGAGGGGATATAAGGAGGGGATATGAGGAGGGGATATGAGGAGGGGATATGAGGAGGGGATATGAGGAGGGGATATGAGGAGGGGATATGAGGAGGGGATATGAGGACAGGATATGAGGAGGGGATATGAGGACAGGATATGAGGAGGAGATATGAGGACAGGATATGAGGAGGGGATATGAAGACAGGATATGAGGAGGGGATATGAGGAAAGGATATGAGGAGGGGATATGAGGTCGGGATATGAGGAGGGGATATGAGGAAAGGATATGAGGAGGGGATATGAGGACAGGATATGAAGAGGGGATATGTGGACAGGATATGAGGAGGGGACACGAGGAAAGGATATGAGGAGGGGATATGAGGTCAGGAAATGAGGAGGGGATATGAGGAAAGGATATGAGGAGGAGATATAAGGAGGAGATATGAGGAGGAGATATGAGGACGGGATATGAGGACGGGATATGAGGACAGGATATGAGGACAGGATATGAGGACAGGATATGAGGAGGGGATATGAGGACAGGATATGAGGAGGGATATGAGGAGGGATATGAGGAGGGGATATGAGGACAGGATATGTGGACAGGATATGAGGAGGGGATATGAGGACAGGATATGAGGACAGGATATGAGGAGGGATATGAGGATGGGATATGAGGACAAGGGCATTATTGTCTATTTTCCTACCACTCAAGGTTTAGGTAGGAAGACTGGGCAACACTTGGCACCCAGCTAGTTTTATCTTCATTTTGAGCAGATGTGCAAAGTTCTGCCTTACACCTATGAAATTCATGCTAATCATTTTCTAACATTTTCTTTAGATTGCTGATTTGTTTATATACACAATTTAAACGGTGATAATATGGTTTATTCAACCTTTTCGTATCCCAGTTCATGTATTAAGTCAGTTCCTTCCACCTTGCAGCTCTCTACCATTAGGTGCCTTCTCCCTCTTCTGCCTCTTTACAGGGGTTACCTCTATAGCTTTAATTAATACTCCAGATTCTACAGATACAATGCTATACATGTGCTGTCAGTTGCCATAGCCTATTATTGCTGCCTTGGCAGATAATAAGTAATGAGACTCTAGCGTTACATGTCAGGTTTCTTAAGGCGGAGAGTTGTGCTGCTTTGACATAGAGCGCTGCAATGTAATGCTACAATGATCAGAACATTCCACATCCATATAGACTCCCCTGTAGGTCTTTACCACATACATTTTCAGTGACTCCTACAACTAGAACTAAAGTGAAGCATTACATAAGACCTGATTTGCATAACATTGAAGGTTTTTCCTCTTTCATAACTATCGTGGGAACATTTAATCATTGTTGTCTTTGGAAAGTAATTTTTAAAGTAATATTTTTTTTTGCTTTGGTTTTGCTTATGTGCGACACATGTATCATACTATCAAGGGGGAGTTGATAAATTTGGTGCACATAGGGAAACAATAAATCTCTTTAAAACACCATTTTGTATGTTTCCTCCTCTCCTTTGCGAATTTTCTGCACAAAAACTACCGTATATACTCGAGTATAAGCCGACCCGAATATAAGCCGAGGCCCCTAATTTCAACCCAAAAACCCAGGAAATGTTATTGACTCGACTATAAGCCTAGGGTGGGAAATACATCATCCCCCCCCTGTCATCATCCAGACCCCTGTCATCATCCAGACCCCCGTCATCATCCAGACCCCCGTCATCATCCAGACCCCCCGTTCATCATCACCGCCTGTAAATCCCTTCAGCCATCGGCTGTCCGGGCATGCTGGGAGTTGTAGTTTTGAAACTTCTGGAGGTCCGCAGGTTGAAGACCACTGTGGCCTTCGTCATCATCCAGACCCCCCCCCCTTTAGTTTTCTACTCACCTGCCCTCGGTGGGAAGGAAGGGAAAATGGACAGACCGGAACGATTAACCCTCCCCACCAGACGGTCCCTGCAGCATAGATGGCCCGGATCAGCTCGCCCTTCCTTCCCACCGAGGGGAGGTGAGTAGAAAACTAAAGGGGGGGGGGGGGGGGGGTCTAGATGATAACGAGGGCCGCAGTGGTCTTCAACCTGCAGACCTCCAGAGGTTTCAAAACTACAACTCCCAGCATGCCCGGACAGCCGATGGCTGTCCGGGCATGCTGGGAGTTGTAGTTTTGCAACATCTGGAGGTCCGCAGGTTGAAGACCACTGAGAAGGGATTGACCGGCAGAGAGTTCACTCGAGTATTAGCCGAGGGGGGGGCGTTTTCAGCACGAAAAATCGTGCTGAAAATCTCGGCTTATACTCGAGTATATGCGGTAAGACTTTTTGAAAGTGCACTCCAAAGGCAGTTTCGTAAACCTGGTCTGACCTGGCTTAGGTTTGTGACTTTTTGGAGGGGTTTGTGACTTCTTTAATGCCTATGTGCAACATTCGCACTTCATATGTCCGTGACTAGTGCAAATCAGAAACTGAAAGTTGCTTAGGAAAGGCTGTTTGATACTTTCTGTGTGCACCCACAAAAGCTCCCCCCCCCCCAAAAAAAAAAATGCTTAGACGCACATGCGACATTTTTTGCGCCCAACGTAAGCACAAAAATCTCTAAATGCAATGTTTAATGTTTTCCCCCTTGTTATTGCTCTGATGCATCTAAAAATAAAAGAGCTACATCACAAATTGCCTTGTTTAAAACATCTAAAATAATATGGGGGAGGTTTATCAAAACCTGTCTGGAGGAAAAGTTGCAGAGTTGCCCATAGCAACCAATCAGATCGCTTCTTTCATTTTTGAAAAGGCCTCTGAAAAATGAAAGAAGCGATCTGATTGGTTGCTATGAGCAACTCAGCAACTTTTCCTCTGAACAAGTTTTGATAAATGTCCCCCTGTGTCTCCATGGTAACAGACTACAAACAACTCCTGCAGTCAGGCTCCTTTCCATATGTATTTTACTTGTACTCGTGACCTACCAAATGTAGGAAGAGAAAAAGTAGAAGACAGAAAGAAGGGGCGAAGGCTTCTGATCTAAATTGTATTTGCGGACTGTAACCATGGATACACATGGAGCTGTAGACATAAAATTATAGAAGATTTTTGATCAAGACTATTTGCAATGTTACTTTTTACTTTAGATTCAGAAGAGCAATAACATTGAAGTAAATGGGTGCCGAGCCGCACAACGAATGGCCCCATCTGCTACCAGCCCTGGTAGTTACGTATAGGCCGGAGCTGCGGCACTGCCAAAGTCTGCATGCCACCGATTAAACCAAAGGTTTCTAACGAGTGTGCCTCCAGCTGTTGCAAAACTCCCAGCAACAGATGGAGGCACACAGGTTCGAGATCACTGGATAAGACATTCATTCCTCTTCTGAGAAGAAACAAAACAAGGTTTTTAATCCACATTATTTGCAAAGTTGCTTCATTGTTTTTCTTTTTCTTTTTTATCTTCATTTGACCAGTGTTTCAAAGATCTATATAACCAACAATTTACTAATGTACCTTAATTAAGAGAAAGGCTTCACTTGGCATCAGGACTGGTGTGAAGGGGAGAAGTGAGGAAACTGCTGCAGACTGTCTATTCAATTGTCTATAATAGAATCTCTCCAGCACCATGGACAGCGCGTTCATCCTCCAGTTTCCCTTTTCATGACTAGAAATTGTTTTTGTTTATTTTAGTACGTGTGGATTTGAAAGATGTAAATTTACTTAAAAACATATATTTTTTCTTTAAATAATACAAGATTCCACTAAAATACTGACATTTTTTTTATTTATTTATAAAAAAAAAATTTTTATTGTGTCCTCTTTCCATCTTTTTCATATAGTACTTTAGGCAAGAGGTTATGGTTTGGTGTATTTGTTGGATAGATAGATATGAGATAGATAGATAGATATGAGGTAGAAAGATAGATATGAGATAGATAGATAGATAGATAGATATGAGATAGATAGATATGAAATAGATAGATAGATAGATATAGATATGAGATAGATAGATAGATAGATAGATATGAGAGATAGATAGATATAGATAGCTAAATAGATATGAGATAGATAGATATGAGATAGAAAGATACATAGATACATAGATACATAGATATGAGATAGATATGATATACTGTAGATAGATAGATTTGAGACGGATAGATAGATAGATAGATAGATATGAAACAGATAGATAGACAGATAAATAGATATGAGATAGATAGATAGAGATAGATAGATATGAGATAGATAGATAGATAGAGATAGATAGATATGAGATAGATAGATAAATATGAGATAGATAGATAAATAGATATGAGATAGATAGATAGATATGATATAGATAGATAGATAGATATGAGATATATAGATAAATATGAGATAGATAGATAGATAGATATGAGATAGATAGACTCACTGACCACTAGGTACACTTGTTCAATTGATTGTTGACACAAATAGCTTATCGGCCAATCACATGGCAGCAAATCGATGCATTTAGGCATGTAGACATGGTCAAGACAACTTTCTGAAGTTCAAACTGAGTATCAGAATTGGGAAGAATTTTTCAAACACAACCATCTCTGGAATTTACAGAGTAAGGTCCGAAAAAAAGAAATTATCCAATGAACAACAGTTCTGTGGAGGAAAAGGCCGATAGAACTATAGAAAGTTGTTTACCAAGTAATATTGTGTGAATAGTTACATAGATAACACAGAAAAAAGACTGCAGGCCTTATTTACTAAGAGTGTTGGGTTTTTACTAGTGTGAAATGTTGTTTCCTCTCTATTTATTATGAGATTTCAGATTCGGGAAAATTTTTCTGACCAACTTTCTAGGTGGAAATTTCCAGCCATTTATTCAAAGGTTTTTCTGTGAATTCAATAGTAAATAGGTCAGGTTGTGAAACCACGCCCCTTTGTGAAACCACGCCTCTTTGTGAAACCATGCCTCTTTGTAAAACCACGCTCATTTGTGGCAGCCACGCCCCTTTTTTACTTTTCCCAGTGCAATGTCGGGTTAGTTAGATTTTCCTGGTGCACACTGTCGCAAACTGACAAAAAATCTCATGTCTCAGACGCTATGCGCCAAAATATCTTGAAAAAACCCGACAAAACTAGTGGTTTTTCGCTTAGTAAATGAGGGCGTAAGTTCAACAAAGGGCAAGGAGAGGATGAGGAGAAAGGAAAGGGGTATGGGAAACTTTAGAACTATGAACATGCCAATTAGAGATGAGCAAACTTACAGTAAATTCGATTCGTCATGAACTTCTCCGCTCGGCAGTTGATGACTTTTCCTGCATAAATTAGTTCAGCTTTCCGGTGCTCCGGTGGGCTGGAAAAGGTGGATACAGTCCTAGGAGACTCTTTCCTAGGACTGTATCCACCTTTTCCAGCCCACGGAAGCACCTGAAAGCTGAACTAATTCATGCAGGAAAAGACATCAACTGCCGAGCCGAGAAGTTCGTGACGAATCGAATTTACTGTAAGTTCGCTCATCTCTAATGCCAATATTGTCGTTGGCTGTCTGGTCACACAGGGAGTTGTAGTTTTGCAACATTTGGAGGTCCACAGTTTGGAGACCACTGTTCTAGAGTAAGGTACAAATAGCTGCTCATACAACTAGGGCATGACTGTATCTCCTCTCTAAATCAGTGGTAGGTTTTGATCTCCAAGTTGCAATTAGTTCATTATACAAGCTGGCTTTAATAAATCATCATCTATACCAGTGGTCTTCAACCTGTGGACCTCCAGATGTTGCAAAACTACAACTCCCAGCATGCCCGGACAGCCAACGGCTGTCCGGGCATGCTGGGAGTTGTAGTTTTGCAACATCTGGAGGTCCGCTGGTTGAAGACCACTGATCTATACCATCTCACATCGTCATATGTATACAGATAGAAATTATAAGGCTAATGAAATATTTACAGATGTATAGTTCTTTACTGCTACATTAACATTAACCATTGTCATTAAAGGGGTATTCCAGGAAAAAAAAACTAATAGATATATATATATATATATATATATATATATATATATATATATATCTATCAACTGGCTCCAGAAAGTTAAACAGATTTGTAAATTACTTCTATTAAAAAATCTTAATCCTTTCAGTACTTATGAGCTTCTGAAGTTAAGGTTGTTCTTTCCTGTCTAAGTGCTCTCTGATGACACGTGTCTCCGGAACCGCCCAGTTTAGAAGAGGTTTGCTATGGGGATTTGCTTCTAAACTGGGCGGTTCCCGAGACACGTGTCATCAGAGAGGACTTAGACAGAAATGAATAACCTTAACTTCAGAAGCTCATAAGTACTGAAAGGATTAATATTTTTTAATAGAAGTAATGTAAAATCTGTTTAACTTTCTGGAGCCAGTTGATATATAAGAAAAAAAATTTTTTCCTGGATAACCCCTTTAATAATCACCTCCTCTTGTGGAACGTTGTTTAATTTACAAAGCATTTAACAAGTGAACACTATAGTCAGTCCTTTTGTGCATGAAGACATATATCCCATACGTTACCTACTTGGATATATCAGAAGAGCGATGGGTCATTACTTGCTTATGGCACCGCTGAATGCACCCGCTAAGGCTGCTTTCACACTATAAAAATTCATCCGTTACAAACATCCGTTAGAAAAGCCCTGGTAAACGGCCGTTAAACAATCCCATTAAAGTCTATGGCATTTTTTGATTATCCTTTATGATCCGTTATAGTCCGTCATGAATAACGGCCGTTAGTTGTGACGGAAGAAATAACGGCACATGCACTAATTTTTCTTCCGTCACAAGAAACGTCAGTGTGTTTTAACTTCCATTTTTGAATCCCCCGCAGGGAGCCCTGAATGACCGATCAGGGCTCTCAGCGAGAGATTGAAAAATGCACTTTGAGAGTAGCAAGGGCCAAAGAGCACCCTGGGGGGCAAGATATATAGCGCTGCAGAGGGGGGGGGGGAGGCAGACATATAGCCTATATATCTAGCCCCCCCAGCAGCGCTTTAGATATGACCCCCGCCTGCGCATTAAATATATACCCACTGGCACATTAAATATATACCCCCCGCCGGCGCATTACATATATATCCCCACAGCGCATGTATATGTGCCCCCCACAGCTCTTCTATATACATATACCCCTACCGCCGTATGAATGAAAAGTATTTCTATTAGCAGCGTATAGTGCCGGGAGTCGACTCTATGCGCTGCTAATAGAAATACTTTTCATTCATACGGCGGCAGGGGCATGTGTATATAAAAGAGCTGTGGGGGGCAGACATATAGTATTATCTGCCCCCCACAGTATTTCTACATACATATACCTCTGCTGCCGTATGAATGAAAGGTATTTCTATTAGCAGCGTATAGTTCCGGGAGCAGACACTATGCACTGCTAATAGAAATAATTTTCATTCATACGGCGGCAGGGGCATGTGTATATAGAAGAGCTGTGGGGGGCAGACAAATAGCGTTATCTGCCCCCCACAGCGCTTCTATATACATATGCCACTACAGCACTATGTATAAAAAGTATTTCTATCAGCAGCATCGGGCGGCCGATCCTGCTACTAGAATGCTTTTCACATATAGCGTTGCAGTGGCATAGGTATATAGAAGCATACACATGCGCTGCGGGGGTATATATTTAATGCACCGGCGGGGGTCCTATCTAATGCGCTGCTGGGGGGCTAGATATATAGGCTATATATCTGCCCCCTCTGCAGCGCTATATATCTTGCCCCTGCTAATCCCAAAGTTCATTTTTCAATCTCTCGCTGAGAGCCCTGATTGGCTCCTCTGTACCGGCCATTCAGGGCTCAGGGGATTCAAAAATTAGAGTTAAAACACACTATACATCGCAGGGTTGCGGACCATGCCGCCCGCTCCCCTGCTTAATAACTTTTGATCACATCGGGTCTCAGAAGTGAAACCCGGTGCGATCAATCTCTCAGCCCCTGTACTACACCCCCCATCATGGAACAGAGTCTGTTCCATGATGGGGGTAGTAGTACAAGCAGTAATGTAGCCTCCCCAGCTGTCTGCAGACTCCTGCAGCCAGGGAATTACTACTCCCATCATGGAAAAGTCTGTTCCATGATGGGAGCAGTAGTAGTCCCGGCTGTGGGAGCCTGTAGGCAGAGGTGTTTGGCCATACATAAGGGATAACGGGTCTTAACGGATGAATATTTATTCATCCCTTATCACCCTTTATTTCATCTGTTATTATACGTCTTTTTTACACATAAAACGGACATTTAATAAGGGATGAATGCTCATAGTGTGAAAGCAGCCTAACATCTTACAGCCATTGGGTGAATGGACGTGTTTGTCATAAGTTAGGCAAGAAGTGGAACATGGGCAACAAACTCACAGAAGGCAGCAATCTATTATCACTGACGGCCTAAATGGACTAAAAGGGGTACTCCGATGGAAAACTTTTTTTTTTTTTTTTTATTAAATGAACTGGCGCCAGAAAGTTAAACAAATTTGTAAATTACTTCTATTTAAAAAATCTTAATCATTTCAGTACTTATTAGCAGCTGTATGCTACAGAGAAAATTATTTTCTTTTTTAATTTCTTTTTTGTCTTGTCCCCAGTGCTCTCTTCTGACACCTCTGTCCGTGTCAGGAACTGTCCAGAGCAGCATAGGTTTGCTATGGGGATTTTCTCCTGTTCTGGACAGGGCATAAGGTGTCAGCAGAGTGTACTTTGGACAAAACAAAAAAGAAATTCAAAAAGAAAAGAATTTCCTCTGTAGCATACAGCTGCTAATAAGTACCAAAAGGATTAAGATTGGGGGATATTTATCAAATGATTGACTGGTTTTTCCCGTCTAAATTTGTCGCACAGAAAGTCGCAGTCTAAATATGTGCGACTTTTCTGCGACTTTTGCTTTAGAGGATTTTTAGAACATGATGCATTCTAGTCTATTTTAGACCGAAAAATGCGTTGGTGCTGAATTTATCAAAAGCAACTTTTCAGCGACAAGTCGCGTCGGCTAAAAGTACGCCGAAATGTCAGACCATACTGGAACAGGTTTAAAGCCTAAAGCATTGATCCCATAGTCTGTGCACAGAATTTATCAAGAGCTGTGCGACTTTTGATAAATTAGGTGCACAATAGACCGGCCTAACCCTCTGTAGGTTGGTCTATATTGATAAATCTCCCCCATTGAGTTTTATATATATATATATATATATATATATATATATATAATCCCAAAATAAAGCAGCACTACTTATCCAGTCCAACCAAAAAATTGGTGCCAGCGTCCCAAAGGACTTGATCAGAGTCCATCCAAGATAAAAACCAGATACAGGCGCAGCACTCCAACAAAATAAGTGATTTAATGTCTCATGTCAGCATTACAACGTTTCAGCTCCTCCTGGAGCCTTTTTCAAGCATAGTGATACACAAACCTATGAGGGCTTTTATGCCCATACAAATCATTAGTGCCAAACAATTTCATAAAGTGATCATTAATACAAATCAAATAAAAACTACATAAGTGCAAATATAAATTCATGTAGAAAATAGTGCATACTGGTATATAAAGTGCGCTAGTGCATACTTTGCAGAGTAATAGTAAAAATATTAAAAACACAGCTTGAAAAATACAATTCATAGTTAAATTACATATAACAAGAAGATATGCAACACATGTGTACACAAAACGATTCATAGAAATACATACATACTGAACAATGAAGGGGAGGCATTCACCTGATCCATGTAATGGTGCTGCAAGCGTGGGTAATTAGTTACTGCGCCTGCGTGAGAGACTGAAAGCACTTCCAGATATGAGATCCCCGTCATGAGACCAGTCTGGTCACATGACCCGTTGTCCCGGCAACTGTCAACACTGTGTGCAAGGCAGAGGCAGTGTTTCAGGATCGCAAGAGCACAGGCTGTCAAACCTGCTGAGAGCAGATGTTAACCCTAAGTGAACCAAACCTGCTGAGAGCAGATGTTAACCCTAAGTGAACCAAACCTGCTGAACAATATGCAGAATTAGGTGTAGTGCATCAGTACTGTGGATATAAGTGACCCAGATGAGGGAAGTAATCCATGAAACTAGCAGAAGAACAAGAAGAATCAAAAGAAGAGTGAATAAAATATAGTAGAGAAATATAAACTAATAAAATTGTATGGATAACGAAAAATTAAAAATAGACAAGACAGACAGACAAAATGGACAAAATAAGAATAAAAATGTAAAAAAATATAGAAAAATAAAAATACGTAATAGAAAAATTAATAATGAAAACATAAATTATTTTGAGGAATCCTATTATTTTAGCTGTATATCATACAGTAAATATTGTGATGGTGATTTTAGAGGGGTTATAAAAACTTGTGTAGCTAGGGACGGGTCCCAAACTGGACCCAGTTAAGGGCCAGGATGTTATCCATCAGAGGGGGGACCCCTGTGTTCGGGACCGTCAAGTCCCCACCCCACTAAGGTCACCCCACCCAGCTTCTTATCAAGTGCGCCCGCTTGTCCAGCAGCGCTAACCCCAATGTATCAATACACCATATCTCAAGAGGGAATATATATATTCTTAAAAAAAAAAAAAAAAAAAAAAAAAAAAAAAAAAATAATAATAATAATTAATAAATAAATAGATAAATAAATAAATAAATAAAAAATAAAAAAATAATTTTTTTAGAGTATAGCAGAAAGAGCAGTCCTTACAAGAGAGTATCATGAAGAAAAAAACCCCAAACAAGGTCTCCCATTCCCAGCACAGATACTACTACACCACTACTGCACTCATACAGCATTTATTCAGTTCAACAAAGCATAGATGGAAATCAAACATATAGATAGTACATTCCAAAACTGTTCATTTTTGCAATGTTGGAGCAGGTGAAGTCTCCTCCTTCAAATATCCAATTCTGGAAGAAAAAAAGGAAATTTGTTATAGTTGTTGTAAAGTCATAATTGTGTATCACATCACATATGTAGAGGGAGGAGGTACAGTACATAGAGAAAAACCTGGGGTACCTACACCTATATATATATAGATGATATGTTTAGATAGTATTAAAGTCTACATTAAGACCATGGGGACGTAATGAGTTTAACTTATGTATCCACCACAGTTCGCGTTTTTTAAGAAGAGCTAACCGATCACCCCCTCTCACAGGGTTCGGAATATGGTCGATAGCCATAAAGTGTAGGTCTTTTTCCAAGTGTCCAAACTCAGTGAAGTGTTTGGACACTGGAAGATCCAACCGTTTTTTACGTATGCTGAATCTGTGGTTATTAATACGTGTCTTAAGGCTCCATGTAGTTTGTCCCACATAGACCAAACTACATGGGCAAGTAAGAACATAAATTACCCACGTTGAATCACAAGTAAGATAAAACTTTAAAGGATATTTAACTTGAGTCTCCGGATGTGTGAAAAAAGATCCCTTGAGCATGAATTTACAGTCAACACATGATAAACACGGATAAGAGCCAGTTTTGCGTGTACCTAAAACGGTCTGTCTAGTAGTCTGTGGTAGGTCAATAGTTGATTTTACAAGTTTGTCCTTCAAATTTCTAGATCGTTTATATGACATTAATGGGAATGTGGAAAATTCCTCAATCCCATTAAAACTCTTCTGTAAAATAGGCCAGTATTTATTAATAATGCCAGCAATTTTACCACTGTGACTATTGTACACAGAAGTAAAAGAGATTCTTCCTGGTTTATCAGTCTTGGTTACTTTCATTAGAGTAGATTGTCTGTCAAATGACTGGAGCCTTTCCCTCTGTTTATCTACTATCCTCTTTGGATAACCCCTCTCCAAAAAATTGGTAGAGATGGTATCCAAAGTGGAATCGAGAACCCGTTCATCGCTAACTATACGTTTGGCTCTGAGCAGCTGACTGAACGGAAGAGATTCAATCATCTTTCTAGGGTGACAACTTTTAAAGTGTAATAACGTATTTTTGTCTGTTTGTTTAGTATAAAGGGAAGTGCAAATTTGCCCATCCCTTTTACTTACCCAGACATCAAGGAAACTAACTCCCTCCAGGGAGTAGGACATGGTAAATGAGATGTTCGGATCAATGGAATTCAAAAATGTGTGGAAAGTATTTAATTCTTCAACCGTACCATTCCAGAGGAGGAAGATGTCATCAATATATCGCCACCATGCCAGACAATGTCTGGCATGGTGGGACGGATAGATGACATCCTCCTCCATAGCTGCAACGTACAGATTTGCATACATAGGTGCGACATTTGTCCCCATAGCGGTCCCGACTAACTGTAAATAAAATTTATCTTCAAACATAAAATAATTATTGGTCAGTATCAATTCCAATAAATTTAACATAAACTGTCGGGCCGCCATGGGGAACTCAGATGTCACCAGTACCTTGTAGATTGCCTGTAGGCCCCTCTCATGGCTAATCGAGGTGTATAGGCTCGCGATATCGAATGAAACCAAAATGGTTTCCTCGCTAATCTGCACATCTCGAATTTTTGTAAGAAAATCGGTAGTGTCTTGTATATACGACTTTGTGCGAAAAACAAAAGGTCTTAAAACGCGGTCTAAAAAAATAGAGGCATTACTAAGAAGTGAGTTGCGTCCAGAAACGATAGGACGGCCTGGTGGATTAACTAAAGATTTGTGAATTTTAGGAAGAACATAAATGATAGGGGTGACCGGATTTTTTATTATAAGAAATTCTCTAAGATTTTCATCAATGATACCATCTACATAGGCCTGTTCTACCATAGATGTCAGTTTTCCCAGTATAACTTGCTTGGGATCAAATTCCAACCTTCTGTACGTATGGGCATCAAGTAACTGTCTAAAGACCTCTTTTTTGTAGTCTGCTGTGTCCATAACCACGACCCCACCCCCTTTGTCAGCGGGTTTAATGGTGAGGTCGTGGTTATGGACAAGCAGATCAATGGCTTCTCCCTCTTCCTTGGAGAGATTATGATATGTGGTACCCGTTTGTAAAGTTTGTTCTTTAAGTATTTCTATGTCCCTCCGAACCAATGAAATAAAAGTTTCTAATGGGTGGGATACAAGAGCTGGATTGAAATTTCCCTTGTTATACAAATCAAATTTCTTCAACTGTAATAGAGTACCACCTTCACTTGAACCTAGTGTGTCCTCTTTCCTATTTTTAGCTTCACCAAACCAGACCTTCAATTTAATGCGTCTAAAAAAATCTTGCATATCACACTCTAGTTCGAACCAATTTACTGTAGACACAGGACAAAATGATAATCCTTTCACTAGTAAAGACAATTCTGCTTTTGTAAGTACATGAGAAGAAATATTTACCACAGTCTCTGTGTCTTTTAAGTCTTTCTCTTGTTGTCCTGAAATAGGGCAGGTGTCAGTTTCCCTTGCTTCTGTCTTCGGGTTTTTCCTTGACCGATGTCTTTTTCGACCACCTCTTCTGGTGGGTTTCTTGTAGAATTGTTCACTGATGGTCCTGCTACTAAAAAATCTTTGGAAGGAGCAGAATTGTTAGTTACATTTCTTGGAAGTGATTTGTTAGATTTGCCCCGTCGGGGAGAAGAAAATTGATTATCCACATTATTAAGCCATTGTTGGTTCCATGTGTACACTCTCCCTTTAGTATAGTCCATCTGATCTCTATACCATTTTCTTTTCTTTGTATCCATAACTTCGTTTCTGAATTTATCCAAGCGTTCCCTGTTGCTATCCATATATGCAGAAAATTCATCTCCAGACAACATCTTAGACAGACTCTGTTCTAAATCCAAAACTCTTGCTTGTACAGCAGTCAATTCACTTTGTAAATGATCCAGATTCAAAAGGATGATATCAAGAGCATATCTATCCGAAATCTCTTCAAACCTCCTTTTAAAGTCCACACTCTCTGTATATACCGAGGGCCGTAACCTTGATCTCATTCCTCTAGGGATACGTTTACTTCTATAGTATTCCCCCAAAGTAGTAAGGTGCAATTCCATGTTGATTAACCGTTTAGACTCATACTCAAAGCTTCTCTTAACATCAATGGTAGTAGGTGTAGCTAGAAAGGTGGCATCCCCTTTAAGGCCTCCCAATATTCTATTGACCTCTTCCTCAGCATATGAAGAAACATGAGAACCAATACTTCTATTTAAGTTTTCCATTATTTCAGTGTGCCAGCAATCGAATCACAATTATAATCCCAAAATAAAGCAGCACTACTTATCCAGTCCAACCAAAAAATTGGTGCCAGCGTCCCAAAGGACTTGATCAGAGTCCATCCAAGATAAAAACCAGATACAGGCGCAGCACTCCAACAAAATAAGTGATTTAATGTCTCATGTCAGCATTACAACGTTTCAGCTCCTCCTGGAGCCTTTTTCAAGCATAGTGATACACAAACCTATGAGGGCTTTTATGCCCATACAAATCATTAGTGCCAAACAATTTCATAAAGTGATCATTAATACAAATCAAATAAAAACTACATAAGTGCAAATATAAATTCATGTAGAAAATAGTGCATACTGGTATATAAAGTGCGCTAGTGCATACTTTGCAGAGTAATAGTAAAAATATTAAAAACACAGCTTGAAAAATACAATTCATAGTTAAATTACATATAACAAGAAGATATGCAACACATGTGTACACAAAACGATTCATAGAAATACATACATACTGAACAATGAAGGGGAGGCATTCACCTGATCCATGTAATGGTGCTGCAAGCGTGGGTAATTAGTTACTGCGCCTGCGTGAGAGACTGAAAGCACTTCCAGATATGAGATCCCCGTCATGAGACCAGTCTGGTCACATGACCCGTTGTCCCGGCAACTGTCAACACTGTGTGCAAGGCAGAGGCAGTGTTTCAGGATCGCAAGAGCACAGGCTGTCAAACCTGCTGAGAGCAGATGTTAACCCTAAGTGAACCAAACCTGCTGAGAGCAGATGTTAACCCTAAGTGAACCAAACCTGCTGAACAATATGCAGAATTAGGTGTAGTGCATCAGTACTGTGGATATAAGTGACCCAGATGAGGGAAGTAATCCATGAAACTAGCAGAAGAACAAGAAGAATCAAAAGAAGAGTGAATAAAATATAGTAGAGAAATATAAACTAATAAAATTGTATGGATAACGAAAAATTAAAAATAGACAAGACAGACAGACAAAATGGACAAAATAAGAATAAAAATGTAAAAAAATATAGAAAAATAAAAATACGTAATAGAAAAATTAATAATGAAAACATAAATTATTTTGAGGAATCCTATTATTTTAGCTGTATATCATACAGTAAATATTGTGATGGTGATTTTAGAGGGGTTATAAAAACTTGTTCTTCCTAAAATTCACAAATCTTTAGTTAATCCACCAGGCCGTCCTATCGTTTCTGGACGCAACTCACTTCTTAGTAATGCCTCTATTTTTTTAGACCGCGTTTTAAGACCTTTTGTTTTTCGCACAAAGTCGTATATACAAGACACTACCGATTTTCTTACAAAAATTCGAGATGTGCAGATTAGCGAGGAAACCATTTTGGTTTCATTCGATATCGCGAGCCTATACACCTCGATTAGCCATGAGAGGGGCCTACAGGCAATCTACAAGGTACTGGTGACATCTGAGTTCCCCATGGCGGCCCGACAGTTTATGTTAAATTTATTGGAATTGATACTGACCAATAATTATTTTATGTTTGAAGATAAATTTTATTTACAGTTAGTCGGGACCGCTATGGGGACAAATGTCGCACCTATGTATGCAAATCTGTACGTTGCAGCTATGGAGGAGGATGTCATCTATCCGTCCCACCATGCCAGACATTGTCTGGCATGGTGGCGATATATTGATGACATCTTCCTCCTCTGGAATGGTACGGTTGAAGAATTAAATACTTTCCACACATTTTTGAATTCCATTGATCCGAACATCTCATTTACCATGTCCTACTCCCTGGAGGGAGTTAGTTTCCTTGATGTCTGGGTAAGTAAAAGGGATGGGCAAATTTGCACTTCCCTTTATACTAAACAAACAGACAAAAATACGTTATTACACTTTAAAAGTTGTCACCCTAGAAAGATGATTGAATCTCTTCCGTTCAGTCAGCTGCTCAGAGCCAAACGTATAGTTAGCGATGAACGGGTTCTCGATTCCACTTTGGATACCATCTCTACCAATTTTTTGGAGAGGGGTTATCCAAAGAGGATAGTAGATAAACAGAGGGAAAGGCTCCAGTCATTTGACAGACAATCTACTCTAATGAAAGTAACCAAGACTGATAAACCAGGAAGAATCCCTTTTACTTCTGTGTACAATAGTCACAGTGGTAAAATTGCTGGCATTATTAATAAATACTGGCCTATTTTACAGAAGAGTTTTAATGGGATTGAGGAATTTTCCACATTCCCATTAATGTCATATAAACGATCTAGAAATTTGAAGGACAAACTTGTAAAATCAACTATTGACCTACCACAGACTACTAGACAGACCGTTTTAGGTACACGCAAAACTGGCTCTTATCCGTGTTTATCATGTGTTGACTGTAAATTCATGCTCAAGGGATCTTTTTTCACACATCCGGAGACTCAAGTTAAATATCCTTTAAAGTTTTATCTTACTTGTGATTCAACGTGGGTAATTTATGTTCTTACTTGCCCATGTAGTTTGGTCTATGTGGGACAAACTACATGGAGCCTTAAGACACGTATTAATAACCACAGATTCAGCATACGTAAAAAACGGTTGGATCTTCCAGTGTCCAAACACTTCACTGAGTTTGGACACTTGGAAAAAGACCTACACTTTATGGCTATCGACCATATTCCGAACCCTGTGAGAGGGGGTGATCGGTTAGCTCTTCTTAAAAAACGCGAACTGTGGTGGATACATAAGTTAAACTCATTACGTCCCCATGGTCTTAATGTAGACTTTAATACTATCTAAACATATCATCTATATATATATAGGTGTAGGTACCCCAGGTTTTTCTCTATGTACTGTACCTCCTCCCTCTACATATGTGATGTGATACACAATTATGACTTTACAACAACTATAACAAATTTCCTTTTTTTCTTCCAGAATTGGATATTTGAAGGAGGAGACTTCACCTGCTCCAACATTGCAAAAATGAACAGTTTTGGAATGTACTATCTATATGTTTGATTTCCATCTATGCTTTGTTGAACTGAATAAATGCTGTATGAGTGCAGTAGTGGTGTAGTAGTATCTGTGCTGGGAATGGGAGACCTTGTTTGGGGTTTTTTTCTTCATGATACTCTCTTGTAAGGACTGCTCTTTCTGCTATACTCTAAAAAAATTATTTTTTTATTTTTTATTTATTTATTTATTTATCTATTTATTTATTAATTATTATTATTATTTTTTTTTTTTTTTTTTTTTTTAAGAATATATATATTCCCTCTTGAGATATGGTGTATTGATACATTGGGGTTAGCGCTGCTGGACAAGCGGGCGCACTTGATAAGAAGCTGGGTGGGGTGACCTTAGTGGGGTGGGGACTTGACGGTCCCGAACACAGGGGTCCCCCCTCTGATGGATAACATCCTGGCCCTTAACTGGGTCCAGTTTGGGACCCGTCCCTAGCTACACAAGTTTTTATAACCCCTCTAAAATCACCATCACAATATTTACTGTATGATATACAGCTAAAATAATAGGATTCCTCAAAATAATTTATGTTTTCATTATTAATTTTTCTATTACGTATTTTTATTTTTCTATATTTTTTTACATTTTTATTCTTATTTTGTCCATTTTGTCTGTCTGTCTTGTCTATTTTTAATTTTTCGTTATCCATACAATTTTATTAGTTTATATTTCTCTACTATATTTTATTCACTCTTCTTTTGATTCTTCTTGTTCTTCTGCTAGTTTCATGGATTACTTCCCTCATCTGGGTCACTTATATCCACAGTACTGATGCACTACACCTAATTCTGCATATTGTTCAGCAGGTTTGGTTCACTTAGGGTTAACATCTGCTCTCAGCAGGTTTGGTTCACTTAGGGTTAACATCTGCTCTCAGCAGGTTTGACAGCCTGTGCTCTTGCGATCCTGAAACACTGCCTCTGCCTTGCACACAGTGTTGACAGTTGCCGGGACAACGGGTCATGTGACCAGACTGGTCTCATGACGGGGATCTCATATCTGGAAGTGCTTTCAGTCTCTCACGCAGGCGCAGTAACTAATTACCCACGCTTGCAGCACCATTACATGGATCAGGTGAATGCCTCCCCTTCATTGTTCAGTATGTATGTATTTCTATGAATCGTTTTGTGTACACATGTGTTGCATATCTTCTTGTTATATGTAATTTAACTATGAATTGTATTTTTCAAGCTGTGTTTTTAATATTTTTACTATTACTCTGCAAAGTATGCACTAGCGCACTTTATATACCAGTATGCACTATTTTCTACATGAATTTATATTTGCACTTATGTAGTTTTTATTTGATTTGTATTAATGATCACTTTATGAAATTGTTTGGCACTAATGATTTGTATGGGCATAAAAGCCCTCATAGGTTTGTGTATCACTATGCTTGAAAAAGGCTCCAGGAGGAGCTGAAACGTTGTAATGCTGACATGAGACATTAAATCACTTATTTTGTTGGAGTGCTGCGCCTGTATCTGGTTTTTATATATATATATATATATATAGTAGGTATACACCTCTCCTGAGGCTGTGTTCACATATTGCGTTTCTTGCTGTGGCTTTTACTGTTTTCCCTGTGATTTTCCCAAAATCAAGGCAAAAAAGGTGCTATTTTAGCGCAATTGTGAAAATCACGGTAGAAACTTATCATTTTTAAAACCACAGTAGAAACAGCCACAATGCAGTAAAAACATGTAAAAAAAAATGCTGTAAATATTCAACTTGTGAACAAAGATTTCAAATCTCCATAAAACACCTCAGTTGTGAATATTTGTCGAATCACTTACTGGTAATTTATTTGTCTAAAAATCTAACTTTGCAAATGCACCAAAACTACATGTGATGTGAACCCACTTATGAGTCTAATGAGTTTACTTTACCTGGATGACCTCCAGCACTAGCAGCTTGATTAGATGAACAGGTGTTATGATCAAACACCCCACCCCCCTCTCTTCACAGACAAATCCCTTCAGTTATAGATTTGCAATTAAAAATGACTCAACCCCACTGCCTGCAAATCCGCTAATCAGAAGGCATGTTCAAGAATTACATTATTCTCTAATAATAACCTGTGCTGCACTATACGGTGGTCCCTCAAGTTACAATATTAATTGGTTCCAGGACGACCATTGTATGTTGAGACCATCGCATGTTGAGACCATAACTCTATGGAAACCTGGTAATTGGTTCTGAAGCCCCAAAATGTCATCCAAAAATAGGAAAAAGTGAGAATTAAAGAAAAATAAGTAGATAACTAATAGAGATAAAGCAAATCCTTCCATATAAAAGTAAGAAAGATCTGCTGGGAGCTGTAAATAACTGTCTATGTCAGTGTTTCGCAAGCAGGGAGCCTCCAGCTGTTGCAAAACTACAACTCCCAGCATGCCCGGACAGCCAAAGGCTGTCCGGGCATGCTGGGAGTTGTAGTTTTGCAACAGCTGGGGGCTCCCTGCTTGGAAAAAACTGACATAGGCAGTTATTTACAGCTCCCAGCAGATCTTTCTTACTTTTATGTAGAGGACAGGAGCTTCTTCAGGGTCCTGTACAGTACACAAAATGTCCTAAAAAAGTAATGGAGTTGCCTTCACCTGGTGTCCAAAAGAGCAGGTAACCCTGGGACAGCTAAAGTGTACAGAACATGTAATACCACCCTGTACTATAGGGGGCGCTACCAGACATCAGTCAGTGCATACGCTTCAGTAATACAGGTGTTTTCCCAGTTTGATTGGTCGGTTCTTCCAGCCATTGACACGTTTCACAGATCTGGACTGTCTGCACATTGTATGTTGAGTCTGGTTTCAAGTTACAATTAGAGAGGAGCGAACTTACAGTAAATTCGATTTGTCACGAACTTCTCGGCTCGGCAGTTGATGACTTATCCTGCCTAAATTAGTTCAGCCTTCAGGTGCTCCGGTGGGCTGGAAAAGGTGGATACATTCCTAGGAAAGAGTCTCCTTGGACTGTATCCACCTTTTCCAGCCCACGGGAGCACCGGAAAGCTGAACTAATTTACGCAGGATAAGCCATCAACTGCCGAGCCGAGAAGTTCGTGATGAATCAAATTTACTGTAAGTTCGCTCATCTCTAGTTACAATGGTCCAGAAAAGACCATTGTATGTTGAAACTATTGTATGTTGAGGCCATTGTAAGTTGAGGGATCACTGTATAAGCAAAAAAAAAAAAAAAAAAGCTTCTTTAACATCTGAAGAGGCTAAGAAAAAAGGCTAAAAAACTGCACAGGCCAAGAGCTCCTCACAGCTGAGGGTTTGCCACAACCGTTTCAGGTTGTAGATAAATGGCCTGGATTTCAGGATGATACATTTTATCTGGCCTGATACATTGTATAAAACCATCTGCAGAGAGATTTGTGTTGCTAATATTTCTACCTCATAAAACCTTGACAAGACTGGAAAAATACAGATTCATTAAATGGACATGAAAGAAAATCCTCAGCTGCAGGGTCCAATGTGATATAATAGGGGATAAGATGTCTAAGCACCGGGGGACCCCTTTAAGGTTTTGCCCCTCATCAGTACAGATCAGGAAAAACTGTTGTGAGAGCTGATTTTCATATAATTTTTTCCCAGAAATCTAGTGGAGCATGAATGGCCTATAAGACTGCACACGTTATTATGATCCTCTTCTTAAGGAGAAACATTACCCCTTTTATCCCCCAACAATAGGCATCTTGCTATCTAGCCAGCACCCTGCTCTGATACAGCTGTCTGCACATGGGAATTCTCTCCTACTGGAAAGATCTCATGCATCCCATCTGGCTATCCCATGCATTCCCAGTCAGTTTCCAAGGCTCTTAACTGGAGCAAAACATTGGGGGGTATGTATGAAGGATTTTACCCTGTTTTTTTGACTGTGATTTGTCTCAAATTTCCTTTTATGTCCCTTTTTGCGCCAAACAATTGCGCCAAATGGTTTAGAACAAAATCACTGATTTCACTTTGTTAGTCGTGATTTCAGTTACAATCATTCTTTGGTCTGGAATTCATTAATTGCGACTTTTCGATTTTGCGCAAGTTTAGGCGCAAATACCTTCATTTAGGCGCAAATCTACACCATGAATAAAGTGACAGAGAAAATAGCTACAACAATAGAATGTCCCAAAGTCAGATTTACTGCCTGGAATTCTGGGGTCTGCGCCTTTTGTAGGGCTACATTTGTGCCAAAATTACAAACTTGCGTACAACAATTGCTAATTTTGGCGCAAATATGCTCCCTTTGACACAAAAAAACATACATAAAATCACACATTGCTACACCATTATTGATACATGTCCCCCATTGACTTTAAGGAAAAGCCACTTGGTAAAAAGTGGTGCGGGTTTCGGAGCTAAATTGTATATACTTTTATGAACGACGGCAACACTTTAACCTCTTAAGGACCCAGGGCGTATGGATACGCCCTCACACCCTGGGCCTTAAGGACCCAGGGCGTATCCATACGCCCTGGCGTTTTCCGGTCTATGCCGCGCGCCGGTCAGAGATCGGAACTGGATGCCTGCTGAAATCCTTCAGCAGGCATCCAGGGCAAACGCCGAGGGGGGCCATGTAGGCCCCCCATGTCGGCGATCGCCGCAAATCACAAGGGAAATCGCCCTTGCGATCTGCGGCGATACCGGGCTGATCGGGTCTCTGGGACCCGACCGCCCGGTAATTTCGCATGATCCCGGCTGTCACAGACAGCCAGGACCATGCTGGAGCCTAGGAGCGAGGTGGCAAGCCTGCCACCTCCTCCTATTCCCTGCGATCTGTCGGTTAGTTAACCGACCAATCGCAGGAGGGGGGGCGGTTACTTCCTCCCGTCCTGCCCGGCCCCTGAAAGTCCGGAGAGGACGGGAGGAAGACTGGAGGACGCGGCGGGGGACGGGGGAGTGCTGGGGCCCGGCCCCGGTACTTACCTCATCACTGAAGACCCGGATCCTGGCGGCGGCGGCGGCGACAGGTGAGTAGAGCTTCAGCCGCGGTCGGGCCCTTTACAGCAATGCACGTCGCCGTAAAGCGACATGCATTGCTGTAATGGGACCCTGTAAACTACAACTCCCAGCATGCCCAGACAGCCCTTGGCGTCTGGGCATGCTGGGAGTTGCAGTTTTGCAACATCTGGAGGTCCACAGTTTGGAGACCACTGTGTCCTTCCAGATGTTGCAAAACTACACATCCTCAGCATGCCCTTACTGTCCAGGCATGCTGGGAGTTGTAGTTCTGTAACATCTGGCCCTGCAGATGTTGCAGAACTACAACTCCCAGCATGCCTGGACAGTTTTGGCATACTGGGAGTTGTAGTTTTGCAACATCTGGAAGGGCACAGATATGGAACCACTGTATTAGTGGTCTGCAAACTGTAGTCCTCCAGATGTTGCAAAACTACAACTTCAAGCATGCTGGGAGTTGTAGTTCGGCAACATCTGGCTCTAAAGATGTTGCCGAACTACTACTTCCAGCATGCCTGAGAATGTTTGGGAGTTGTGATTTTGCAACAACTGGAGGCACACTGGTTGGGAAACATTGTCTGTTTCCTAACTCAGTGTTTCCCAACCCGTGTGCCTCCAGCTGTTGCAAAACTATAACTACCAGCATGCACTGATAGACTGTGCATGCTGGGAGTTGTAGTTTTGCAACAGCTGGAGGTCCCCCCTTGTGAATGTACAGGGTACATTCACATGGGCAGGGGGCTTACAGTGAGTATCAGGCTGCAAGTTTGCGATGCAGCAAATTTTGCGCGGCAGCTTAAACTCGCTGTAACCCCCCGCCCATATGACTGTACCCTAAAAACACTACTCTACACTACACTAACACAAAATAAAATAAAAAGTAAAAAACACTACATATACACATACCCCTACACAGCCCCCCTCCCCTCCCCAATAAAAATGGAAAAACGTCTGGTACGCAACTGTTTTCAAAATGGAGCCTCCAGCTGTTGCAAAACACCAACTCCCAGTATTGCTGGACAGCCGTTGACTGTCCACGCATGCTGGGAGTTTTGCAACAGCTGGAGGCACCCTGTTTGGGAATCACTGGCATAGAATACCCCTATGTCCACCCCTATGCAAATCCCTAATTTAGTCCTCAAATGCGCATGGCGCTCTCTCACTTTGGAGCCCTGTCGTATTTCAAGGCAACAGTATAGGGTCACATATGTGGTATCGCCGTACTCGGGAGAAATTGCCTAACAAATTTTGGGGGGCTTTTTCTCCTTTCACCCCTTATGAAAATGTGAAGTTGGGGTCTACATCAGCATGTTAGTGTAAAAAAAATAAATTTTTTACACTAACATGCTGGTGTTGCCCTATATTTTTCATTTTGACAAGAGGTAAAAGGGGAAAAATGCCCCCCAAAATTTGTAATGCAATTTCCCCCGAGTACGGAGATACCCCATATGTGGGCGCAAAGTGCTCTGGGGGCGCACAACAAGGCTCAGAAGGGAGAGTGCACCATGTACATTTGAGGTGATTTGCACAGGGGTGGCTGATTGTTACAGCGGTTTTGACAAACACAAAAAAAACAAAACCCCACATGTGACTCCATTTTGAAAACTACACCCCTCACGGAATGTAATGAGGGGTGCAGTGAGAATTTACACCCCACTGGTGTCTGACAGATCTTTGGAACAGTGGGCTGTGCAAATTAAAAATGTTGTACAGACCACTGTTCCAAAGATCTGACAGACACCAGTGGGGGGTAAATGCTCACTGTACCCCTTGTTACGTTCCTCAAGGGGTCTAGTTTCCAAAATGGTATGCCATGTGGGGGTTATTTTGCAGTCCTGGCACTATAGGGGCTTCCTAAATGCGACATCCCCCCGAGCAAAATTTGCTCTCAAAAAGCCAAATATGACTCCTTCTCTTCTGAGCATTGTAGTTCGCTCGTAGTGCACTTCAGGTCAACTTATGGGGTACCTCCATACTCAGAAGAGATGGGGTTTAAAATTTTGGGGGGTATTTTTTGCTATTAACCCTTGCAAAAATGTGAAATTTGGGGGGGAAACACCCATTTTAATGAATTTTTTTTTTTTTTTTTTACGTATGCAAAAGTCGTGAAACCCGTGTGGGGTATTAAGGCTCACTTAATTCCTTGCTACGTTCCTCAAGGGGTCTAGTTTCCAAAATGGTATGGCATGTGGGTATTTTTTGCTGTCCTGGCACCATAGGGGCTTCCTAAATGCGACATGCCCCCGAGCAAAATTTCCTCTCAAAAATACAAATATGACTCCTTCTCTTCTGAGCATTGTAGTTCGCCTGTAGTGCACTTCAGGTCAACTTATGGGGTACCTCCATACTCAGAAGAGATGGGGTTACAAATTTTGGGGGGTATTTTCTGCTATTAACCCTTGCAAAAATGTGAAATTTGGGGGGAAACACACATTTTAATGAAATTTTATTTTATTTTTTTACATATGCAAAATTCGTGAAACACATGTGGGGTATTAAGGCTCACTTAAATCCTTGTTACGTTCCTCAAGGGGTCTTGTTTCCAAAATGGTATGGCATGTGTTTTTTTTTGCTGTTCTGGCACCATAGGGGCTTCCTAAATGCAACATGCCCCCCAAAAACCATTTCAGAATAACGTACTCTCCAAAATCCCCTTGTCGCTCCTTCGGTTCTGAGCCCTCTACTGCGCCCACCGAACACTTTACATAGACATATGAGGTATGTGCTTACTCAAGAGAAATTGAGCTACAAATATAAGTAAACATTTTCTCCTTTTACCCCTCGTAAAAATTCAAAAATTGGGTCTACAAGAACATGCGAGTGTAAAAAATGAAGATTGTGAATTTTCTCCTTCACTTTCCTGCTATTCCTGTGAAACCCCTAAAGGGTTAAAAGGCTGACCGAATATCATTTTGTATACTTTGGGGGGTGCAGTTTTTATAATGGGGTCATTTGTGGGGTATTTCTAAGATGAAGACCCTTCAAATCCACTTCAAACCTGAACTGGTCCCTGAAAAATAGGGAGTTTGGAAATTTTGAGAAAAATTGGAAAATTGCTGCTGAACTTTGAAGCCCTCTGGTGTCTTCCAAAAGTAAAAACTTGTCAATTTTATGATGCCAACATAAAGTAGACATATTGTATATGTGAATAAAATAAAATAATATTTGGAATATCCATTTTCATTACAAGCAAAGAGCTGCAAAGTTAGAAAAATGCTAAATTTTCAATTTTTTTCTAAAATTTTCAAATTTTTCACCAAGAAAGGATGCAAGTTACAAATCAACGGCCGGGACCCGCGGCTAATACCACACATCGCCGATCGCGGCGATGTGCGGTATTAACCCTTTAGAAGCGGCGGTCAAAGCTGACCGCCGCTTCTAAAGTGAAAGTGAAAGTGACCCGGCTGCTCAGTCGGGCTGTTCGGGACCGCCGCGGTGAAATCGCGGCGTCCCGAACAGCTGATCGGACATCGGGAGGGCTCTTACCTGCCTCCCCGGTGTCCGATCGACGAATGACTGCTCCGTGCCTGAGATCCAGGCAGGAGCAGTCAAGCGCCGATAATGCTGATCACAGGCGTGTTAATACACGCCAGTGATCAGCATTAGAGATCAGTGTGTGCAGTGTTATAGGTCCCTATGGGACCTATAACACTGCAAAAAAAATGTAAAAAAAAAGTGTTAATAAAGGTCATTTAACCCCTTCCCTAATAAAAGTTTGAATCACCCCCCTTTTCCCATAAAAAAAATAAAACAGTGTAAAAAAAATAAAAAATAAACATATGTGGTATCGCCGCGTGCGTAAATGTCCGAACTATAAAAATATATCATTAATTAAGCCGTACGGTCAATGGCGTACGCGCCAAAAAATTCCAAAGTCCAAAAAAGCGTATTTTGGTCACTTTTTATATCATTAAAAAATGAATAAAAAGTGATCAAAAAGTCCGATCAAAACAAAAATCATACCGATAAAAACTTCAGATCACGGCGCAAAAAATGAGTCCTCATACCACCCCATACATGGAAAAATAAAAAAGTTATAGGGGTCAGAAGATGACATTTTTAAACGTATAAATTTTCCTGCATGTAGTTATGATTTTTTCCAGAAGTGCGACAAAATCAAACCTATATAAGTAGGGTATCATTTTAACCGTATGGACCTACAGAATAATGATAAGGTGTAATTTTTACCGAAATATGCACTGCGTAGAAACGAAAGCCCCCAAAAGTTACAAAATGGCGTTTTTTTTTCGATTTTGTCGCACAATGATTTTTTTTTCCGTTTCGCCGTGCATTTTTGGGTAAAATGACTAATGTCACTGCAAAGTAGAATTGGCGACGCAAAAAATAAGCCATAATATGGATTTTTAGGTGGAAAATTGAAAGGGTTATGATTTTTAAAAGGTAAGGAGGAAAAAACGAAAGTGCAAAAACGGAAAAACCCTGAGTCCTTAAGGGGTTAAGAGGTTAAAGGGGTACTCCAGTGGAAAACTTTTTATTTTTAAATCAACTGGTGCCAGAAAGTTAAACAGATTTGTATATTACTTCTATTAAAAAATCTTAATCCTTCCATTACTTAATAGCTGCTGAATACTACAGAAGAAATTATTATCTTTTTGGAACAGAGTTCTCTGCTGACATCACGAGCACAGTGCTCTCTGCTGACATATCTGTCCATTTTAACAACTGTCCAGAGTAGGAGAAAATTCAAATAGCAAACATATGCTGCTCTGGTCAGTTCCTAAAATGAACAGAGATGTCAGCAGAGAGCACTGTGCTTGTGATTCAGCAGAGAGCACTGTGTTCCTAAAAGAAAAGAATTTCCTCTGTAGTATTCAGCAGCCAATAAGTACTGGAAGGATTAAGATTTTTTAATAGAAGTCATTTACAAATCTGTTTAACTTTCTGGCACCAGTTGATTTAAAAAAAAAAGTTTTCCACCGGAGTACCCCTTTAAAAGGACCTCCTATATTAAATTTTTACTTCTTAACCATCTTAGGTCTGGTTGAGGTCCTTGCGCATTGTTGTTCACTTTATTTTCACCAGTATTCACTGTTATGTGTTCTTTATGCATCTACAATCTTTCTGGAAATGCATGAATAACTTGACAACTGGTTGTTTCCATTCCTCTGGTTACCCCTTAGGCTTAGTTCATACCACAATATCTTCCTCCAAATATGGATTCATTAGCATGTGTTTTCCCCAATGTATCCATGCCACAGAGGCACAAATTGTGATGTGGACCCCTGCCTTAGTCTGACACTGTTTAATTTGAGGGGTACTCCGGAGGAAAACATTTTTTTTTAAATCTACAGGCTCCAGAAAGTTAAACAAATTTGTAAATTACTTCTATTTAAAAATCCTTTCAGTACTTATCAGCTGCTCTATACTCCAGAGAAAGTTGTGTAGTTTTTTCCAGTCTTACCACAGTGCTCTCTGCTGACACCTCTGTCCATGTCAGGAACTGTCCATAGCTAACCTCTCCTGCTTTGGACAGTTCCTGACATGGACAGAGGTGTCAGCAAGAGGGCCCTAAAATGTTTGTTTTTGACCTGTACGCCATTCCTTTCAGTGCCATTTTGAGAGGAACCTGGCATCATTGAATTGACAAATACCATCAACTGTTTAAATGTCTTTTTTTCACTTTTCAACAAAAGTAGAGAATCTTTATTCTTAAGTTTGTTATCGACCAAAAGGGTCAAAGAGTGAAAATCCATGTTAATTATATAATGAAAGTAATGAAAAGTAGCTATGAAGGGAATGAGAGGACAGAGAAGCTGAACAAATCTACTATCTCATATTTTGACAGTCTCTTGACAACACCTTGCCTTCAAACACTGAGGCGAGACAGCCAGCTGTCACAGTAATGAAGTGTTAATGATTTGTAGTTTGGGCACATTGTCTAGAACAATTCAGATGAACAAGTGTCTAGGAATCCAGCGACACATGTCCATATAGCAGATATTTCTGCCGTCATTTTGTTCCTTGGATTTTGTGAAGATTATTATTAACTATTTTACTGTCTCTAAAGAGATTTCTTAGGGGAAAAAAAAGTAAAAATTTAAAATACATCTTTTGTAGGCGCTTTGCAGAACTTGTCAGGGTTAAAATTAGGTGGTACTCCAGTGTTAAGAAACAGATTATGAGCAGCGCTCCGGTCGCTCATTCCGGCCGTGAGCGCCCCCTCCTCTTGTCACCGGTGGCTCCGGGACTCACTGTGTGGGACGCACCCGCATGCGAGTTCCAGGCCTTGCTATGGGCAACGCTCCAGCCGTTCATTCTGGCCATGAGCTCCCTTCTCCTGTCTCTGGCGGCTCTGGAACTTGCTGTGCGGAATGCGCCGCATGCGAGTTCCGGGCATCTCCTTATCCCATGCTGTCACTGGCTTCTCTCTGCATGCGGATCGTTGAGCGCGCACGTGCTGGCTCTCTTCGATTTAAAGGGCCAGTGCGCTCTTGATTGGTCTGCTGATGGGCGTACCTTATTTAAGCCCTGTACCTCCCTATTCTTGTCCCGGATCTTTGTGCTTTGTGCCTCTGAGAAAGCGTTACTTGTGTTTTGCCTACTGTGTTCTTGATCTCCTCGCTAGTGACCTGACCTTGCTCTTTTGCTGCCTGCCTTCTGACCTTTGCTACGTCCTGACTATGTCTATAACCTTCGGTACCAAGTTACATCTGGGCAACTTGTGTGGATGGATCGTACCAGGGGTAGCGACCTGGGTGCCGCCTGCCCCCGTAAGTCTATCCTGCTTTGCGGTGGCCTCTGGTGAAAACCAGCAGTACCTTAGACTCTGCTCCTGGTACGGTTAAGCCATAGTCCCCATAGGTCAGTGGATCCACTACCATCTGCCGTTAACACATATGCACAGGGTTGGGGATAAGTGTTTAATTGCAGGGGTCTTGACTTCTAGGACCCCCCCCCCCCCCCAATCTCCTGAACAGGTCCCAGAATTTCCCTGCTGCAGAGAGCACAGGGTCAGCCTGGGCTTCATACATTCCCTATGGGAACCCTGGAGAAACACAAGCTCCGACACAGCTCCATGCAGCAGTGAGATTCAAAGCCCGTTCAGGAGATCACAAGGGGTCCCAGAGGTTTGACCCCCCCATAATCAGACACTTATCCCCTATCCTGTGTATAGGGAATACGTGTTTTAAAACCAGACTATCCCTTTACATTTGAGATAGGATTGCTGTAAATAGCATTTAAAGGGGTTGTCTTATGATTAAAACTTATCCACAGGATAGAAGATACGTGTCTTTATTATGGGGCAGTCTATCTGCTGGGACATCTCCAGAACAGGGGGACCTGAGTACTGTGCTCGGCTGTCTCCAGCAGTTGCCACAGAGAAGAAATGAATGAATGAATGAATGATTGAAGTGTATACACGTGACTGCTGTTCTATCCTGACAGGAGACTTGGCTCCTTATTCTAGAGATGGTGGGTGTCCCAGCAGTCAGGCCTCCTACAATCACACACTTACACACTATTCTGTGCCTAAAGGATGAATTTTTCTCATGGGGCACCCTTAACTATTAATTGAAGTGTCACAAAAACTTGATAACAAAGGAGATTCAGACAAAGTTTTGTTGCATTTTACAAGAGTATATTGGATTCCCTACTTAACTCAAGACCTAAAAATTTTGGAAAGATGGTAGTCAACCTTATTATTAAAGAGTACCTGTCATCAAACCATATTTTCTAAACTAATTCAGATTATATTCCCTAACACCCCTCCTGCCCTTAAAACATTTTTCCGGGCTTTAAAAAGCTGTGTATTATACCTTTCCACTTGCTCACATTGTGTGGGCTCCCGGCAGGAGAAAGTGGGCGTTCCGCAGCAGGCGCGACATCACTGAAGCCTGTGAGAGCTGTGCCTCGCCATGACCCACACACACTTCCTGAGTTTGGTCTCCTGCTAGGCTGGGAAGAGACCAAACAAACTGTTCTACTTGCGGCAGGGAACAGAACAGAGCCACCCCTACCCCTTAATCACACCCCTACCCCTTAATTCCCTGGTTGAACTTGATGGACATATGTCTTTTTTCGACCGTACTAACTATGTAACTATGTAACTAGTGGCAGTTTTTTCAATCACATTCAAAACATATAAAGGTTGAGAATGTTAACAGCAAGTAAATAGCAAAGTGTATTATAATTACATAAGAAAAAATATATTAAAAGTTTAGTATAGTAACAGGTACTCCAAATCAATATCAGACTGACAGAAGTGAAAAAGCTCCTGGCGACACAGTATATTTGGTGATGTCACAACAATGCAGTGTGGCTTTAGTTTTACTAGGAAATAAAAATATAGGTTCCCATTCAATGACTGCAATCAGAGAGGGCATAAAAGAAAACAAATTATGACTACTCCACTATTGCCTGTTTGTATGCAAACAACACTCCAGCCAGTCCCTACCCAGAGCTGTTCCAGAACATTGTAGTCCACAGCAGACTATTTTTCTGCAGTCAGTATATCTGCAGCACCTGTTATTCATTCCCTGTCTGTTCCTCTGCGTGTGGCATTATTCAGCACAAGATATATATGTGTATTTGATGGGTTCCTTGTTGATTGGGAAGAGGATGCTCTATAATGATTTATTGGAAAGCATGTGACCCATATCTTTCTCTTATACAGGGGCTTCTGCTGTATGTGGGTGTGTAAAATCTTAAGCAGTAAGGTTGAATGATTATCTTTATGAACGGAAGGGAAACTGGTGATAAAGCCAGTGCTGAATCTTTATTATATTCATTTTAAACTTTTAAGGCAGAAATATAACTTTTTCTCAGTGAATGTAAATGCACTGATCATAAATTCATTATTATTCATGGACAATGAGATAAGGCATCTGGGCAGTAATAGTTTATGAATTTTTATCAGCACTTTTGCTGCACTTAGAGCTCCTCTGTCAGAGCTCCGGGGAGAATTTTTTTTAATGTACCTAGCAGAACATATATCACCATAAAATATTGATACTTTAATTACTTTTCTAATAGATAATACTGTAGTATTCAATGCTTCAAGGCCGGATGCAGCGACTCATCCACGGCAGTTATTCATTTTCAGATAAGTTTTGAAAAATAAGAATTGTTCTGCTGAGATTTATATTGTAGATGCTTATGAATGCCCTGTTCTGGTGATAATAACAAAAAGCAGCATGTTGTGCTTAACATCTCAATATTATTGGTAGCTGGGTGTTCTGCACGGCTGGTTATCTTGCAGCTCTGCTCCAAACTACGGCCCACAGGCCACATCTGGCCCACAACAAGTTTTTTACCAGTCCACATATCTTACCTGGCAGCACTAATGTTGCCGAGCGGATGGGGGACACTGACGATGTATTGCTCCTCTGTTTGCTCGCCATCCATAAAATTGAGTCCTATGGAGGAGCATGTGGCCAATAGAAAATCCTGTCACTATTCACTATATTAGTAGTCTTTGGGGAGACAGGCACACATTAAAGGGTCCACTGATAGGGTATATTTAAACCAGCTGCTGCAATCAGGTGCCACTGATTGGGTTTATACCCTTCATTAGTGTTTCTTTTTTCTGTATTTGGACCTGACCTTTGCCTGTATTTTAACTATTCTCTTGCCTGCTTATTTTGTACTATGCTGCCTTCTTTGATTGACCCTTACTTGCTAAGACTTTGATTCTGGTTATGTTTTATGTGCTGCGCTTCCCTCACCATTTTGACTTTCTGGCTTTTCCCTGATTAACCCCTTGTCTGCTGATTTGTCACCAATTCAGCCAGTGTGTTGCGGACCTTGCATGTCTGACCTACCTTGGTGCACAGTTAAGATAGCTTAGTGTAGGGACCATCTCTCAGTGGGGGACTGCTATTTAGGGAGGATCATCCAGGCAGGTAAGGACAGGGGTTGGGGTGAGTTTAGGTCTGCATTTCTCCCTACCTAATGTGACAGGTAACAAACTATTTGTCTTAACACTTATTTCCATTGGAATAACGAAAATGTGGTATGTACACCAGCAGCTCGCCATCATACCATTGAATGTATTTACTGAAATACTGATGTCACATATTCTATCTTCATCTCTGTTATGTCCTCCTCCTCTGTTTAGTAGATTTTCCACCTACAACTGTGAACCATAAGTATATTCCTTATTTAAATCTAATTACGTATTAACTATACAAATCTTCATTAAACAATAATGAAAACCTGGTGCCAACTGCCAATGTCTATTTGGGTAATTAGACAATTAGGTATCAGTTCTCCAAAAAGATGGAATGATGAATCTCCATAAACCTAAAATGTCTTGCTATAGAGGTTTTGATATGCTTAACTGGTGATGCATTCCTAATGAGATTCATATTTCAGTGCGCCTTCCTCAGGGGTCATATTTCATCGCCGCCAGTTATTTAATAAAGTTGTTTTGAAACAAAGTAGAGATTAACTATTTTTATTGACTGAAACTAATTGCACGGTTTTATTCTACCAACTGTTACATGAGAGGAGCCTTATAAAGGAAGGAGATTGATGTGCATAGAATCCTTCAAGACCAATGTCTCAAGCAGGGCCAATTTAATGCAATCCGCACAGTTTACTTAATCTTCTGTAACAAATGCTTCTGATAATTATAATGGAAAGAAACAAGATGGAGGTTACAAATTAAGATGAACCATAAATACACATAGAAATAGAAAATTAAGCAGCAGGATTTAATTTCTCATTTAAAGAAAAAGGGCAAAGAATTTTTCAAAGCAAGTAGAAATGAGGCTGATGCTACCGCTGTGTGAAAATAATAGCCCTGAATCCCAGTCTACACTGGGGCACTGTCACAATTGCATTTGCCTCACTTGTGGTGCTTTGCAAAAAGATTTTATCCAAATAGCACTGAAGTGCATTAAAGATGCGGTACTAACCAGTAAAATTTTAAGGCTTTATTCCATTGCAAACAGAGGTGGATATATGGACAGGTGCATTCCGACAGAGAGACAGCTGTTTCGTGCTATGCTCTTCTTCCAGATAACAACTGGAACAGTGTGAAACAGCAGTAGCCCCATTGGAATACACCTTTCTGTATATCCACCCCTGTTTGAAAAAGGATAAAGTCTCAAACTTTGACTGATGGGTGTTGCATCTTTTATATTCTTAAATGTGGTTTAATTGGATTTTTCAGTTCTGCATTGTACTCCGGTGCAGAAAATGAACTCTGTATCTTGGAAGGTGCTGCATTCTCCGGTTTTATTGTCACACAGCTGCACCCTGACAAAAGAATCTGCATGAACAGGCAAAAGACAAAATATGAATTTCAGAAGTGTAGTTCTAATCTAAGTAGACAATCCAAGTAAATTACTTTTCAGAGTATCTATAAATTCAGATAGTATCTCTCGGCCATAATGGGATGGGAAGTGCTTATGGAACAAAGGCAGCATTGTTGGGTGGAGCGCTGATAACTAATGTACGCTGCACTGTATTTTAATTATGGAGTAGCAAATAGATAACTTCCAGAAAATAAATTTTACTACATTCCCATGTCTTAGATGTTTTTTTATATAATACACTTAGGACCATTTATGGGAAGCTGGCTACTTCCTCTAACTGATGTGGTCACAGAGCTATACATCATAGCAGTGTTTCCCAAGCAGGGTGCCTCTATCTGTTTCAAAACTATAACTCTTAGCATGCCCGGACAGCCAAACATAAATGGCCTTTGCCAATAGTGGGGAAATTAATGGAAACCCTACTAAAGGATAGGATTGTGGAACATCTAAAATCCCATGAATTGCAAGATGAAAAACAACATGAGTTTACTTCAGGGAGATTGTGTCAAACAAATCTTATTGATTTTTTTAATTTGGTGACTAAAATTATAGATGGCGGAGGGGCAGTAGACATTGCATATCTAGATTTTAGTAAGGCTTTTGACACTGTGCCACATAGAAGACTTATCAATAAACTGCAGTCATTGAGCTTGGACTCCCATATTGTTGAGTGGATTAGGCAGTGGCTGAGTGACAGACAACAGAGGGTTGTAGTCAATGGAGAATATTCAGAGCAAGGTCTTGTCACCAGTGGGTTACCTCAGGGATCTGTACTGGGACCAATATTATTTAATATCTTCATTAGTGATATTGCAAAAGGTCTCGATGGTAAGGTATGTCTTTTTGCTGATGACACAAAGATATGTAACAGGGTTGATGTTCCTGGAGGGATATGCCAAATGGAAAAGGATTTAGGAAAACTAGAAGAATGGTCAGAACTCTGGCAACTGAAATTTAATGTGGATAAGTGCAAGATAATGCACCTGGGGCGTAAAAACCCTCGGGCAGAATATAGAATATTTGACACAGTCCTGACCTCAGTATCTGAGGAAAGGGATTTAGGAGTAATTATTTCAGAAGACTTAAAGGTAGGAAGACAATGTAATAGAGCAGCAGGAAACACTAGCAGAATGCTTGGGTGTATAGGGAGAGGTATAAAGAGAAAGGGAGTAGTTCTCATGCTGCTGTACAGAACACTGGTGAGACCTCACTTGGAGTTTTGTGCGCAGTACTGGAGACCATATCTCCAGAAGTATATAGATACTCTAGAGAGAGTTCAGAGAAGAGCTACTAAACTAGTACATGGATTGCAGGATAAAACTTACCAGGAAAGGTTAAAGGACCTTAACATGTATAGCTTGGAAGAAAGAAGAGACAGAGGGGATGTGATAGAGACTTTTAAATACATAAAGGGAATCAACACGGTACAGGAGGAGAGCATATTTAAAAGAAGGAAAACTACCACAAGAGGACATCATTTTTAATTAGAGGGGCAAAGGTTTAAAAGTAATATCAGGAAGTATTACTTTACCGAGTGAGTAGTGGATGCATGGAATAGCCTTCCTGCAGAAGTGGTCGCTGCAAATACAGTGAAGGAGTTTAAACATGCATGGGATAAGCATAAGGCTATCCTTCATATAAGATAGGGCCAGGGACTATTGATAGGATAGGATATTGGGCAGACTAGATGGGCCAAATGGTTCTTATCTGCTGACACATTCTATTATCCAAATTGAAGTCCTGGAAAACTCTTTTAAAGAAATTGAAATATATCTCTTAACCACAAGATAGGGAATAAGTGTCTGATCATGAGGGTCCAACCTCTGATACTCCTGCAGTTGTGAAAATGGGGACCCGACTATCCCCACTAAATGGAGTGGCAGGTCAATAAGCTCACCCAGCCACCCCATTTATGCTTTATGGTGTTACCAAGGATAGCCGAGTCCTGTCCTTGACCATCTCGGGTGACTCCACAGACAATTAATGTAATGTGTGCTGGCCCACTGCTGAATTCAGCAGAAAGAGCTGGATCCCCATTTTTGTGCATACAGGGGATCCCAGAGATTGGACTCGGATGCTGGAATACACCTTTAAAGGGGCTGTCTAGCAAAAGAAACAACCTGTGTATGATGTCAAAAAGTATAATAAAGTAACTTATTAATACAATGTTATTAGTTATTAATGCAAAGCTCCAATTCCTGCTCCCCCTCCTCCCTGTTTTCGCAGGGCAAGACCATTGATGTGAAGAGAAGGGAGCGAATGTTACTTCGTATTAGATTTTAAGGTAGCAGAAAGCCTTTCTCAGATAAGACAGCAGTGAGCCAGTAGTGACTTAAACTACTGTGACTGAGAAAGTCTTCCTGCTGCCTTATAATCTAATGAGCAGTAATATGAGCTCTCCTCTTTACATTAATGGTATTGACCTGAGGAGGCAATGAGAAAGCAGACAGGGCATGCTGGGAGTTGTAGTTTTGCAACATCTGGAGGGCCACAGTTTTGAGACCAATCATTTATATGATAGCTCTGCTTTTCCAGAAACAGCACCACTTTTGTCCATGCCTGGTATTGCAGTTCATCCCCATTCAACAAAATGGTATGATACAAGACACATCCATGCAAGCTTGTGGAACTGTTTCAGAAACAATTACACCCCTTCAACCTAGTGGGTGCATTGTAATACCAGGACAGATCATGTACATAACCTACTTACTAAGGTGAAGCACACCAGAAGCCGACTGTATTATAGGAGATACAAGCTGATAATATACTACTATGGGAGGTTGGCATAATGATATGCAAACTAGGATCGGTAGTTAAAGGTCAGCATCAACATGAACACTCCGAAATGATTAGCATTAGGTAAAATTGGGCTGTAAGCAGGCATCTTTAATGCCGTATTATATGTGTAAGACTGAGATGCTGGCTTTAAATGTCAACCCACGAGAATGAATATTAAAGCAGATGTGAGGGTATTACTCATTTTATTGCAGACTTGTACATAGGCAGGTTCATAATATTTATAGCATGTTTCTGAACAAGCAGAGCTGTACACAAAGGAATAGGTAGCAATATATAAATCAAGTGTCACATTACGCCAACAGATTTTCTTTACATGCAGTTTAGACTTGTGGTGGAAACCGGGGATAATAACATAAGAAATGCACTTTGCAAAACCATTAAAGTGCAATGTTGCCAAACACCTTTATCTATCATGACTAGAGACAAGTAAATTGAACCTGTAGAACCTGAATTTTTAGTCGGAACTTTGCTAAATCTTTGGTTCATCTAAAACTCGAACTTCAGGTGGATTGATTTGGCAGAGCCTGCTAAATAATATAAGTCACTAGGGAGAAAGAAGAAGGAATGGTCACATGACCTCAGTAAGTCCCATAATGTAATTCAGACAGCTCTTCCAGCCATTCAGGGGGCAGTATAGGAGTGATGTTAGATCCACTATAACAGCTTTAGCAGCCATTTTTGAGATAGCAGGTGTTAGGTGAAGATCTCTGTGAGGGACACTGAGCAGTGACTAACACAACAGGAGTAGGTCCACACGTGTATAATATTAGTAGTAAAGCAGCAGCAGTAAAGAGTGTTCTGCATCTGTTCTATTGGTGCAAAATATATTTTTTTGTTTTACACTAATTGTGAAAAGGCCACATAGAGGGTTTTGTGTTGACATGGGGGTGCAAGTTATACTTGTCAGGTCTTGATAGCCTATACACGGTCCGAGGGGGAGACAGCTTCTTCTGGACCAGGCTCGGGGCAATGAACACACTGACGCAAGGTTACAGATAGGTGTCGTGTGAGGGTAATGTGTGTAATTAACCATTTCTTGATGCCAGGGCGATTGACCTATACACCACTCAAGGTAGACCTGCTTCTCCTGTGCCAGGCACAGGGCAAATAATTACTCCAAAGCAAGGTTATGGATAACTGGCTTGCCTTACTGAGGTTGGAAAGATCGTACAATCCATTACAGCTAAGATTAGCATGAAGGAGATTCAAGGTAAACTTTGGGAAGCTTATCGGCTTGATGGCACTTATAGTTGATTGTGCTGTGTCTGACTTGCATGCAACCCATGCTAGACTGTAGTTACTTGGACTACTTAACTGACTTGCTGGACTTGACTTAAATTCCCCAGACTGTAGTGCTTACCGCCAGACTTTGACTTTCATCCAGGCGCAGGGGTTAACTGGTAGCAGATGCGTGGTTTCTAGGCCAGGCCTCAGGCCTCCTTCAGAATCACCTCACAGACAGACTATACACTTCTCTCAACTGTACCTCAGCATAAGACTAAACTCTGAACTCTGGTTACACTATATATGGATCAGATTTAGAGCATTCCCATTGGACAGATAAGTCACATGGTTCACCTCTGCATACTCCCCTAACAACAAGCTCCTTAACAACAGGTTTAAGGTTTAAAGTGACAAGTACATAGAAAATATTAATAACTTAACCATTGCATAATAGTTTAGAATATAAAGTCCTGAGGAATGTGGGCCCAAGACGGACATTAAAGAAACATCTGCCACACAGAATGGGAAGGAGTACAGAAGAACACGTTATTCTGTACTGGGTCACAACATGTCTTTTACTAAGGCAGGAGTAGATGGTACAAAACTAGCAGTACGGAGCAGAGTAGAAGGGATGCAGTGTAACCATTGGAAGCCCTGTTACCTTGCTGGGACTTATGGTGCTTTTCACCCCCTTGAATTAGATGAACTGGAGACTTGAGACTTGGAGATCAAGAGATGTCCCATGCTGACTAGGGTTCTGCTAAGGTCCAATTTCTAACAGCGCCAGGGTATGACTTGCAGAATGGCGGGGCTGATTTGATTGGAGATTTTCTTCAGACTTCCCTTGGAATCACCTCACACTTCTTTCACCTCCTTTCCACACTGCAGTTCACATGGTGCTCTGCACACAGCAGTGACTAGACTCACTCACTCAACTGGGGCAACTCCTTCCCCCTTACTCTATTTACAGGGCAATTTGGGGGTTCCCATTGGATAACAGGGTCATCTGATTACTCTGCATCTGTCTTCTTAAGGGTACAGTACACAGATAATAACATAATACAGTCAATATAGCAAAGTGCATAAACACAGTAAACAATAGAACAGTGGGCCTAACACAGAAGCAGCAGGCATGCCCAAGGAGATCTGCAGCCCACAGGACAGCATTTGGTGCTGGGAAACCATATTTCTTGCACGCCAATCCTGTTGTTACCCCTCAAAATGGGAATAATTTTTACAGCTTGTAGAAAGCCATTGCTTCTTCCCTTTTAAAGCACAAAACCTGATGGTACTCCCAAAAAGGGATAATTTTTGGACTAATTGTAAAAAGCCAATGCTTCTCGTGCTACGTTGTGTGCATACAAACACTGGCAGGCATCTGCCTCCAAAAAGGGATAATTTTGGACATTCATTTTAAAAAGCATAAAAAAATCCACCAATACAGTATGTTTGTTACAACTTGTTAGTTACCATTGGGCACCATCTATTTACCAATAGCCATACATGTTGTTGAAAATTGTTGTTAACTTTAGCCTTAAAAACAGCTCAGAAGTACATAGATATATTATTAGGTGACCTAACAGTGTTATACAGGTTTGAAGGGCTCTTAAACGGTGTTATATACACATTTTTGGGCTTTGGTGAAGTACATGTTTAGACAGAGCTAAATCGGTCAGAACCAGAACATTTTGCAGTATACTACGGTTTTAGGTCTGGTCACAAAACTGGATACAGGGCAAAAATGAGCCGAACGGAGTCACTGTTTGGCTCTAGTCAGCTCAGTAAAGTGAATGGGTTTCAGTGCCGGTCCGGCTGGGGTATGGGAGCGCCCGGTTTCCATATCCCCCAGCCAGATCCGGCAGCCGAAGGCTGCAACCGTGATGTGTATGCAGCCTAATCCTGAATTTAATGTGACTGTGGCTATGCCCAGGGATAAGGCTTGCCTTTCTTTCATCTGGGGCAAACATTTATTTTGATTCCTCTGATCCACAAAGTAAAGTCTAAGTTTACAAGTTTCTTTGTATGTTCTTAAGGAGAGTAACAAGGAGCATAATACTTTACGGCAATAAATCCTATAAAAGAAATGCCCATAGTTTTTTTTAACTTCTAGTTCTTTTCTCACTAAACATGTTAAAAGGGTACTCCACTGCCCCTGCGTTGTTAACATTTTGTTCCAAACGCTGGGTGTGGGCTGAGGGGGTCGTGAGGTCACGACCATGCCCCCCCAATGCAAGTCTATGGGAGGGGGCGTGGCAGTTGCCACGCCCCCTTCCATAGACTTGCATTGAGGGGGAGTGGTGTCACGAACCCCGCAGCCGGCACTCAGGGTTCGGAACAACACCCCCTTTAAGCCAAAATCATATGTACCCCTGTTTAGACTATTATTTAAACAAACTTTGCATAGGTCAATTTTACAAGCAAATATAAGAAACTTTGTAAGGGTGGGTTCACACTACTAGGTCCGGTCAGAAAACCATATACGGGGCAAAAATGAGACGACCGGAGTCACTATCTGACTTCGGTAGGCTCGTTCAAATGAATTAGATCAGGGCCTTATCATCAAAACCCAGTGTGAACCCACCATAATATATCTTATTAGACACAAATGCTTCTTCATCCTGTTGACCTGTGTCTTCATGCCCATGCCTTGACCTTTACCACTTGTTTGCTAACAATGCACAGGTTCTTACCAGCCAAAAGGCATGACACAACCAAGGCTGGTCCCCCTCTCTCTCATATTACTAAAAAGTTCTATTTTTATTTTTTTTTGCATTATCTAATGTTTTATTTTAAGGGGGATTTACAAGTGGAGATTTTAGTTGCCAAAATGTCTGATTCAACTCTGTTTGAATGAATTGAACTGATTTTCAATTATAAAATCTCTGCAACTTACCTGCCATGGGGGATATACCCTTGTAGAGAACAGAGCTAAATATCTTTTTTTTTTAGCATCATTAAAATTGTCCACACAACCTTTATATTTGCCACTTAAACATCTCCTGCTTTATTCTATTTTATATAAAAGTTTTACCTTAATAAACAATTCGGCGAAGACATTGGCTTTTGTCTAACTTGAAAGTGGGAATGGCTGTCAGTAGTTTCTATTCATTAAAGCATCAAAAGTCATAGAACGTTCCAGCAGGATTGCAAATAGATTGGCAGAATAGAGACGAAAATTCATGGATGAAAATCTTTTATTATTGTCGCTCTTGGCTCGGATACATATAATTGTATTGTGCTTAAAACGGACCTGTCACCTTAATATAAGCTACTGTAGGTTTTGTCGAAAAGAATTTTAGAAATTACATAGACCTTCTGCAAGAATGCTTTATTTGATCCAGATTTTAAAATCTTCCACTTTCTTATTTTGTGTCTTGTAAGTTTCTTCTCTAATTTGAGAAACTTTTTTTAATTCTTTTTATTTATTTATTTTTTACTCAATTACTGCATTGCAGCATTTTGTATACTAGGATCGCCCAGCAGGAGGGCAGAGTCCTACCGATGTAGCAGACGAACATTCAATGTGCTAGTTTATTAATGTAGCACACCACAACATTTTACTAACATAGCTGGTCCATTCTAATCCAACGTGTATGAACAGCATGCTATGTAAACAGAGTAGGCGCTCTATATCAAAGCCATCAAAACTTCCAACAGCGCTTTACAGGAGCGGAATGATTCAGAGGTTCATTAGCAAACTTCAGACGGGCCTGTACATGTGATTTCTTGAGTAGGGGGGCCTTGTAGGATTTCTGTCCTTTTTGGCAGAATATGTTACCAATTATTTTCTTGGTCACTTTGGTCCCAGTTGCCTTAAGATCATTGACAAGATCCTGATGTATAGTTCTGGGATGATTCCTCACCGTTCTACTGATCATTAAAACTCCATGAGGTAAGATCGTACATGGAGCCTCCGGCAGAGGGAGATGGACGGTTGTTTAGTGTTTTCTTCCATTTGTGAATAATCGCACCAACTGTTGTAAACTTCTCACCAAGCTGCTTGGCGACAGTCTTGTAGCCCATTACAGCCTTGTGTAGGTCTACATTGTTGTCCCTGACATTCTTGGACAGTTCTTTGGTCTTGGTTATGGTGGAGAGTTTGGAATCTGATTGATTACTTCTGTGGACAGGTGTCTTTTATACAGGTAACAAGCTGAGATTAGGAACACTCTCTTTAAGAGAGTGCTTCCAATGTCAACTTGTTACCTGTATAAAAAGACACCTGGGAGCCAGAAACCTTGCTAATTGATAGGGGATCAAATACTTATTTTAATGAGTAAAGTGCAAAAAAAATACCTTACTTATAGCTCAAAGTTGGGTGCCTGGGAACCAAAAAGGAGTGCCCCTGCAGGATAGATGAAGTACTGCGTGAAACTAATTTAAGTTAAGAGTTATATGTGTTACACAGGGAGGTAATGGGTCCTTGAGAGAGAGGGAGAGATTATCTATATTGTCGATTGTTCATTAGGATGTTTGAATTAGGATCTCCTCTATTTTAAACAAGAATTCTCTAGAAGTGTACTAGAAAATGGTTTCCCTAAACTAGACAGTATCTTTAAATAAATTTATTATCATATCACTTACCTTCTATGCGTCTTCTTTTTTTTGTATGGTATGGCTGGGTGAATCGTGAAGATGATGGAGTTCAATTATGATTGCCACATCTGTAACCCCTATAGCTTTGCTAATAGACCATATGCTGCCCACCAGAACACAGCATGCAACATAAAGAATCCATGACTTCTAATTATACATGAGGATGAACTGGGACATAGGAAGAAGAGAGGTCTGTTTGGTATAACTAGGGTTTTGTAGCTTAACTATTGGTAAAATAGCAATTTTTCAATGTTTTTGCATTATATATTTCCCTCCATTAAGAAGTAAGAGCTTCAATTAGAATGACTAGAAATTCAGATTCTCAAGATAAATTTATAATACAAGCAATAATAGAAAAACACCATTGATGGTGCTGCAAACCGCAGTGGAGACTTTGCAGGACATCGGCATCTTAGATTAATACAAACTTAATATATATATTTTTTAATTAAATAAAACAATGACGCATTTCGGAGTTGCAACCTCCTTCATCAGACTGGAGCTCCAAACTGATAAAGAAGGTTTTACCTTCAAAACAGGTCAATATATTATACACCAAAATGGTACAATAAAAAAACAGATTACAGCATGAAAAATTATCCCTGATGGAACCATTATAAAAAAAAGTTACAGTGGTCATAATATTCATTCTTTCTGGGCACTGCTGAAGATAGGCCGCCACTATGCTCTGTTATCTCCAATAGCTCCCAGAGAGAATGAATGAAGTGCTGATACACATGTGTGGCCGCTGCTTCATTCTAAAGGGAGACGTAGGTCCCATTCCCAAGATCACTTGGGGTCCCAAAGATCAGATCACCTGCATTCAGGAACATATTCCCTACGGATAATGGTGGGACAACCACAAAGGTTTCGGGGGTATACATTGGGGACTCCAGTCTTCAACATATAGCTCTTATAGACTTTATAAGATGCAGTGTAAAAATGAAAAGGAGTTCTGATTCATTCAATTGCAGAATGGTGAGGGCAGGATGTTATATGTCAGTGCCAGCAGGGGGCATCATGTTGCTATGTTGTCATTGTTTATTGTTAGTTAAATTATTAAACATAAAAAATTCTAAAGCAGAACTACATTAACCTGAGCCTGACACACACGAGCTGTGTTTTTCATGTCTAAACTTTGCAGAAAAGCACGGCACACAAGTAGACAGCAGGGGATGGAGCTGAGCGCCCGGCCTCATCATTAAGCTGCACAACAGCCTCGCTGTGTTATTTAGTTCCGTACTGCTGGCCAGACCAATAATTTACTGCCTATAAATGTGCAGAGATCTGCATGTACTGCCACAGAATAATGAGAACAGCTCCGAGGATTGGGCCAGGAAATGGCGCTGTGTATATTTTATTTATGTCTTCCATGTTCGTTCTGTACATGCAATCAAAGCAAATTGGTTACGCTGTAAACATGCACAATTGGATGAAATGACACATTATTAGTGCAGCATTCTGCCACTTCACATCAGTCAGCCCAGCTGCAGCCCAGTGCAGGATGGGAACTATTGATAGCATTACCTGCGGGGATTAGGAATGCACAACATCAAAAATCCAGACCGGTACAAGCTCCGAGCTCAAAGATCGATGAGGATCAGGCTCTTAGGAAGGCTTGTCCTTTAGATTGAGATGACACTTGCCTTCTTTAACCTTTCCTGTTCTGTGTGTAGAAAGAAAATGTATATTTTTTTTAATTGACAGAGGTATCAGAGCTAAAGCAATTTAGCAGTTTGGACCTATATTATTTGTGACACATTGCTTATCATAATAAGTGAACATGAGCATGCCTGGAATAAGATATATATATATATATATATATATATATATATATATATATATATATATATATATATATGTGTGTGTGTTACTAAGATAATTACAACAAGAGAATAATATAAGGGCAGACTAGACAGACCAGGTGGTCTTCTTTGCCAACAAACATGTTTCTATTCCATACAGTCCAATGTAACATCACTTATATTTATCTATCTGTCTTATTATTGCTACTATTTACCGCATATGACTCAAGGAATATCACATACAGCTGTGGTGATGCCTGGCACACTCACCATAAAAATACTTTTTAAAAACTCACAGGTTGCCAGAATCACGTAGGTGTAAGGAGTCTTACACCTACGTAACATATACCTAAAATATGAGAATTTAAGCCTACATAGGACAAAAATAATCACCTTTTATTGAAACACATATATCAAATACATTCAAACATAAAAACTAGTAAGCACCTTAGGGATCGACCGATATTGATTTTTTAGGGCCGATACCGATAATCTGTGGACTTTCAGGCCGATAACTTACACCGATATACCCTGCCCCCCCCCCCCATCATTGATTTAAAGCGGGTGCTTTAAATCAATGAACTGCAGTGGTTTTGTGGGGCCAGAGACCGCCGCCGTCCGCTTCTCTCCCCCTGCCTGTCATGGAGTCCTCCCTAGTCCAACCACCGCCGCTGCCCCCCTGCCTATCCTCTGGCCAGAGACCGCCACTGCCCGCTTCTTTCCCCTGCCGGTCCTTAGTCCAACCACCACCGCTGCCCCATTGCCTCCCCCATCCCCGGTTTTATAATTACCTGTTCCTGGGGCCCGGGGTCCGTGCTACTTCTGGCTCCGGCGGCGTCCCAAGCTGTCACTGTGCGCACTGACGGTGACGTCACATTGAGGACGTCACACATCATTGCGTACTGCAGCGCACAGCAATAGCTCAGGACGTCGCCGGAGACAAAAGTAGCCCGGACCCTAGGTCCCGGGAACAGGTAATTATAAAACCGGGCATGGGGGAGGCAACGGGGCAGCGGCGGCAGCCGTCTCGGGGCGGTGCGGTGGGCAGCACGGTGCGGTGGGGGGGCGATGCGGGGGCCAGGGCTTTATCGGATTATCAGCAAGGTAATTGCCGATAACGCCCAAAATCGTGAATATCGGCCGATAATATTGGCCAAACCGATAATCGGTCGATCCCTACACCTTAGCACCCTCTTGGGATGGAGTTTTGTATCTGAAAACATTGAGAGATGACTCAGGAAATAAATTGAGAACTAATTATAACCAAATAAATAAATAAAAAACATGATGGTCACTTTAAGTGTTGTGGGGTCTGCAGATTTCATTTGGCAAAGTGTGTACTTTTTTGCATAAATTTATTTTTCTGTTTTTCAAATGTATTTCTTTATGTATTTTTGCATTTGCACATTTATTTTGGGTCATTTACTGCATGTGGAACATCATCATATTGTATAACAACAACACAGAAAAGAAATACAGACAAGAAAACAAACACCTAATGAACCAAACAGTGTTAAATGAACATTCATCCATTATTGGCCACCAAGTGTGTATGAGAGATTCACATCATTACAGTCTTAGTATCCAACCATGACTAACATTGCATTACAATACTTTGTCAAGATGAGGGATGCTTGTAGACAAGCAATATGTTTACTGATCCAAAGGTTAACTACATAAATGTTTCATGTCTATGCAGGAAGTAAAATGTCTCAAGTGCATGTGAGAGTCATATGAGTCAGTGCTGTAGCTAGGGAGGGTGCAGGTCACGTGGACCACATGGGATAGGGACCCCTCACACCGCCCCCACCCAACCGAACACCTTCCCTAAATAACGACAACAACCATTTGGGAATAAAGGCCACGGCCGTTTATTGAGTGGAATAAATATTAAATAAATAAATAATTTATTAAATAATTGATTAAATAAAATTCCATTAAACCATAAATGTATATAAACTAATAAACTCCATAGACTGTAATGAACTCACCAATTTTAAATAACCACCAGCTGTCCACCCAGAACATTCTGGGTGACCCCCTTTCAATAACCAACCAACACAGCTGCCCACCTGAACCGGTGGCATCCATCAACAACGGCCGTGACAAGGGGAGGGGGGGTGGGGGAGCTCGAATCTTCTTTCTTTGCAGGTTCGCCGGACTGACCCGAGCAACAGCGATGCCTGGTCATATATACCTTCCAAGATTCCCGCTTCTAGACTCGCAGCCAATCCGCAGCCAGCTAACATCTGCCCAGCAACAGCCCTGCAAGAGAAGCTCAGCACCAACGTAAATGGGTAAATATTCATTAACCCTTACTATACTGACCGGTTAAACTGTAAAACCTTTATGTGCTTTAGGTAACACTTATGGAAAAGAGGGGGTGGGGGCAGGGGAGAGGAGCCCATCCCATGTGGCCCCTACGTTACCCTCCTGGGCCTTTTACATGGGATAGGGACCCCTCACACCGCCCCCACCCAACCGAACACCTTCCCTAAATAACGACAACAACCATTTGGGAATAAAGGCCACGGCCGTTTATTGAGTGGAATAAATATTAAATAAATAAATAATTTATTAAATAATTGATTAAATAAAATTCCATTAAACCATAAATGTATATAAACTAATAAACTCCATAGACTGTAATGAACTCACCAATTTTAAATAACCACCAGCTGTCCACCCAGAACATTCTGGGTGACCCCCACAGGCAAGCCTGATCACAGGCGTGCATCACCCACAGCCGTGGCCAAGTCTATCATGTTCTGCAAACCGACATTAAAAATGTCCACCCCGATCTCAGAGAGATGAACTCCATCATCCCTAAAAAGGCCCACTACGAACCCTTCCAGTTCCCTGTGCCTGTAGGAAAAACCGCCTACAGTCTTTAAAAACTTTTCCATACCTCTGTTCAGGCGTTTCCGTATGCGGTCTAAAAACTTTGCCCTCCTGGTAGACCAGGATAGCCGGGGAATTATTTCTGAAAATACTAACACTGCAGCTGGGAACAGATCGTGGATTGCAAAGCTAACCTGTTTAAGTTTTTGGAACAACAAGGAGGTGTTACATTTGCCAATATCATTGCCACCGGCATGAATTATAATTACATCGGGGGGCGGCCAAAAGCCAGCTTTATTGGTGCAGCAGTCAAATAAGTCATCCCATCTTAAACCTCTAACACCATCCCAGAATACACAAACCTTATCACTAGGGAAACCCAGATTCAGGCTGTAGGGTCTAACTGCTGCACGTTTTTCCGCCCAATAAATGAAGGAGTGCCCCATTATCCATATTATTCTGACAGGCTCCTCTGCAATGAAAAGATTAGTTAATTAACAGCTCCGGCCGGATGTAAATCTTGTACCTATCAGATTTCCACCTACCGATGGACTTAATATTGTCAACCGAAAGGCCGGCCATGGACGCCTCGGTTGCAGCGCCAATCCTAAATGAATGCGCGCATATCTTAAACCTGTGGAGCCCTAAGCATATTAAGCATTTTTTTAAAATAAACCTGAACTGAAAACAGGTCATGGCAGAGCCGTCTCTATGTATCAGAAAAGGTGTATACCCTTGGGGGCGGGCCAATAAAAACCTTTCCGTCATACCTACTGGACACATGCGATTATTGGGCAAACGTGTGATTTGTAACTGTTTACCCCGACCTACTATATCCGTTTTGGACCTCTTAATGTGTATAATCAGACTGACTGCAGTAACACTAATGTCTGAAAGATCCAGCGGTGATGCTGACCATTTGTTCTTAGCTGTAATTTCATTTAATCTCAATGCACCAAAGAAAGCCAAAACAAAAGCGGTCTGAAACAATAATGTTTCATACTCATCCATGCAGACTGAACTACAAGCATTGACCAACTGCTCCAGCAAGGCGAAATTAATAGGCCTCCGCTGATCCTTGCTATTAAACGCCAAACGGTACCCTTTCAGTACCTGTTTAACCTGATAGAAGGAATTGATAGGGCGGATCCCCAGCCATTTCTGAAAGAAAGCTATGCCTGCTAAAATGCCACATAGATGACTATAAGAAAACTTCTTTGATAACAACCCGGATAGGAATAACAATGACCCATTAACATCAGACTGAGATACGGATAAACCCTTGGCAACACAGAAAGAACACCATTTGTCCCATGACTTACTATAATCAGCATGGGTTTTTGCAGAAATAGATTTTAGTGCAAAATGCTGGATCAGTCCCATACCAGGTTCCAAAGGTGTGGTGGACAAGGTACTCCCTCCATATCCGCATCTGGGCAAATCTGGTGGAACCTGCAAAACTGACCCCGTGACAGAGCATCAGCTATAATGTTTGATTCGCCCCTTATATAAGTAGCTTTAACCCACACATTTAATTTAAGACACAGTAATACTAAATGCCTGAGAACCTTAATGACCGGGTCTGACCTTGATGAAAGACAATTGATTGCAAATGCTACACCTTTATTATCCGTATTTATGATGATACGTCTATTTCTAAATATCGTACCCCAAATCACTAATGCCACTACCACTGGGAACAGTTCCAACAAGACAATATTAGTATTTAACCCTGCCGCCACCCATTGAGCTGGCCAGGGCTCAGCACACCAATGTCCCTGGAAATAAGCCCCAAACCCAAAGGCTCCAGCTGCATCCGTATAAACCCCTAGCTGCTCTAGGTCCTTAAAATCCTCCTGCCACACCGATGACCCGTTAAAATCAGCCAGAAACTCAGCCCATAGGGACAAATCATCCTTCAGAGATCTATCCAGCCTAATGTAATGTTTAGGGGATTTGATACCTCTCGTCGCTATATACAGTCTCTTGGAGAAAACCCTACCCATCGGAATTACTCTGGATGCAAACACAAACATACCTAAAACTTTTTGGAGCTCTCTCAGCATAACTTTTTTCCTAACCATCAACTTACTAATACTTAATAACATTGCCTGAACCTTATCCTGTGGTAAACTAAAATTCATTAGTAGACTATTTATCTTAATACCTAGGAAAACCAATTCCTTAACTGGTAAAACTGTTTTCTCGTGAGCTAAAGGGATGCCAAACTTGCCACACATATCAATAAATGTGTCAAACAATCTAAATACATCAGAACTAAACTGGGAACCCAAAAATAAAAAATCATCCAAGTAGTGTACCATGTGACCTACTGAGCATTCTTCCCTAACTACCCATTCTAGAAATGAAGCAAACGCTTCAAAATAAAAGCAAGAAAGAGAAAACCCCATGGGCAGAGACTTATCAAAATAAAACTGATTTTCAAACTGAAAGCCCAATGAGTTGTAACCAGACTCCCTCACTGGTAACAGTCTAAAAGCAGATTTGATATCTGCCTTAGCCAACCAAGCTCCATTGCCCGCTTCCCTCAACTTGGCCAAAGCAGAATCAAAAGATGCGTATTCTACTGTAAAGTCCTTACCATTAACCTCATCATTCAATGAACCCTTGTCTGGGTATGATAAATGGTGAATCAATCTAAAAGACCCTGGCTCTTTTTTGGGGACCAAGCCTAGTGGAGATAACCTGAAGTCTCTGAAGGGGGGGGAATCAAAAGGACCCTCCACTCTGCCCTCAGCGACTTCTTTGTATATTTTCTCTCTCACTACCTCTGAAAATTGTGCAACGGATTTTAGGTTCTCCACCCATACACAACCCTGACCAGAAAACCCCGGGACAAAGAACCCCTTGGAAAAACCCTCAATAAGTAAGTTAGCCATCTGAGTGTTTGGGTACTTGTTTAGATAAGGAAGCATGTTTATTAGCTTCACCGAAGTCGATGCTACGGGAAAGCGTCTCCCTGCTGGACGGCATGTGTTGGGTGGATGAATTAATTTTCTTGAAACACTTGCTGACCGGGTGATTACCGGTGCAATGCGAGCATTCATGCTTATATCTGCAGCTGGCCTGCCACTTGCACTGTCCTTCATTGAATGCGTAACACACTCCTTTACGAAAATTACCTTGCACCGTGGCAGGCAAGCTGCGATTCCTCTGGGGAAGCATTAGATTGAGCCATAAGCCCACATCTTTTTGTCCCCATTTTACCTGAGGGTGTACTGACAACTTCTGTCTAAACATTTCGTCATAGGAAATCCAAGCAGACCCGCCAAAATTTCTATAAGCCTCCAGAACTATATCCAGATGTTGAAACAAGGCGGTACACTGATGAGAGTGCTTTTCCCCCATCACTGCAGCAAAGATGCAGAATGCTTGGACCCAGTTATGAAATGTTTTAAAAGGTAACGGGCGCTTTCTATCCTCCTCATTTTTCTTATCAGTGGAATGAAAAACTTGCTCTTTTGCAGATGGCAGGAGGGAGAACATATCTATGTACTCCCCCCGCCATATCTTTTCTTTCACCGCTGGCAGGAGGTGAAAGCCAAGAGGTGAAACCTCACATGTGAGAGCTTCTTTCATACAAATCCCAGGAACCACATTAGAGGAAACTGCATTAATACTGTTAACACCTGATGGTTGTTCCTTGTCGGCGGCGCTGTCCGGGCGGGGAGCGCGAGCCGCGGACAACCGATTGTCCTGTACTCCAGGCGGCACCGCCGCCTCCCGGACAGCACCGCAGACCGTAGATTGTCTGACCCAGGCCGGAACAGCCTGAGACAGCGGACCATCCTCTCTCTGGGGCATAGCGGCGAACATGTTAAAAATCGCAGCCAACCCCGCGAAAATATCCTGCCCAGGAGTGGAGCCCTCCCCCCCGGCAACCCTCTGGGGTTCAATATGGGGTATAACAGTATTATACTCACCGCCCGACGCCCCAGGAACTGTGGCCGAAGCGGACCTGTCCCTCCTATCGGGTGACGCTGCTCCTGATGCTTGGGCGGGTGGGGCGGGAGCTCTCTTCGGCGCTGCCCGACTGGCGCTGGCTTCCGCTGGCGACGGTCTTCTTCTTTTGGAACGACTTGAGTTTCTGGAGGATCTTCTGGGTAACGGAACTTCCGGCCCTGATGACGTCTGCGGCGCGGCGAAGTGACGTGTCTCCTCCTCTTCCTCCATTTCCGGTCGACGAATCCTCCGGTCTTGGGTCTCGGATGCGGAGGCGTCCCGGGTAGGACGGGGATCTTCTTCCACCGAAGGTCCGGGCGCATCTTCAAGACATCGGGTAAGCCATTCTTCTCCCCCGGCCCCCGCCGCACGCTCCAGCAACCGCAAATAGAGCTCTTTTACAGCGGAGCTGACAGCGCCGGCAGGGGCTGGATCCTCGGGCTGGGACATGACTTGGCCACGGCAGGAACAGAGCTCGAATCTTCTTTCTTTGCAGGTTCGCCGGACTGACCCGAGCAACAGCGATGCCTGGTCATATATACCTTCCAAGATTCCCGCTTCTAGACTCGCAGCCAATCCGCAGCCAGCTAACATCTGCCCAGCAACAGCCCTGCAAGAGAAGCTCAGCACCAACGTAAATGGGTAAATATTCATTAACCCTTACTATACTGACCGGTTAAACTGTAAAACCTTTATGTGCTTTAGGTAACACTTATGGAAAAGAGGGGGTGGGGGCAGGGGAGAGGAGCCCATCCCATGTGGCCCCTACGTTACCCTCCTGGGCCTTTTACATCAGGTGATACCCCCAAATGGGATGACATCACCGAAACAATCATCCTCTGCAGTGTTGTCACCCCTGCCACTGCATCAGCTTCCTCCGGGAGCAGAATGGTGGAACCGCTGGAGCTGTCAGTTCCCTGCTCCATCAATCACTATCATAGGCCGCAGGTACTTCAGTTCTGCAGCCTATGAGCCACTGCAACATCATCCCCGGCAGACCGGTGGTTTAACGTTTTCAGGGACTTAGAGGAATGTTGACCTACAGCACGTGCAGTGTGACCACATCACTTTCCCTTCACAGTAAGCAGTGTTTAAATTGGCTGGACTGTTGGCACATGTCCTCCCTGCCTCTCTCTTATGGCAAAGTTAAGGTTAGGTTAGATAAGTATCGTTCCTTGCTTCTCCGCTATAACAGAGAGGCGGTTGAGAGTTGTGCCACAGCTCAGAAAATGAGGACATTGCTGGCTGTGAAAGGGAAGTGATGCGGCCACACTGGACGATGCTGAGGTCCCACATTCCTCTTAAGTCCTTTAAAACTTTAGAACTGAAGTCACTGCTCTGACCGGACCCTGACCCTGCAGCTTGTAGGCTGCAGAGCTAAAGAGAAGAGCTCCATACATTGTGGGAATGTGGACTAGGTAAGTATTGATGGTTTCATTTTTTGTTACTTTTAGATGCAATGGGAAACTATGAGCATTCGGAGGCCACAGGGTGGTTATTATTAATGTATAAGGGGGCATTACAATAAGGTATAAGAGGGCACAGGGGGCATTATATTAAAGTATAAGGGGGCACAGGGGGCTTAAATAATGTATAAGGGTGCACTGGAGGCATTCTATTAGGTCACAGGGGGACATTTTACTTATGTATAAGGGGCACAGGGGGTATTATATTATTGTCTTAGGGGGCATGGGGAGAGCATTATATTAATGTATGAGGATGCACAGGAGGCATTATATTAAAGTGTAAGGGGCAAGAAAGGCATTATATTATTGTATGAGGGGGCACAGGGGACATTTTATTAATGTATAAAGGGGCACAGGGGGCACTATTACTGTATGCCCTGACAATGCTGGGAGTTGTAGTTTTGCAACAGCTGGAGGCACACTCGTTGAGGAACAACAACAGTCTACCATAGACATTAAAGGAGTAGTCCAGTGGTGACCCAGTGGTGAACAACTTATCCCCTATCCTAAGGATAGGGGATAAGGTTGAGATTGCAGGGGGTCCGACCGCTGGGGACCCCTGCGATCTCCTCTACGGAGCCCCGACAGCCCGTGGGAAGGGAGCGTGTCGACCTCCGCACGAAGCGGTGGCCGACACGCCCCCTCAATACAACTCTATGGCAGAGCCGAAGGGCTGCCTTCGGCAATCTCCGGCTCTGCCATAGAGATGTATTGAGGGGGCGTGTCGGCCGCCGCTTCGTGCGGAGGTCGACACCCGCTATCTGGCCGGAGAGCCTGGCCCCCATACAGAGAGATCGCAGGGGGCCCCAGCGGTCGGACCCCCCGCGATCTCAAACTTATCCCCTATCCTTAGGATAGGGGATAAGTTTTTCACCACTGGACTACCCCTTTAATGGGAGTTGTATGAGCAACATCGCTGTTTTCATAATAGACTTCTGACCACTAAAAATATTTGAAGAATATTTATGAAGAAATGAATCCGCTCAGAATTTTGAGCCTATTTAGATTTAAGCTGGACGGACATCCACTTTCTTCCCTCTGGACATTTATACAGGAAAGCACATTTATAAAGTGGTATCAAATACTTTAAAACACCTTTAGTGTCGTGAAAAAATACCGCCCCAAGTCAAATGACTGATCAGGACTATAAATAACACTAAACCAAGCAGAATTTGCATTGTAAGTAAAAGAAGATTATTTCAGTAGGTGATAAATCAATGGGATTAAGTACTCGAGTCTAAATTGGTTTCTCATCTATAGCCATAAACTATTTCATCTGAGCTCCAACAGAAGCCATATTCCTATTTACCAAATTACAGCTCCAATATATCACCTCACTACACAAGTCAACAGAGATGCATGAGACACCAGTCATTCTGCAACCAGTAAAGGTGTCAGCATTATTTAGAGGATTTTTCTCTAGATTCAGAGACTATTTTTAAAAAAAAGACACCGCTGCTGTGACAAATACAAAGTTTACAAATGGAAGGCTGCCGCAGCACTCATGGTCAAAGAAACTGAGGCCATTAGCACATTTTTTATTCAAAACGTGTCCCTCATCCACCACGCGGTGGTGCCCTCAATTCTGAATGGACACTGTAAGGTTTTTTTTTTTGCATTTTTACCTTTTTTTTATTCTCTTTTACCAAATACAAAACCCACATTGTGTTCAAAAGCAGCAGATGATAAATGACCTAAACATCACCTATATTTTACATCAGTGTTCAGACTTTCCATCCTCATCTTTTTCTTGTATTCCGACCTCATATCCTGACCTCATATCCTGTCCTCAAATCCCGACCTCATATCCCGTCCTCATATCCTGACCTCATATCCTGTCCTCATATCCTATCCTCATATCCTGACCTCATATCCTGTCCTCATATCCCAACCTTATATCTTGTCCTCATATCCCGACCTCAGATCCTGACCTCATATCCTATCCTCATATCCCGACCTCATATCCCGTCCTCATATCCTGTCCTCATATCCCGTCCTCATATCCTGTCCTCATATCCTGTCCTCATATCCTGACCTCATATCCTGACCTCATATCCTGACCTCATATCCTGTCCTCATATCCTATCCTCATATCCTGACCTCATATCCTGTCCTCATATCCCAACCTTCTATCTTGTCCTCATATCCCGACCTCAGATCCGTCCTTATATCTTGACCTCATATCCCAGCCTCATATCTCGTCCTCATGTCCTGTCTTCACATGCCGTCATTATATGTTGCTGAGCAGGGATAAACAGATTGTGGTTGAAGGACCTTTAACCCCTTAATGACAATTTAAATAAATGTATGTCATGGTGCCATGGTACTTAGCGCACCATGATGTACATTCACGCTCTGCAATGACTGCGAGCACCGGACAGGTGCTCGCGTCATGTACGGCAGGTCCCGGCTGCTATCAGCAGCCAGGGACTCAACGGTAATGGCAGACATTAGTGATTGCGCTGATGTCCGCTCTGGTCTGAGATCGAGCAGACCAGAGCAGAAGATCGCCGATAATACTGATCAGTGCTATGCAGTGAAATCCCACTGTCCACTCAGGAAGAAACACTGATTGACAATCAATTTCACATGCTGTTGGGCAAATGGAACAGACAACAGGTGGAAATGATAGGCAATTAGCAAGACACCCCTAATAATGGAGTGGTTCTGCAGGTGTGACCACAGACCACTTCTCAGTTCCTATGCTTCCTGGCTGATGTTTTGGTCACTTTTTTATGCTGGCAGTGCTTTCACTCTAGTGGTAGCATGAGACAGAGTCTACAACCCACACAAGAAGGTTTGCTGTTTCTGTCAGCGTAGTGTTCAGAGCATGGAGGCACTACCAGGAGACAGGCCAGTACATCAGGAGACATGGAGGAGGCCGTAGGAGGGCAACAACCCAGCAGCAGGAGCGCTTCCTCCGCCTTTGTGCAAGGAGGAGCAGGAGGAGCACTGCCAGAGCCCTGCAAAATGATCTCCAGCAGGCCAAAAATGTGCATGTGTCCACTCAAATGGTCAGAAACAGACTCCATGAGGGTGGTATGAGGGCCCGACGTCCACAGGTGGGGGTTGTGTTAACAGCCCAACACCATGCAGGACATTTGGCATTTGCCAGAGAACACCAAGATTAGCAAATTTGCCCCTGGTGCCCTGTGCTCTTCACAGCAGGTTCACACTCAGCACATGTGACAGACATGACAGAGTCTGGAGACGCCGTGGAGAACATTCTGCTGCCTGTAACAACCTCCAGCATGACTGGTTTGGCGGTGGGTCAGTAATGGTGTGGGGTGGCATTTCTTTGGGGGGCCGCATAGCCCTCCATGTGCTTGCCAGAGGTAGTCTGACTGCCATTAGGTACCGAGATGAGATCCTCAGACCCCTTGTGACACCATATGCTTGTGTGGTTGGCCCTGGGTTTCTCCTAATGCAAGACAATGCTAGACCTCATGTGGCTGGAGTGTGCCCACAGTTCCTGCAAGAGGAAGGCATTGATGCTATGGACTGGCCCGCCCATTCCCCAGACCTGAATCCGATTGAGCACATCTGGGAGATCATGTCTCGCTCCATCCACCAACACCACGTTGCACCACAGACTGTCCAGGAGTTGGCGGATGCTTTAGTCCAGGTCTGGGAGGACATCCCTCAGGAGACCATTAGGAGCATGCCCAGGTGTTGTAGGGAGGTCATACGGGCACGTGGAAGCCACACATAATACTAAGCCTCATTGTGACTTGTTTTAAGGACATTACATAAAGTTGGATCAGCCTGTAGTGTGGTTTTCCACTTTGATTTTGAGTGTGACTCCATATCCAGACCTCCATGGGTTGATACATTTTATTTCCATTGATAATTTTTTGTGTGATTTTGTTGTCAGCGCATTCATCTATGTAAAGACGAAAGTATTTCATACGATTAGTTCATTCATTCAGATCTAGGATGTGTTATCTTAGTGTTCCCTTTATTTTTTTTGAGCAGTCTATTATATAGAATCTTATCTGCCTTGAATCTTGTATTTTACATGTTTTATTCTCATGGCCCATTGTATTGTCATTTTGGGATAACGCCGCAATGGGCCTACTCCTGGTTTTGACTAAAAATATTGAGCAAAATATGGACAAAATACTGTCCACCACAATACTACACATAAGCTACAATAAAAATGCTGGAAGTGATGTGTGGTAGACGTGATCCATCATATAAATTATTATAAAATGTAACCAGATGGCTTCCAAAAACATCAGTTTGTCTTAAATTATGGGCAGCATTCACCTTCACAGCAGACATTCCCCAGACATAAACCCATAGTAATAGCTGTAGTTATGGCCGCTGATCTATATTCCTCTAATTAAAAAAAATCTGGGGTATGTTGTGTTGTTCCTAAAATGAGTCCCAAGAGGAAGGTTTATGCTCGGCTGTACGGTGCAACGTATGGAGACAATTTATAACTTTCTAATATCTACATGTTGAATATGCATAATATCATTATGTACAAAACGTGATGGATTTTTTTATGAAGCCTAAAAGGATTAAAAATTGTGAGAGGATGGAAATAAAAATATGGCTTCTATTGGCAGACGTTTGTTCATTAGAGGTTTTTGTCATAAAACATTTTAAGAAATGTATGAGCTGGAAAGTGAATGTCCATGATCACCATTGTACACTATTTACTTTTGTTCTCTTCTAAATATGTCCAAAATTCATCCTACAAGTGAATTCAATAAGACCGGCCACTAATGTGCTGGTCGTAATGCAAAGTATGCTGGAGTAAGATACTTGACAAAAAGGAACAGGATCCAGCTCCCCAAAAAAAGTGATTAAAAGTCCAAAGTTTAATTCACATGTTTAAAATATTGGTAGAAGACAAAAGGAATTAAAAGCTTAGCAGAAATGCTGACGCGTTTCGAACCATATGGTCCTTAATCATGGCATGATTAAGGACCATATGGTTCGAAACGCGTTGGAGTTTCTGCTATGCTTTTAATTCCTTTTGTCTTCTAACAATATGTGAATTAAACTTTGGACTTTTAATCACTTTTTTTGGGAGCAGGATCCTGTTCCTTTTTGTCACGTATTGCTCACTCCAAGAATGCGGTTTGATGTTAATCCGTGCCTCCTCTAACACCTGCAGTCCTTTCTTTACACAAGAGATTACATGGCAGTGAGCTGTTTTTTTCTATATTGACTTTTTTTGCTTCTGGAGTAAGATATGCAGAATTTATTAAAGGTTACTCCACTGCTCAGCGTTTGAAACACAAACTGTTCCGAGCTTGTGATGTCATAGCCCCACCCCCTCATGATGTCACGCCCACCCCCTCAATGCAAGTCTATGGGAGGGGGCGTGACAGCGTCACGCCCCCTCCCATAGACTTGCATTGAGGGGGTGGGACGTGACATCATGAGGGGGCGGGGCTATGGCGTCACGAGCTCACAGTGCTGGCTCCAGCGTTCAGAACAGTTTGTTCCAAACGCTGAGCAGCGGAGTACCCCATTAAGGGCCACCGGTCTGTGGCTGCTCATGTGCCACACTGAAACTCCTATAGACGTATTATTAAAGATTAGAAAAACAGCGCCGCACCTGTGCTCAGGTTGTGTGTGGTATTGGAGCTTTGTTCTTTTGAAGTGAATGGAGCCAAGTTGAAATACCACATGCATCCTGCGGGCAGGGGTTGTGCTGCTTTTGGAAGAAATTAGCTCAGTTTTTCTGTTCCTGCATAACCCCTTAAATCTGTGTGTTAACCTCTTAGTAAGGCTATGTTTACACAGCAGAATGGCTGTGCGGAATTCCGTATGAATATTTTGCACGGACATTCCTCATGAATATTCCGCATGGGATTCTATTGCTCTGTTCACATGGCAGAATTTCCACAGCAGCAACATCTGCTACGGAAATCTTGATTCCTGTATCCACAAAAATGTTTAACCTGTTCAATGTGTTTGCAGATTCCGCTCAGGAATGCATTGCCGTCTATGAGACAGAGCATATCCGAGCGGTCCTAGTGCCTGCATGTTCTACTGGCGCTCCGCTGTCTGTGGAATGTCCGCACGAAAAATTTACATGCAGACATTTTACCATGTGAACACTGCCTGAGTGTCCAATTTCTCTGCATTGTCACCACAGGGGTGGGGTTACACAACGCTGATTCAAGTCCATTAGTTGTCATTGTAAGGCTTGGTTCATATCACGATTTTACCATCCGATTAACGGACAGTAAAATTGGACAAAATCGGATTACCTGAAATCGTATACAATCGTAATCTACCTGAAATCGTATACAATCGTAATCTACCTGAAATCGTATACAATTGTAATCTACCTGAAATTGTATACAATCGTAATCTATCTGAAATTGTATACAATCGTAATCTAAATCTTCTTTTGGCCATCAGATTTAAAATTGTGTCCAAAAATCGTATGGTAGAAAATTTCATCTGATTTTATCAAAAAAAAATTAAGATTTCAAACACTTTCCAGAGTATTCCAAAGCCACAGCGCATGGGTAAAAAAAAAATATAAATTGGTGTGTGATAAATCTGATGAAATCGCATCATCACACAATTCCATACGATTTACATAAGCCATAATAATAAAAAAATTTACACGAGTTCGATCTGATTTTGAATGTGGTCGAAAAATCGTGGTAAACCACTATTTTACCCCCGATCTAAAAACATGCAAAGTTTGGATGCGGATCAAAACTGATGCATGTGAGGGATATGATTACTGAATGGAAGTCAATGGATACGACTCTACATGCAGATTTGTACAATTTGGAGATAAAAAATTGTGAGTAAAAGTAGGATGGTAAAATCGTGATGTGAATGCACCGTAATACAGGACACGTCAGATCCTTCAGAGTTGCAATTCAAAGTCATTATTCACTGTGGCTGAGGGATGAAGATTATGAGCTGAGGTGGCGTTTTTATTACCTCCTTTAGGGCCCATTCACACGGATGTATTTTGGTGCAAATTTGAGTGCTTATTTTCTACTGCTTATTTTCTGCTGGTAGATCAAAAATAAAATAAGCAGCAGAAAATAAGTAACTAAAAAGAAGCAGCAGAAAAACTCAGCAAAATACGCTTGTGTGAACAGACCTTAAAGGGGTACTCCGCTGCTTAGCGTTTGGAACAAACTGTTCCCAACACTGGAGCAGGCACCGGGAGCTTGTGATGACATCGCCCCGTCTCCTCATGACGTCATGCCCCGCTCCCTCAATTCAAGTCTATGGGAGGGGGCGTGATGGCTGTCATGCCCCCTCCCATAGACTTGCATTGAGGGGGTGGGGCATGACATCATGAGAGGGCGGGGCTATGACTTCACGATCGCCCGGTGCCCGTTCGGAACAGTTTGTTCCAAACTCTGAGCAGCGTAGTACCCCTACCCCTAACTAAGAGTGCGTTCATACATGCATATTATGCTGAGAATTTTCCTTCTTATTTTCTGCAGCTGATTTTGCTACCCATTGACTTCAATAAGGAGCCAAATCTGCTGCAGAAAATCTGCAGAAAAATATGCACGTGTGAACATACCCTAATAGGGCATATCAAAATGGGTTTTCTAAACTGCGTACTCCCTTCAATATACTGTTCACCAAGCTTATATCTACCATAATGAAAATATTAACACAAATATAGCTAAAAAAAAAAAAAAAAAAAAACAGGTGGTGCTGCTGCTGCTATCCAATGTATAGAATCAAAAACAAATAAAGTATTATTTATAGAAAGGACTTACCGGGTTTACTTGGAGGGTCTGGAGATTACCTTCTGTTACCTCCCACTAATACCTTAGAGCAGTGTTTCCCAACCAGGGTGCCTCCAGATGTTGCAAAACTACAACTCCCAGCATGCCCGGACAGGGCATGCTGGGAGTTTTAGTTTTGCAACTGCTGGAGGCACCCTGGTTGGGAAACACTGATTTAGCACAATCAACAATATTCGGAACCTGTTGTAGGACACAAAATTTATGAAGCATGTTGGGAGTTGTAGTTTTGCAACATCTGGAGGCACCCTGGTTGGGAAACACTGGTGAACGCTATATAAATAAAGAATTAGTAGTATAGCTAAAGCCCCATTCACATCACATCATTTCAGCAAAACGTATTCTGACTCATATGCTAAAGGGGAACTCTGGTGGAAAACCTTTTTCTTTTTTTTTTTCTTTTTTTTTCTTTTTTTTTTAAATCAACTGGTGGTAGAAAGTTAAACAGATTTGTAAATTACTACCTCTTGTAAATCTTAATCCTCCCAGTACTTATCATCTGCTGTACACTACAGAGGAAGTTCTTTTCTTATAGAATTTCCTTTCTAGTCTGACCACAGTGCTCTCTGCTGACACCTTTGTCCATGTCAGGAACTGTCCGGAGCAGGAGCAAATCCCCATAGCAAACCTCTCCTGCTCTGGACAGTTCCTGACATGTCAGCAGAGAGCACTGTAGTCAGACAGAAAGGAAATTCAATGGAGCATACAGCAGCTGATAAGTACTGGAAGGATTAAGATTTTTAAATAGTCATTTACAAATCTGTTTAACTTTCTGACATCAGAGTATCCCTTTAATGTATCTGCTTATAGTCTACTCTGGTTTATGTTATGTTTTGTGATCATTTTTCCTGTGGGACACAAAAGCGTCCGAATCTTGAAACATAATGCGAATGAGGGGAAAAAAAATAAAAAAAATGACAAGACATTTGGCCAAGTAAAAAACAGATCACAATTTCTTCAGAACCATGTAACCAATCTCATAATAACCTGAAACAGGAATTAGTCCTCTAATGCGTTGCACACAATCATCACCTAAATGCTGCGCTTTTCAGCCTCATTCAACATTAGATGGGCCTTGAAAGTATCTGCCGCCATTTTTTATTTTTTTTTTCTGATCAGCATAAATTAAAACGCACAGGAGAATCCCCTGGCGATGCAGCAGAGCTGTATGTGTAGCTTTGTGTTTCATTAAGGCGGCATCAACTCAAAAAGATGTAGCAATATAAGAATTACGTGTAGAACAACATCTGTGTTTACAACCTGGGACTTTAGGAGGGAAATTAAATTGTGTTCTTAAGGAAAGATCATCATGGGAATGTTCATCTTACAACGTGTTCTTTACTTCCACGAGACTAAATCATTTCATTTAGGTTTACGCGGGGAGACCACAGTGTGCCCGCTCCGTATCTCCTTATATTTTTTTCCGATAAGTGGAAATACATTCGGCGGCATGTCCCTCGGATCTTACAAGCCTTGGAACGTGTAATGTTTATTCTAAAACAAACAGCATAACTGGGGAAGCAGGTGGCGGCCGGTAGAAGTGCGTTCATGTATGCGTATGGGACGGCAGGTACAGTGTTTTAAATAATAGAGGATATGAGAAACACGTCGGGAACAGCACTTTGAACCTTTTAACCCCATCAGTCTTGAGGGATCTTATGAATTCAGCCAAAAGAGGTCATTCTTTCTATAAAGAAAATCTATACCATTTTCTATCATACTGTTTATATCAGATCCTAAGGGTTTGCACAACTTACAGCTCCGGGAACTGAACTGTATGACTAGCTGGGAATCTGTGTCATTTGTCAAAGCCGGAGGGTAAATCTAGGGCAATGTTTCCCAACCAGGGTGCCTCCAGGTGTTGCAAAACTACAACTCCCAGCATGCCTGGACAGCCAAAGGCTGTCCAGGCATGCTGGGAGTTGTAGTTTTGCAACAGCTGGAGGCACTCTGGTTGGGAAACACTGATCTAGGGCAATGTTACCCAACCAGGGTGCCTCCAGCTATCGCTAAATCACAACTCCCAGCATGCCTGGACAGACAAAGGCACCCTGGTTGGCAAACACTGCCGTAGGGGGTGTCTTATAAAATTGGTCTCTCACTTTTAGGGTAGGTGGGTAGGTGGTATGAAAAAGAAGAAAATGCAGAGATGGCGCCTGATAGTGCCGTTACATTTGATGGGATTTAAAAAAAATAAAAAAATAAAAATAAATGTTGCTCAACTTGTAGAGTTGTACATATTTTCAGGCACAACTCTGGGATGCGCTTTAATTGATGTGCGGACCTGACGAAGAATGAAATCCCCTCTAGAAACACGTTGTCCAGTAAATCCAGAATCTGTGTAAATTTTGCTGCCCATGTTACTATTGTAATTTGAAAAAAAATAAAAATTACACAGCATCTTTGCCGACATCATTTGTTCCATCCCGGAGAAATGCCGCACAAAAGTCGGATTTTTGGGTCTGTCCCTCTCCACGGACACCCGCAACCTACTTTCAGACTTTTAGGGTAGGGTCACACATGCCATATACGCACCATATTTTCCTATGAGAAGACACACAGGCTACTTTGCGGCAGCCCTGTGTATGCAGTAAGGTACTGCACACACAGAGCTGCCGCCATGTAGCCTGTGTGTCTTCTCACAGTAGGATTTCACAGAAGTGTGATTGACTTGGAGTTACATTGTGTTGTTTAAGTGTTCCCTTTATTTTTTTGAGCAGTGTATCTCCTTGAAAAGTTATACACCAAATAAACACCACGTAGAGTATATGATTCTGTGTCTAATCTCCTTGAAAAGTGTCTAAAAAGTATGTAAATCAGGGTAGGGTCACACACAACGTACACACAGCGTATTTCACAATGCGCAAAATCCGCAGAGCAGCAAGAAATAAGCTGCATATTCTTCTGTTAGCTGACACACAAGGCTACCCGGCAGCAGCCCTGTGAATGCAGTGAAGTTTGGAGGCGGAGCAGCACGTGGTCATAGTCGTAATGCACGGCCCAGCTTCAAACCTTACTGAACACACAGCGCTGCCGCCGGGTAGAAGAAGAAGAATACACTGTGTATTTCCCGCTGTGCAGACAATTTTGCGCAGCTTGAAATACCCTGCATATAAGTTGTTTGTGACCGTACTTAAATGGGTACTCCGGCGCTAAGACATCTTATCCCCTATCCAAAGGATAGGGGATAAGATGTCTGATCGCGGAGGTCCTGCCGTTAGAATCAGCCCCCAGAGCGCCCCCTCCATAGGCTTGCATTGAGGGGGCGGAGCGTGATGTCACACGGGGGTGGAGCCGTGACGTCACTATGCTCCAGCCCCGTGATCACTAGTAATCAGACCCGAAGCGAGCACGCTCCAGGGGCTGATTCTAATGGGGTGCGGCGAGGAAGATCATGGGGGTCCCCAGCGGTAGGACCCCCGCGATCAGGCATCTTATCCCCTATCCTTATCCCCTATTAGCAATTTTGCTAATTTTGGAAGGTTTCGTTTTCACGTCGTACAATTTATGATAAAAATGATGTGTGTTCTTTATTCTGAGGGTCAATACGATTAAAATGATACCCATTATTATATACTTTTCTATTATTGTTGTGCTTAAAAAACAATCACAAACTTTTTAACCAAATTAGTACGTTTATAATCCCTTTATTTTGATGACCTCTAACTTTTTTATTTTTCCTTTGGCGGTATGGGGGCTCATTTTTTGCGCCATGATCTGTACTTTTTTTTTATACTATATTTGCATATAAAAAACTTTTAATACATTTTTTATAATTTTATTTTAATAAAATGTATTAAAAAGTAGCAATTTTGGACTATTTTTTTTTCGTTCACGCCGTTCACCGTACGGGATCATTAACATTTTATTTTAATAGTTCGGACATTTATGCACGCGACGATACGAAATATGTCTATTAAAAAAAATTACGCTTTTTGGGGGTAAAATAGGAAAAAACGGACGTTTTACTTTTTTATTGGGGGGAGGGGATTTTTCACTTTTTTATTACTTTTACTTTTACATTTTTTTAAATTTTTTTTTTACACTTGAATAGTCCCCATAGGGGACTATTCATAGCAATAACATGATTGCTAATACTGATCTGTTCTATGTATAGGACATAGAACAGATCAGTGTTTTCGGTCATTTTCTGCTCTGGTCTGCTCGATCACAGACCAGAGCAGGAGACGCCGGGAGCCGGACGAAGGACCTCCGTGCGGCGTTCTGAATGATCGGATCCCCGCAGCAGCGCTGCGGGTGATCCGATCATTCATTCAAATCGCGCACTGCCGCAGATGCCGCGATCTGTATTGATCCCGGCACCTGAGGGGTTAATGGCGGACGCCCGCGAGATCGCGGGAGTCTGCAATTGCCGGCGGGTCCCTGGCTACGATCAGCAGCTGGGATCAGCCGCGCATGACACCGGCATCGCTCCGATGCCCGCGGTTATGCACAGGACGTAAATGTACGTCCTGGTGCGTTAAGTACCACCACACCAGGATGTACATTTACGTCCTGCGTCCTTAAGGGGTTAAAGGAGATCCGGTGCAGATTTTTCTATTCCGTCCTGCCTGGGCTGCAAAAAAGACAAAACAAACTTTCACTTACTTCCATATGTTGCCCCGGAGCTCCGCAACAGCTGATCGGTCGGCCGGGCTGTCTGCTTCCTACTTCCTTTAGCCCGGTACGTCACACGGCGCTTCAGCCTATCACCGGCCGAGACGGGACATTTCTGTGGCCGGTGATAGGCTGAAGTGCCGTGTGATGTACCGAGTTAAAGGAAGTAGGAAGCAGACAGACCGGCCGACCGATCAGCTGGTGCGTAGCTCCGGGGCAACACATGGAGGTAAGTGAAAGTTTGTTTTGTCTTTTTTGCAGCCCGGGCAGGACGGAATAGAGAAAGTCTGCGCTGGACATTACTTTTAACCCAGTTATTTGGGGGGCAAATTATTCAGAATTTATGCATATTTGCTGTAGTAAATCTTCCCTTTTGTAATTATTACTAATACACACACATTGGGGGAAATTTATTAAACCCTGCGCAGTTGACCAGTTGCCCATAGCAACCAATCAGATTGCTTCTTTAATGTTTAAATAGGCCTCTGAGAAATAAAAGAAGGAATCTGATTGGTTGCTATGGGCAACTAATCAACTTTTCCTCTGCACAAGTTTTGATAAATCTCCCCCATAGTGTTAATTATTTATGTTAAGTCTTTGCGCAGAGAGATGGAGACATTTTCACTATTCTCTGACTATATCGCTGTTTGTTTATAAATATATTGCAATGTTTGTCATGGAATTTTTCATCATAATTTTTTGATAATGTTCCATAAAAAGGGATTATTCAATTATTCATAGGTGCCGTGCAGTAAAAACAGGTCAAACAAGTCAAGTGCAATAATTCTCCGAGTGACCCTTTTATGCCTTTGCGCACATTGTAGAAATAAAGTTCTCTTAACTGTATACACTCTCTAGGTGTCTGGAAATGTTGTAGAAATATAAGCAAATGCATCGTTCTACAGAATATGTTAAAAATACATTCTAAAATATAACAAAACGTGAAACACATCCAGACTGAAGACATTGATTTACAGCACGTCCACATGACATACAAGGCCTTCCACAACCTGTCTCCTCCATATGTCTCTGGTCTGATCTGCTGATCCCCCCCCCCCCACACTGAACACAATTTGTTCGGAAGGCCGTGGTTTTCACGCCACACCACGCCCCTTTGTGATGTCCCGCCACTCCCCCTCTGTTCATGTCTATGGGAGGGTGTGTGGTGGCTGTCACACCCCCTCCTATAGACATGAGTGGAGGGGGCGTAGCCACCAGAACCTAGCATTCAGAACATAATGTTCAGAACACTAGGTGACTGCACAGAGATGGCGGGGAGTCCCAGCGGCCAGATCTCCGCGATCAGACATCTTATCCACTATTCTCTGGATAAGGGATAGGATGTCTAGCAACGGAGTATCCCTTTAAGACCTCCACCTGAGCTCTTCCCTTGTAAGCATCTCACTGATCCATCTCCAAAAAATTTTCAATCAATTCAGATGATTTTTTGTTGGATCTGATGGGTAAGTTTTAAAGCGTACCCATTAGATTCAACTATTTTTTTTTTTAATATATCACTCAGTACCTAATCCTGACCATGTACATCTAATTTTTACGTGTCTAGCACCTTTATTTATTTTTTTATTACACTTTTAATTTAGCTCACTAGTCTGAACTCCTCTCAAAGGGAGGGGGCGTGGCCTCACTGTGCAGGTCTCCGCCCCCTCCCTCAGTATGCTGTCTGCTCACATCTCCCCTAGCATTAGCAAAACTACAACTCCCAGCTTGTCCTCACTGACAGTAGCGGGACACACGCTGACACCGGGAGGATTTTTTCTCCAGCTGTGAGCCCTGCACTCACAGCTGTCAGTCAAGGAATTGCGTCCATGACATAGGTGATGATGCATGGACATAGCAGGACTAGTACAGTGGGGATGAAAAGTTTGGGCACCCCAGGTAAAACTTTGTATTAATGTGCATAAAGAAGCCAAGGAAAGATGGAAAAATCTCCAAAAGGCATAACATTACAGATTAGACATTCTTATAATATGTCAACAAAAGTTAGATTTTATTTCCATCATTTACACTTTCAAGATAACAGAAAACAAAAAAATGGCATCTGCAAAAGTTTGGGCACCCTGCAGAATTTATAGCATGCACTGCCCCCTTTGCAAAGCTGAGACCTGCCAGTGTCATGGATTGTTCTCAATCATCATCTGGGAAGACCAGGTTATGTAAATCTCAAAGGTTTTAAATGTCCAGACTCATCTGACCTTGCCCCAACAATCAGCACCATGGGTTCTTCTAAGCAGTTGTCTAGAAATCTGAAACTGAAAATAGTTGACGCTCACAAAGCTGGAGAAGACTATAAGAAGATAGCAAAAGTTTTCAGATGTAAATATTCTCTGTTCAGAATGTAATTAAGAAATGGCAGTCATCAGGAACAGTGGAAGCTAAAGCAAGATCTGGAAGATCAAGAAAAATATCAGACAAAACAGCTCGCAGGATTGTGAGAAAAACAATTCAAAACCCATGTTTGACTGTACAATCCCTCCAGAAAGATCTGGCAGACACTGGAGTTGTGGTACACTTTTCCACTATAAAGAGATACTTGTACAAATATTTCCTTCATGGAAGAGTCATCAAAAGAAAACCTCTTTTACGTCCTCACCACAAAAATCTGTGTTTTAACTTTGCAAATGAACATATAGACAAGCCTGATGCATTTTGGAAACAAGTTCTGTGGACAGAGGAGGTTAAAATTTAACTTTTTGGCCGGAATGAGCAAAGGTAGGCTTGAAGAAGAAGGGGAACAGAAATTAATGAAAAGAACCCCTGTCCAACTGTTAAGCAGGGGGTGGATCAATCATGCTTTGGGGTTGTATTGCAGCCAGTGGCACAGGGAACATCTTACGAGTAGAAGGAAAAATGGATTCAATAAAATTTCAGCAAATTTTGGATGCTAACTTAATGCCATCTGTGAAAAAGCTGAAGTTAAAGAGAGGATGGCTTCTACAAATGGATAATGATCCTAAACACACCTCGAAATTCATGAGGGATTACATCAAGAGGCGTAAACTGAAGGTTTTGCCATGGCCTTCACAATCTCCTGACCTCAACATAATTGAAAATCTATGGATAGACCTTAAAAGAGCAGTGCGTGACAGACAGCCCAGAAATCTCAAAGAACTGGAAGACTTTTGTAAGAAAGAATGGGCAAAGATACATTAAACAAGAATTCAAAGACTCTTGGCTGGCTACAAAAAGCGTTTACAATCTTTGATACTTGCCAAAGGGGGCAGTACAAGACATTAACTCTGCAGGGTGTCCAAACTTTTGCAGACGCCATTTTTTGTTTTCTATTATTTTGAAAGTGTAAATGATGGAAATAAAATCTAACTTTTGTTGACATATTATAAGAATGTCTAATCTGTAATTTGATGTATTTTTTTTCCTTGGCTTCTTTATGCACATTAATACAAATTTTTACCTGGGGTGCCCAAACTTTTGATCCCCACTGTATGTGTCCAAGCGGGCAGTTGTTTGACTGGATTTTTCAGTATGAAATACTGAAATTTTTCTAATGAAAGCAATTGCAAAACCTATTGGATTATGCATGCTTTACAACATATCGAAAGTTTTTGTATCTGACAGTGCCCATTTAATGTCAAAATGGGCTCAGTCACCAAGGGGTTAAGCTACAGTTGCTGTGCAAAGCAATACATTGAGGTACATGCAATCTTATAGACTACAGCTATCAATCAATAATTAAACTCAATCTGTCTGTGGAAGGTTCAGATTTAATGTCCGTAATATAGAACCATCCACAATATTACAACCATCTAAAGAAGATATAATTGGTATAGAGCCATTTATTCCATCTTCCATATTGCTACTCTAGGGTTTTTTTTAGCCCTTCTCTTTATAACCTTGTAGCGTACAGATAAAATAATAGCAAAAAAATATCGTACATCTTTGAGTCCCTTTAGGGTTATGTTCTTTACCTTTAAAAAACAAATTAAGTCCTTGAGATTTAGTTCAGAAAGTTTTTAGTTCTTAAATTGTGTGTTGTGTACAACAGGTTCCGAATGCTGTTGATTGTGCTAAATCAGTGTTCCCCAACCAGGGTGCCTCCAGCTGTGGCAAAACTACAACTCCCAGCATGCCCGGACAGCCGTTGGCTGTCCGGGCATGCTGGGAGTTGTAGTTTTCCAACAGCTCTAGGCACCCTAGTTGGAAAACACAGTGCTAAATCAGCAATAAAACAACATAAAATCCTGAGCCAAACGCTATATAATTAAAGGGGTATTCCAGGAAAAAACTTCTTTTTTTAGATCAACTGGCTCCAGAAAGTTAAACAGATTTGTAAATGACTTCTATTAAAAAGTCTTAATCCTTCCAATGATTATCAGCTACTGAAGTTGAGTTGTTCCTTTCTGTCTGAAAACAGTGCTCTCTGCTGACATCTCTGCTTGTCTCGGGAACTGCACAGAGCAGAATAGGTTTGCTATAGAAATTTGCTTCTACTCCCGACATTTCCCGAGACAGGTGTCATCAGAGAGCACTTAGACAGAAAAGAACAACTCAACTTCAGCAGATCATAAGTACTGAAAGGATTACGTTTTTTTTTTTAATAGAAGTAATTTGCAAATCTGTTTAACTTTCTGGAGCCAGTTGATATATATAAAAAAAAGTTTTTTCCTGGATTACCCCTTTAAGATATAGTAAAAAAGCAACATAAAAAAAAAATTGCAACCTTGTATTTTATTCTTCTGGTTTACAAAGGATCTTTTGTCTCTCGCCGATTCGAGAGAATAAACTGGTAAAGCGGCCATAAAAAGAGTAATAGGAATCGCTGTTAGCGTACAGTAGCACTATAGATCAATACTTCTCTTTGTATTTATAGATGTAAGATTGTTATCACAGATTAATTCTGTTCAGGTGACTCTGGAGGCTGGAAATCGTATGCAGCGCCTGTAGGTTTTACCATCAATAATACTGCGCCATAAGTAAAAAGTGAGCTGGAGATACGATGCTAAATCTGCCGTGCCGCAACGGTAAATAACTATTGTGTACGGCTGAAGGCAGTGAATCACTTTTGAAAACCTTCTATAATGTATGCGTGTCGCTTCCAGGACATGAATATAATGGGGAATAAATGGTTTCTGAGCATTTCTGCCTTTGACTTCGAGGTTTATGAAAAAGAAACGGGACACGAACAATGCTTAATGCTCAACCATTCAAATGACGTTATTCACAATATTATAAACCCTTTAAATAAATAAATAAGGCTCAGCTGCAATACTCTTTCCATCCTCTGAACAAGAGTGGCGCTATTTCTAGAGCTGATTTTTGCTTTTAATTAAAGGGGTTCTCCACCATAAGGGGATTTTAGCACTTACCTGCCAGACAGTAATGGACATGCTTAGGAAGGATCCGTGCTTGTCTTGGAGCGAAACGGCTATGTTCAGAGTCAACCATAACGCTGTGGCTATGTTTTTGTGAAATGGCTATTTCCTGTTGGAGTTCCCTAACCCCAACTACAAGTCCCAAGATTCCTAGTTTGTAAGCGGGAGGTCACTTTTCTCCCTCCCACACATCAGCCACCCCACCCAATGAAAACACAAATGAGCTGCATGGAAGACCAGTGTTTTCTAACCAGGGTGCCTACAGCTGTTACAAAAAACAAAAAAGAATGATCTCCCTCCCACCCAGCAGTCGCTCCACCCATTGAAGTAGACAGGCTCCCTGTCATCACCTGACTAGTGATGTAATGTCTTTGGCAGACGTCATTTTTTTATGCTGTTGAAAATAAACTTTGGGGCAAAAATCCAAAGAATAGCGAGATCACTGTCACACACAGGTACAGACACTATAATATGAACTACACTAACTTTACAGACCCTGTAGCATAGTAAAATAAAATGAAAATTCCTGGAATACCCTGGAATAATATTATAAAATGAATGGAAACTGGAGCTACAGTCATAGCCGTAAATGTTGGCACCCCTGAAATGTTTCTAGAAAATGAAGTATTTCTCACAGAAAAGGATTGCAGTAACACACGTTTTGCTATACACATGTTTATTCCCTTTGTGTGTATTGGAACTAAAACCAAAAAAGGGAGGAAAAAAAGCAAATTGGACATAATGTCACACCAAACTCCAAAAATGGGCTGGACAAAATTATTGGCACCCTTTCAAAATTGTGGAAAATAAGATTGTTTCAAGCATGTGATGCTCCTTTAAACTCACCTGGGGCAAGTAACAGGTGTGGCCAATATAAAAATCACATCTAAAAGCAGATAAAAAGGGCATAGGGCATAGCACTGATCAGTATTATCAGCCATCTTCAGCTCTGGTCATCTCGATCTAAGACCAGAGCAGAAGACCCCTGGAGATGGCCGGAAGCAGGTGAGGGGACCTCCGTCCGCCATGCTCAATGACCGGATCCCCGCAGCATCCATTTAACCAACCGCACTGAATCATGCTGAATCTGAGCTAATGTAAGTAAATGTGGTACGTAGAGAAATCAAGCGCAAATCCGTTCTTGCTCTTTAGGTGGTTTATTAAACCCTTAAAACGGCATCATAAAATGTTTGGCTTTCTGTGACCCTATGGTTTCCTGTGACCATACGTTTTATGATGCCGTTTTGCACTGGATTTCTCATGTGTCCTTACAACCTGTTGCTCCACAGTTGTCTGTGCACTTCGTTGATGCAAAGGGGGGAGCTGATCTGCACTAAATGGGGTCACATGGCGACCCTCAAATTACCACATCCACAAATTTATCCTGGATGGAATTATTACGTTTGCCATGTTGTAGTCACAGCCATTTTTTATTTTTGCCCATTGCCACACTTAGTCTAAAATCGGCCCTGCCAGTGTGTTCCAACCAATATACCTCTATAACTCCAAGCTTGACAGCCATAAAGTAGTTTTGCAGCAGCTAGAGGCACACTGGTTGGGAATCACTGCCCTAGAAGAAGTAAGATCCAAAGACGACACTTACAAAGGGCTGGAAATTGATCTCAGTACTAAAGACATTACATGTTATAATACATATAGTAACAAATGATTTTCCATTGATCTGGAGTAGTTATCTGTCTGCCATGTAGCGTTTTCTCTTGTAAGGTATAATAGGCTACATTTAGAGATGAGCAAAGTTACAGTGATTCGATTCTTAACAAACTTCTCGGCTCGGCAGTTGCTGACTTTAGAGAGTCTCCTAGGACTGTATCCACCTTTTCCAGCCCATGGGAGCACCTGAAAGCTGAACTAATTTTTGCAGGATAAGTCATCAACTGCCGAGCCGAGAAGTTCGTGATCAATCGAATCACTGTAACTTCTCTCATCTCTAGCTACATTAAGTCCGGGGAATTTTTTTTTTTTTTTTTGCCTTCCTGTGATCAAACAGCTGGAGCTAAGAAAAGTTGATAGACGGCATCATTATGTAACATAAAGAGCAAAAGGGGGAATCTGATCCTTGTTGTCTCGGGGCCACCATTTGGCCATCACAGTCTAACAGTTCATCTCTCATCACTTGGTTATTAAGTTGGAGATGAATTACATATTTCAGCAGATGCAAATTCCAGCTACACAGTAAATTGGAAGGCAATGATGCCAAGTCCTAGTTAGATTAGTTCCTTACAAACACTTGCACATATCTATGCCAACTCATTGCTGAGGGCTGAGTTCTTAACCTTCTTCTTGGGTCTCAGGGGGTGATCTAAAGGTACTTTTAAGACTATAACCTCTCAAGTTCTACAATCTAATTACATTACACAATTATAGATTCTTTCTTCTTCCTCCTCTGTAGCTTATTAGAATTCCAGCCATGGCTCCTCATCCACCCCAGTGTATCTCCCTAAGAAACCACTGTCATTCTGCTCAAGTGTCCATAAATCTTTTATGGACAATGTTAAAGTCTCTTATCTATAAAACTCAACCTATGTGTGTATATTGATGTTCCAGCAAAGCTTTCAAGTGGCTGCAGATATTCCTTCTTAACTTAGTACACGTTTCTTATATGTCAATTAAAAATATAGTACAGTTTAGGAATGTCCCGATACCAACAGTCTCTCAATCTTCATATCCCCAAAATGATCTTGTTATTTTGGGGCTATAAAGATTCCCCAATATCATGGTAAAGTATGATTTATCTGTCTGGTAGGCAGGTGCAGAGAATAGTTAGTGCAGGGGATGGGGCAGGGTAGAGAAGATTTATTGTCAGCTGACAGAATAGTGAGGGAGAAAATAAGACATCAGAGCAGGGGCAGGAAGAGAGCATGACAGCAATGCTGCAGGAAGGCATGCAGGGAGGACGAGCAGCCTCTCACTCCTGGGGCTACTTTACCAGATAGATATTGTCGTATGCCTGCCCCCCAGCTCTCCAAGTATCCTTAACAGTGCCAAAATGACTGTTTTACTAGACAGATATTCTCCTATGCGTGCCACCTAGCTTTCTTAGTCTCCTGAGGAGCTTCAATATGGCTTTACCAGACAGATATTTTCTTTAGGAGACTGGTCAAGCTGGGTGGCAGGCAGTAGACAATGAAGGACTCACAGTACTCCCTCAGATTTCCAAAAGGTAGTGTTGAAGGGTTACTCCGCTCCCCAGTGTCTGGAACATTGAGTTACGAATGCTGTGTGCAGGCTTCCATGTTCACGCCCGTCCCCTCCCATAGACTTGCATTGAGGAGGCGGCACATGACAGGGCGTAACGTCAAGAGGGGCATGAACACAGAAGCCCACACACAGCATTCCGAACTCAATGTTCTGGACGCTGGGTAGCGGAGTAACCCTTTAAATAATATCTTACCACTAGAAGTCCTGGTCTGCTGGTCTGGGTTGGGAGATATGTAATTGTGAAGTTTTAAAGATCACGATCTATACATATTTTAAAGAAAACCTGCCATGTTGCACACGCTGTCTGATCTGCAGGTGAAATTGTATAGAGCAGAAGAAGCTGAGCAGATTGATAGATACATTTGTGGGAAAAGATTTTGTATCACTTGTATTGGATTCATGAAGTCCCCGCCCCTTCTCTGCTTTGTAGTCCAGTGGGTGGTCCAAACCGATGACTCGTATCCCTCACTGTATGACTGGGCATAATGAGACAGCTGTCAATCACTGAGTAGGACCACCCACTTAGCTCCGAAGTTTAGAAGGAGCAGGGATTTGAATGAATAAAATACAAGTTATACTGAATCTTTACTATATATCAGCTGCTCCGTTCCCTCTTCTCTATAAGGTGCTGCCCACGGATAGGACTCCATGTATATCAGGTTCATTTCTTTAGGGTTTTCATATTATACATTTTGGCTATTGTGGTAACAAAAATATAGAAGGAGATTTATCATTCTTTTCAAGCGTATGGCTTTTACATGACAATTTTTTTTTACTTACTTTTGCTTACATGAAACCTATTTATCAAATAGTCGCACGACCTTTATAAATAAATCTCACGCAAGCAAAACCTGGGAAACCCGCTTACAAAAGCATTTTTTTTAATGCCGAAAAGTTTTCCCTTATGTTAATGGCCGAAGATCTTTATCTACCCTTTATTACCAGTAGCGTTGCTAGAGAGTTATAGGGGGGGAGGGGGGGGGCGTATCGCATCGGGTGACACCCTGACTGGCCTGCCTGGCACTAAATAGCTGCACTTCAACTATCCCGCAACAACCCATCCACCCTCCTCAGAAATAAAAAAAAATATTAAAACATACTATGCCGCACCATGAATATCCGTGAATTTTGAGCCCGCATTTATTGACGTTGGTGGGCGGAGTCTTGCATCGCCTGAGGCGCAGCACAAACAGGCACATAAACAATAATGAAGCCAAAAAAAAAGTCTCGGTATGTTACCCACCCCCAAAATGTGCAGGAAGCTGTATTACTATGGATGTTTCTTTTTTTTAAGGAAAAATTTTAGTGCCACATATGGGTTATTTACATAGTGTGTAAAAATTCTTACACAATTATTTTGTGCCTTTTTCTATTTTACTACAACATTAATTAAAAAATTTAGTGGGTACGCCAGCATGTACATGTCCTAAAATTAACAAGGTGTGCAGTGTGTATTTTCAACCTTAAAATTAATAGAGTTATTAGTTATATAATAAATGTTTTCTATATTTAACATTAATGTAGTAGCTTTGTTTCATGATGCAGAACAAGAACAGTTGTTAAAGTGGGTGTTAATTTCCTTTTCTGCGGACGTATGCACTTTCTGTAAGGGTGCATGCACACTACGTTTCTTAAGATACGGGACCGTATACAGCTGGGGAGAGGGGGGCGGAGAGTCGGGGGCGGGGCAACTGCACGCTGCCATATGCGGTCCCGTATCTAATGTATCTAATGTATTGCGACGGTTTACCGACCGGACCTTAAAACGCTGTTGACTACGTTTGTAGGTCCAGTCGGGAAACCGTATGCGGGCCAAAACGGAGCCGACCGGAGGCAGAGTTTCACTCCGGTTGCTCATTGAAACACATTCGATACGGGACCGCATATGGCAGCGTGCAGTTGCCCCGTCCCCGACTTTCCGCCCCCCTCTCCCCAGCCGTATACGGTCCCGTATCTTAAGAAACATAGTGTGCATGCACCCTAAGCCAGGTTGGACCTGGAATACATATGAGACTTTTAAATGGAAATGTGACTTTTTTTTCTTCATAAATAGTGAATATCGCATTAGATAAATACATGACCACTGCAAAGTAAAAGAAAAAAATTTACTACGTGAGCAGATTTAAGAAATGTGCTTTGAAATAAGCAAAAAGTCGCAGCATGTATAGAAAAGTCGCACGTGCGCAATTACATGCAACTTATTTACACCAAAAAAATCTACTCCAGAGCTTGATAAATCTCCTTCATACAGTTTTGAATTATTGTAATGATGACTTGTCTAGTCTATTTTAATAAATACTTGCATTATGAATAAAACAACCATTCTGAAACATATCTTCTCAGGCTGGGCTCACTCTGTGTTTACTTGCTACATTGTAAGTATAGGTTGGCATCCTGTCAAAAAGGAACCACTTTTTTTTACATATCTGGCACATTATACACACAAAAAAGGCAAATTCTGTTTCATATATTCGTCCCACAGCTGTAAATTTATTCATACATTTTCCAGACGGAATAGAAGAGGAATGATTCATGGGATAATTTGTTTCAAGGGGTTATCCAGACAGCAGGTTTTTGTTTGTTTGTTTGTTTGTTTTTTTTATTTTGCTCAGGAAGGTTATAAATAAAAAAAATAAAAAAAACTTACCTTCCTTTCTTTTCTGCCACCACTGGGGTCAGAAAGCTCCGGTACCTGTTGCTCAGCACTTCCAGGTTTCAGAAATGTGGCGTCATAGACCCAGTCAGTCGATCAATGGACACCGCTGCAGCCACTGATTGACTGGCAGGCCTATGACTTCCTGTCCCCGAACCTGGAAGCACTGCACAGCAGGTACTGGAACTCTGTGATCCCATCGGCGGGGGAGTGAGGAACTTAACTGTATTTTTGGGTATAATAATACATATATATATATATATATATATATATATATATATATATATATATATATACATTTTTTTTATGCTGCCCAGATAACCCTTTTAAACTCCACTTCAGAAATAAATGTAAAGGTCCTGTTTAATTAATTGCCTAATTATTGTCTATTTCTGTATTGCAGGACAAAAAAATGGAATTTCTGAAACTCCGACAGAACAACAATTAGCGATCATTGTATTCAAGACATTTCTCCAGAATTCAAAAATGCCTCTCAACTGATATGTTGCAACCATTGGGCAAGAAAATGATCAAGGTCCCAGGGAGACAGTCTACAGGAAAGATCTTCTAGAAGACTGACGAAGCGATGGCCTCAAAGGTGTCATGTTTATACATTTTGACAGTAGTGTGTTGGGCCAGCGCTCTTTGGTACTTAAGTGTCACCCGTCCAACATCCAACTACACAGGTTACCGGCTGAACAAGGTCGTCATATCTCAAAAAAACATTTCCTTTGGTAATATAAGAACTCGACCCATAAACCCTCATTCCTTTGAGTTTGTGATCAATGAACCTGAGAAATGTGAGAATAACGGGAGTCCTTTTCTGGTCATTCTGATAAGCACAACCCATAAGGAGTTTGATGCGAGGCAAGCGATTCGAGAGACTTGGGGCAATGAAAGTAACTTCAAAGGTATTAAAATTGTGACACTTTTTCTTCTGGGTAAAAATGCTGACCCTGTTTTGAATCAGATGGTGGAGCAAGAAAGTCAGATATTTCATGATATTGTCGTAGAAGATTTCATAGATTCTTATCATAACCTGACTCTCAAAACCTTGATGGGCATGAGGTGGGTGGCCACATTCTGCTCAAAGGCCAAATATGTTATGAAAACAGACAGCGATATTTTTGTAAATATGGACAACCTGATATACAAACTACTGAAACCAACCACCAAACCTAGAAGAAGATACTTCACTGGTTATGTCATCAATGGAGGACCTATAAGGGATGTCCGCAGCAAATGGTACATGCCAAGGGACTTGTACCCGGAGAGTAATTACCCCCCTTTTTGTTCGGGAACTGGATATATATTCTCTGCTGATGTAGCGGAGCTCATTTATAAAACTTCCCTCCATACAAGACTTTTACATCTGGAGGATGTGTATGTTGGCCTTTGCTTACGAAAACTGGGAATACACCCCTTTCAAAACAGTGGTTTTAATCACTGGAAAATGGCCTACAGCTTGTGTCGCTATCGGAGGGTCATCACGGTGCACCAGATTGGCCCTGAGGAAATGCACCGGATTTGGAATGACATGTCGAGTAAAAAACATCTGCGATGTTGAGTTTTTTGTGTCATGTTGGTTTTGTTTTGTTTTTTTTGTTACTTGGACATGTAAAGACTTTTCTACAACTTTTTCACTTTTGCTGGCGATTACAGACTTTGAGACACCAGTTTCTCATCCAATGTAAAAAGTTTTGAGGATAGTTTTTTTTCTGATGACTTGAAAATACAATCTGGACTCAACACAACATCACAATCTGTATATCATTTCAATGAGTGCAATATTATCAAGTATTCAAAATGTAACCTGTATGTAGCCATTTGTGTCCCCCATGTGACACTCTGAAAATATTTGTTTACTGGACATATTTGACTGTACTGAGAATGTTCTATGCGCTTAGCCAGGAGAAACATTGTGTGTTATTATATTTTAACTGTGTTTCCAATTCAGCAGTATTTTGAAAAAATAAACAAATGAATAATAGACCTTCTAAAAATCACATGCTTACCTTATACACAATATCATCCATATATGCCAAAAATATACAGTAGTAGCAAATCTCACTGTATAATGGTCAAAGGTATATATAGAAATGATTAGGCCCCAAATCAAAAAGTTAAAGCTGCCCTAATTCTTTTTTAAATATTTTTTTGTGATGAGTACAAACTGTTTTTTTATTATAATTTTTTTTTTACACATATAGCTCCATAAATTTAGCTTCCCATTATATAATAAAGTTAAATGATAAATTCTGGTTACCAACATCCACCACTAGGGGGAGCCTATTGTCAGTAGATCAATACAGCCTGGATTGAACCCAAAAGGAGATGTAAAATCTAATTCCAAATGATATAAAATTGTGTCAGGATTCTGTTTAGTGCTGTGCCATGTAGCAGTCACGCTGCCTAGATTTATAGAAGGTATTCAACTGAGAATGTACTAAGTCATTTTCTAAAGTATTGTAGATTAGTGAGTTCCTAATCAGTTTACACAATAGTTATTATGCCTAGTATACAAAGCAAAAACAAATTTTTCTTCCTAAGATAAGGAAACTACAGTATGTCTTACAGTATGTCCGCCCCGCCATAAGGTGATTTTAGTACTTACCTGCCAGACAGTAATGGACATTCTTAGGAAGGATCCATACTTGTCTTGGGCTTAAATTGCTGTGTTGTGAGATTACCATAACACTGTGGCTAGCTTTTGTTAACTGGCTGTTTCCTGTTGGAGCTTGTTACCTAAAACTATACATCCCATGATTCCTTGTTTGTAAGTGTGAGGTCAATTTTCCTGCCTCCCACGCATTAACCACCCAACCCATTGAAACACACCTGTGATCCATTTCATGCAATAGACCAGTGTTTTCTGACAAGGGTGCCTCCAGCTGTTGCAAAATTACAATTCTTGCAGAATGAACTACCTCCCACCCATCATTAGCTCCACCCATTGAAGCAAAGACAGGCTCCCTCTGAATACCAAACTAGTGATGTAATGTCTCGGGCCGCACTGCAACCTGGAAAAATCTGAGACGACACAAATTTTGTATGCTGTTAAAAATACCGTCACACACAGGTACAGACACTATATAATGAACTACACTAACTTTACAGCCCCTGTAGCATAGTCCTTTAAGCACATTGCTTTCCCCCAGACAATGTAACAACTTTACTTAAAGACACATTATAGGTGTCTACCCAGTTCTAGACCTACCGTATTTTTCGCCCTATAGGACGCACCGGCGTATAAGACGCACCCTATTTTTAGGTGCAAAATCTAAAAAATTCAAGATTTTGAACCCAATAGTGGTCTTCAACCTGCGGACCTCCAGATGTTGCAAAACTACAACTCCCAGCATGCCCGGACAGCCAACGGCTGTCCGGGCATGCTGGGAGTTGTAGTTTTGCAACATCTGGAGGTCCGCGGATTGAAGACCACTGCATAGGAGGTAATACTCACGTGTCCCCGCCGCTCCGGACCCATCACCGCTGCCCTGGATGTCGCTCCATCGCTGTCGCCGTGTCCCCATCGCTCCGGAACGTCTCTGCTGCCGGCCGGGTATCCTTGCTCTCCGTCGCCGTCATCACGTTGTTACGCACGCCGACGCACGTACGCGACGACGTGATGACGAGGAAGGAGAGCGCCGGCCATACAGGGGATCCCTGAACGGAGAAGACACCGAGGAGGCAGGTAAGGTCCCCCCCGGTGTCCTGTAAGCACTAACCCGGCTATTCAGTCGGGCTGTTCGGGACCGCCGTGGTGAAATCGCGGCGGTCCCGAACAGCCCGAATGAACAGCCGGGTTAGTGTCACTTTCCCTTCAGACGCGGCGGTCAGCTTTGATCGCCGTGTCTGAAGGGTTAATACAGGGCATCACCGCGATCGGTGATGTCCTGTATTAGCCGCGGGTCCCGGCCGTTGATGGCCGCAGGGACCGCCGCGATAGGGGTGTATTCGCCGTATAAGACGCACCGACTTTTTACCCCCAGTTTTGGGGAAGAAAAAGTGCGTCTTATACGGCGAAAAATACGGTATACATTGACATTAAATATGGACATACATTTATATAGCTGTTTGCTGACCATTGGTTTGAATGCTTGACCAAGAATACAGGAACAAAAAAACAAAAACCTGCGGATAGGGGATAAGTTGTCTTGCACTGGATATCTTCTTTAAAAAGTGTTCTTTTACTCTTTACACAATGACCAGTACATAAGACAAATCATAAAATAATTAGGAGATATTTATGATTCACCTTTGAAAGGTCACAGCTGATTTGCAAAAAACTGTTTCTCCTAATATTTTTCTTGGGAAGTATCTTCATATCATAACCATTATATTATTTCTTAAAATGTTGCTTGGATTTCTTCTGTTACATCTATTAAGTCTGTTTAATGCAACTAAAATAAAAAGAACTAACTTTTCTAATAGCTATGATAAAACCCCTACAGTTTCTTGTGTGCACTTCTATGCAGACAACAAGCTTACAGTTCTATTAGCAACTGGATTATCAAGGAAACCAGTAAGCGGAAGGTGCGGCATACGTTTAGCCAAAGGCTGTCCGGGAATTCAGGGAGTTGTAGTTTTGCAACAGCTGGAGACACACTGGTGAGGAAACACTATTATTAGATTCTTTAAATAGGTACTCCGGCCCTGAGACATCTTATCACCTATCCAAAGGTTAGGTCTCACCGCGAGGGTCCAGCCGCTGGGGACCCCGCAATCTTGTATTTGCCACCCACCTGTTTGAGCTGCACGCCGCGGTGCCGGCTCACAAACAGCCGGGTGGCAAATACATTGGGGCCGGAGTATCGTGACTAGAAATGAGCGAACTTACAGTAAATTTGATTCGTCACGAACTTCTCGGCTCGGCGGTTGCTGCCTTTTCCTGCATAAATTAGTTCAGCTTTTAGGTGCTCCCGTGGGCTGGAAAAGGTGGATACAGTCCTAGGAGACTCTTTCCTAGGACTGTATCCACCTTTTTCAGCCCACCGGAGAACCGGAAAGCTGAACTAATTTAGGCAGGATAAGTCATCAACTGTCGAGCTGAGAAGTTCGTGAAGAATCGAATTTACTGTAAGTCCGCTCATCTCTAATAGTAACGTCACGGCTCCGCCCCCGTGTGATGTCACCCCCCGCCCCCGCTATGCAAGTCTATGGGAGAGGGCGTGACGGACGGCGGATACCAGCGGCGGGACGACCGCGGTGAGACATCTTATCATAAGATAAGATGTCTCAGGGCCGGAGTACAATTTTAATTGCACCGGGGCAGATTTATCAAAACCGAAAAACTTGGGGGGGGAGGGATGGTCTTTGTTGCCCATAGCAACCAATCAGAGCCCAGCTTTTATTGCTCAAACTTTTTCTTTTAAATAGAAGTTTAAACTGTTTCAAAGACTAACTGCCCTTGTTGCTCATAGCAACAAATCTGGAGCTCAGCTTTCATTTTTTGTGAAATGAAAGCTCCACTGTGATTGCTTGCTATGGGCAACAAAGACGGGTTCCCTGTTAGACAGTGTTTTGCCTAACTGTAGGAACTGCGGGGGTCATTGATAAAAAGTGTCTCAAAGACAAAATGTCTTTTCAATAAAAGTTTAAGATATGAAAGATAAGCTCTGATTGGTTGCTATGGCAAGGCGGTTTTTGTTATTAGGAGGAGAAAAATGCCAGCGTGGAATGTGCAGAAAGACCCATTTATTAAATAAAATCAGAAACAGAGGTAAGGGAAAAGACATGATGACGCGTTTCAGGCGTGGACCGCCCTTAAGGGCGGTCCACGCCTGAAACGCATCATCATGTCTTTTCCCTGACCTGTGTTTCCCTGACCTGTCTTTTCCCTGACCCTTAAGGGCGGTCCACGCCTGAAACGCATCATCATGTCTTTTCCCTGACCTGTCTTTTCCCTGACCCTGAAGAGTGGTCCACGCCTGAAACGCGTCATCATGTCTTTTCCCTGACCTGTGTTTGCCTGACCTATCTTTTCCCTGACCCTTAAGGGAGGTCCACGCCTGAAACGCGTCATCATGTCTTTTCCCGGACCTGTGTTTCCCTGACCTGTCTTTTCCCTAACCCTTAAGGGCGGTCCACGCCTGAAACGCGTCATCATGTCTTTTCCCTGACCTGTGTTTCTGATTTTATTCAATAAATGGGACTTTCTGCACATTTCACGCTGCCATTTTTCTCCTTCTCCTTGTGATTTGGTGTTGCCATGCACCTGCCGTGTCGTGGACGGGAACGCACAGCTGGTGAGCTGATCTACCTATCTCTCTAGTTTTTTGTTTTTTTTAATTAGAACTATTATTTTATTTTTTCTCCCAGGCGAAGTCAGATGAGAAAACGAAAATGAAAGAGAAAAAAAAATGATTGTAGAGGTACCTGCTTAGGACTAATTTTATATGAGAGAAAGGTCCCCCAAAAGTAAGTTGGTAACAGGGTGTCCTATTATCGAGATCCCCAACAATCATCTGGAACTGGCAAACCTGCAGCGCCAACACTGGAGAAATAAAGCAGTGCATGGTACTCATTGACATCAATAGGCTGAGCGGGCCGTCACTTGCATTTGTCCAGGAAGGTGGGTGCTGGAAAGACACCTATTCCCTATCCATGGAATGGGGATAGGTTTCTGATGGGGGGCGTCTGAGAACTGGGACCCTTCGACATTGAGGAGAAGGGTCCCAGCAGTCAGACCCCCCCCCCCCCTCCCCTGATCAGACACTTACCCCCCTTCCATGGATAGGAGATGTGTCTCAAAAGTTCAGTTCTCTGGACAAGCCCTTTAAGTACTTCAAAATGTTTCAACAAATAAACTCGGCACTGATTAGGCTGCTTCACCTTTACGTGGATGGACGCAAGCACCGGAATTACTGTACTGTAGTGGGCTATGCTCACTCTTCAGTAAAGACAGTTCATTCCATGTATAATTCCAAAAATAGAATAAACAGGGCACTCGCCACTTCTGTAATGCTTCAGTGTATACTATATTGAAGTATCCTCAGTACATCAAGTGCGGTGCAGATGGACGTACGTGCTGGGGTGTCTCGCTGGGATATTGCAGCTGTGCAAAATCACACTCCGTAAACGGGTAAAGTGCTGTTTCTAGAAGAAAGCGGCCATATTTTTGTTATCCCACATGACTCTTTTAAGGGGTACTCCGGTGGAAAACTTTATTTTTTTTAATCAACTGGTGCCAGAAAGTTAAAAAGATTTATAAATTACTTAAACTATTAATATAAAAAAATCTTCCAGTACTTATTAGCTGCTGAATACTACAGAGGAAATTATTTTCTTTTTGGAACACAGAGCTCTCTGCTGACATCACGACCACAGTGCTCTCTGCTGACATCTCTGTCCATTTTAAGAACTGTCCAGAGTAGGAGAAAATCCCCATAGATAACATATGTTGCTTTGGACAGAGATGGACAGAAATGTCCTAAATGGACAGAGATGTCAGCAGAGAGCACTGTGGTCATGATGTCAGCAGAGAGCACTGAGTTCCAAAAAGAAAAGAATTTCCTCTGTAGTATTCAGCAGCTAATAAGTAATAATAAGTAATAAGTAACTTTCTGGCACCAGTTGATTTAAAAAAAAAAAAAAGATTTCCACCGGAGTACCCTTAAACCTTTGTGGGTAGACATTCCACAAGATTTTCCTTTATCTACAGTTTAAAGGGGTACTTTTTTTTTTTTTTTTTTTTTTTAAATGAACTGATACCAAAAAAAAATCTTTACACTTCCAGTACTTTTTAGCAGCTGTATGCTACAGAGGAAATTATTTTCTTTTTGAATTTCATATATTTTTTTTTTGTCTTGTCCACAGTGCTCTCTGCTGACACCTGAAGCCCGGATCAGGAACTGTCCAGAATAGCATAGGTTTGCTAGGGGGATTTTCTACTGCTCTGGAGAGTTCCCGATACTGGCATCAGGTGTCAGCAGAGAGCACTGTGGACAAGAAAAAAAAAAAAAAAAGAATTTCCTCTGTAGCATACAGCTGCTAAAAAGTACTGGAAGGATAAATATTTTTTAATAGAAGTCATTTACAAATCTGTTTAACTTTCTGGCACCAGTTGATTTAAAAAAATAAAAATAAAATGTTTCCACCGGAGTGCCCCTTTAAACAAGTCATGTTCATTTTCAGCTAATTTTTACACATAAATGACGATTTTCAAGCCAAATCCTGATTTATGCGGGAAAGTGAAGGACATTTGGTGCGCATACACCGCCAGCTTATTTTTGCACATAAAATGATGACTTTCCCGCAAAATGGTGATTCATGTGAAAAAGCTAATACATGACATGGACAGCATGCATGCCGATAGTTTATTTTTGCGCAAAAAAATGACGATTTTCCAAATTTACGCCAAAAGTGAATGACATGGCACATGAGCACCGCCAACACAAAGTGGCTGTGAAGGAGGGATGAAGGGGGCTTGATCTCACATAGAGGGCGCTCTCCGCACATGAGAATTTCTGGCCAACATGCAACACCTGGCTGGCTCATAATTCTGTGCCGGGGGCAAGGGCAGCCATGGCACCACTAAATTTACAAAAACGCGTCGGCCTCTTAGTAGATCCAATGGACCCAATATGGGCTGAGTCGTTAGTAAATGTCAATCTAAGTCAGTGTTTTCCAAGCAGTGTGTCTCCAGCTGTTGCAAAACTACAACTCCCAGCATGCCCGGACAGCCGTTGGCTGTCCGGGCATGCTGGGAGTTGTAGTTTTGCAATAGCTAGAGTTGGAAAACACTGTTCTGAATTTATTGAGTGTGTAAACCAAATAATATCTTTACAGTACAGAATAAAGATAAGTCCACAACGCGTGTTCTTCTACATAATCTTTCAGCCGCCTGTACATTTGTATATATACTGATCAAGGTGTATGTAATAGGGATATTTTTTATTTTATCTCTTGTACATACTGTGGTTTGCAAACCTTTTTTTTTATATATATATATATAGCACGTAGTTCTGTTTTTTTATTTTATTTTTTTAGAACTGTGGAGACGCCTTAAGCCTGGGAACCTATTTCGGCTTCCCTAATTGAGAAAAAAAAAAAAAATTACAACAATTCTTTGTACACGCTTTTCAATAAAGATGACGCTTCGATTATTATTATAATAAGAAAGTATCCAGGAATACAAAAAAAAAAAATAAAAACTAGTTTCTTCCAAGAAACAGCACCACCTCTGTCCTTAGGTTGTATGTGGTATTGCAACTTGGCTTGACATGATCAGAACTGAGCTGCAATACCACTCACAACCTGAGGACAGAGGTGGTGCTAGTATTGAAAGAAATTTACTCTGTTTTTCTAATCCTACATAACCCATATTAACTTAAAGCGGTACTACGATAGAAAACAATTTTTTTTAATAAACTGGTGCCAGAAAGTTAATAAAGATTTGTAAATGACTTCTATTAAAAAATCTTTATCTTTCCAGTACTTATCAGCTGCTGTTATGATCCACAGGAAGTTATTTTCTTTTTGAATTTCCTTTCTTCCTGACCACAGTGCTCTCTGCTGACATCTCTGTCCATGTCAGGAACTGTCCAGAGCAGGAGAGGTTTCCTATGGGAATTTGCTCCTACTCTGGACAGTTCCTGACATGGACAGAGGTGTCAGCAGAGAGCACTGTGGTCAGGGAGAAAGGAAATTCAAAAAGAAAAGAACTTCCTCTGTAGTATACAGCAGCTGATAAGTACTGGAAGGATTAAGATTTTTTAATAGAAGTAATATACAAATCTGTTTATCTTTCTGGCATCAGTTGAGTTAAAAAAAAATGTTTTCCACCACAGTACCCCTTTAAAATGTATCTCATTGCACAATTTCCTTTCATTTAGGCAGTGTTTTCCAGTGTGCATCCAGCTTTTGGCTGTCTGGGCATGCTGGGAGTTGTAGTTTTGAAACATGTGGAGACACATAGCTTGGAAAACACTGCAATAAAGGGTACCTAAAAAGTTGAATCCCCACCCGCCATTCTTCGTATTGATGTAGAGAGACGCAGGTCCATTCTGGATGATAGGGTTGCTCAGACAGCCTTAAAATGCTTTGCAGGGTCCGTGTATACGTCCTATTAAAGGGGATATCCAGAAGTAGAAAAACAGAGCTGATTTCTTCTAAAAACATCACCACCCCTCTCCTCAGTTTGTGTGTGGCATTACAACTTGGCTCCATTCACTTCTATGGAACTGAGCTGCAATACCACACACAGCCAGATGTGGTGCTATTTTCGGATGAAATCTGTTTTTTCCCCCCATAGGCTATGTTCACACAGTGGAATTTCCGAGTAGAATCTGTGATACAAAATCTGCTTAGAAATCCTGTTACAGCAGAGTCCTTTTGTTTTCCTTGGAATTCTGCTGCTCCCGCACATTTCCGAGCAGTCCTAGTGCCGGCATGTTCTGCCGGGGCCTGCTGTCTGCGAAATTTCCGTCAAGATATTACATTTTCTGGATGTATATTCCGTAGTGTAAACAGAAAATAAGCTCATGCATAGAACTCACTAGGAAACTTAAATGAAGAACCGGTGACGGTCAACTTTTATTGTTGCATACAATTTCTTTTCTCTGTATAAGGGTACGTTTAGACGAGCGGATTTGCAGCGTATTTTGCTCTGTAGATCCGCCGCTGAAGGACCTCTATATGCTGGCTTTACATGTGCCTGCTAGGAGCAGCAATACGCCGCTACGTGCAGACACACTGAAATGATGTGCGAGGCGCCGCGCATGCACGGTGTACGGTGTACTCACAAACATCGCGGCCGCCCCCCCCCTGCTCAATGAGCTGCCGCTATGTGTGAGTATACTGCGCATGCGTGCGGCGAATGCACATCGTAGTGTATTGCCGCTCCGAGCAGGCACATGTAAAGGCAGCATATAGGAGGTCCTTCAGCGGCGGATCCGCAGCGAAATCCGTTGCGAAAATCCGCTCGTCTGAATGTTCCCTTTACTATATGGAACCTGGGTCTCCAAACTGTGGACCTCCAGCTGTTGCAAAACTACAACTCCCAGCATGCCCGGACAGCCAACGGCTGTCCGGGCATGCTGGGAGTTGTAGTTTTGCAACAGCTGGAGGTCCACAGTTTGGAGACCACTTACACAGAAAGTAGAAATTGTGTCTAATATTTAATCAACTCTAAATTTATTTTACAATGTATATATAATTTGATTAAATTTTTTTTATGTCAATCATATCACATCACAACTATCTGTGCTAAATATTATCTTTATATATATATATATATATATATATATATATATATATATATATATACACATATATTTATATATTTTAAATATATACACATATACACCTATATATTTATATTAATATATTTTATATATATATATATATATATATATATATATATATAAAATGTGGAAGAAAAAAAAATAAATATAAATATATATATATATATATATATATATATATATATATATATATATATATACATATATATGAATATATTAAAATGTCAGCACTCAGGTTGTGCAGAAAATCAACATGCTTTATTTTGTATATCGTTTTGCTAGTTACAGCAGCTACAACCTTTTTCTACACAGTAAATAATTGTCTTTCTCAACCACGAAGAGTAAACAAGAATATAAAAGTTTACAGCTGTACAGTGTGCAGAAATATACAGTGTTCGATATCAACTTGTCAGAGCTGTAAATAATATCTCAGCTAAATGTCTGTAAAGTGCAATCTTTGGGATGTTTATTGTATCATATGGTGTTTTGTGCAGCTACCGGTCGCGCTGCTAATATGAAAATATTCTATTTTGTATTATTGTCATGAAAACGGAAAAAAAAACGGAAAAAAAAAACGAGTAAATCATGCACAGTCACATCCAATCCTCCCTTTGTAAAAATGAAGCGATGAAGTACAGAAGCACGAGTTCAGTGTATAGACAGATCTGTATGATGAGGATTGTTGTTCTGTATTAAGGTTGATTTTTTTTACAATCTAAAATAAAGAAAAAAAAACATAACAGTTGTGAGTATGGGATATGTTTTATTCAATATGGGCAAAGACACTTCTGGGTTTAATATCATGATACATTATGATATTGGTTATTTTTTTATTGCTTTTTTTTTTTTTTTAAAGGTATACGTTTTCTTTTTCATAAATTTTTCATTATGCCTTGTAGGAGATTTCTTGTACAAATCAATGTCAACAAAGCATCAGGCTTTCTCAGAGTTACTGCATCATTATATATATATATATATATATATATATATATATATATATATATACATACATATATATATACACAATAGAGGACAGTGCACTGTTACAAATGGATCTGGATAGGTAGGAGGTTTGGGCTGGGAAGTGGCAGATGAGGTTCAATACTGATAAATGTAAGGTAATGCACATGGGGAGGAAAAATCCAGACTGGGATTATGTATTAAATGGGAGAACACTTGGGACGACTGACGTGGAAAAGGACTTAGGAGTCTTAGTTAACAGTAAATTTAGCTGTAGTGACCAGTGTCGGGCAGCTGCTGCCAAGGCAAATAAAATCATGGGGTGCATCAATAGGGGCATAGATGCCCACGACAAGGAAATAATTCTACCGCTGTACAAATCACTAGTCAGACCACACATAGAATACTGTGTACAGTACTGGGCACCAGTGTACAAGAAAGATATAGTGGAGCTGGAGAGGGTTCAAAGACGGGCAACCAGAGTAATACGGGGAATGGGAGGACTACAGTACCCAGAAAGATTATCAGAATTAGGGTTATTTAGTTTAGAAAAAAGAAGGCTTAGGGGCGACCTAATAACTATGTATAAATATATCAGGGGACCGTACAGAGATCTCTCCTGTGATCTATTTATACCCAGGACTATATCTATAACAAGGGGGCATCCTCTACGTCTAGAGGAAAGAAGGTTTCTACACCAGCACAGTTGGGGGTTCTTTACTGTAAGAGCAGTGAGACTGTGGAATTCTCTCCCGGAGAAGGGGAACATGGTGAACTCGGTAAAAGAGTTCAAAAAGGGGTCTGGATGCATTTTTGGAGAAAATAACATTGGTTATTATACATATGGTTATGTATACTAGATCTATAGGGACAGAACGTTGATCCAGAGATTTTTTCTGATGCCAGATTTGGAGTCGGGAAGGAATTTTTACCTCTAGTATGAGTGTTTTTTGCCTTCCTCTGGATCAACTCAGTAGGGACTCATTAGGGATATAGGTTGAACTTGGTGGACTCTGGTCTTTTTTCAATCTTATGAACTATGTTACTCTCTAGAAGCAGAGAGACCTTTGCTGTTTGGTCGACCTACAGTTAAGACCCAAGAAAGGTGATGGCTGTAGGTGAAGCCTAGTCCTGCAGTCCATCAACCACCAGCATTATAAGCTTATTACATTGACTAGTAGAGATGACTAATGTGTGTTTTCAATCAATATGTTTTTGTAAGGTTATTTTAACATCTGCGTCAGAAACTCTGTTTGAAGCCTCCATAGCAGATTTTGTTATACATTGACGTGAAAAGAGCTACACTCATTGACAAAAATAAAAATACAAAATAACACACCAAGAAGGAATTGTTGTGATCAAATGAATCTTTGTATGTGTGAATGTCAATGAGCGATTATAATATTAAAGCAAAATGGTAATTTAATTGGGGAAAATTGTGCGATTTAATAGAAACTCTATTACTCTGTTTGGCCACTTCTAGCCTGTATACCAGATATTCTGTGGGGGGGTATGGAGACATAAGACATCTTGCACATTTGTCCACAGACATTGTAGGTGAGCCTGTAGATGCCCAAGATGGCTCATCATAAAAGCTTTATTGGTGATAAATTTGGTGACCGTGAAGGCCAAGAAAGTGTTGCAATCTAGCAGAGACATTCCTGGGAAACCCTTTGTGTGTGGGGTGAGTATTATCCTATTAAATAATGCCAGTTGGGAGCCATGAGAGACAACACATGTGGCCGCAGGATGTCCTACACATATATCACTGATCTGTTAGTGTCCATTGTGCTACAAGAGGTAAGCAATGGTTCCCCAAATCATCACACCAGCAGCTGGAAATAGCAGGATTGCAGCACTCACCGAGAGGCCTTCATACTACAACCTATAGAGGGTAAAAGAACCCGGCACTCACAAATGCTGATAAGGAGCTTCTTTATTCAAGCATATACTGTATATAATATGGCAGGCGAGGGGCTGGGGGCTTGGAGCCAGAAGTAAGAACCCCTCTGGGCTCATTCCTCAGCATCCACCCCCCCCCCCCCCCCCCTCACTGGGTAAGTGAAAAATTGATGAGTAGTGATATTTCACCAGCGGCTTCACCATTGTTTATTCACTCACCCGGTAAGGCTGGGAGGCGAGCCCCAAGGGGTTTTCGCTTCTGGCTCCAAGCTCCCGGCCCCTCGCCTGCTATATTATCTGCAGTTTATGCTTGGATAAAGAAGCTCCTTATCAGCATGTGTGAGTGCCGGGATTCTTTTAACCTCCATTGGATATACTTGATCCACGGGCACCTATATACTACAGTGCCGACCGAATATACTTTGAACTGTTCATACTTAAACCTGGACGTTGTCAGATTCCAAACACCTAATTTCTCCTGCTAAGCATTAAGAAACGGTCTGGACAAAGAAGGGTGAATCAAATGGTCCTTTATACCAGTGGTCTGTGTGGGCTGTCTGGAGGCTGTTCACTGTGTGTACAGGGGCGTAGGTATAGAGGTAGCAGTGTAAATTACTTCTATTTAAAAATCTTAACCCTTCCAGTACTAATAGCTGCTAAATGCTCCACAGGAAGTTATTTTCTTTTTTAATTTCCTTTCTGTCTGGTCCACAGTGCTCTCTGATGACACCTCGGTCCATATCAGGAACTGTCCAGAGCAGGATAGGTTTGCTATGGGGATTTCCTCCTACTCTGGACAGTTCCTAAAATGGACAGAGGTGTCAGCAGAGAGCACTGTGGTCAGACAGAAAGAAAATTCAAAAAGAAAATAACTTCCTCTGTAGTATACAGCAGCTGATAAGTACTGGAAGGATTAAGATTTTTAAATAGAAGTAATTTACAAATCTAACAAAAAAGAAGAAAAGGTCTCAGCTCACCTGGGGCATGTACGGCTACCTCCAGACATGTAGAAAAAAAGTAGAAAAAAGCCAGCACGGCTGAACGAAATCTTCAAAAGCAGGGTACTATTGCAGTTAATAAATTCGCGAATCATATGCACTTTGCTATCTATTGTACCTTCTATTAGGTGTGTGGGGTGCCCTTATGCAACAAAAGGTAACAAAATAGAAGGTACAATAGATGGCAAAGTCCATATGATTCACAAATTTATTAACTGCGATAGTACCCTGGTAATATACAGAGTGACCTGCACTATTTGTAAAAGGGATTATGTAGGTAGCACAAAACGCACCTTACAAAAGAGAATGCAGGAGCATATCAGGCACGCGGCAGGTCCTTTTTTGCCTAGCATGTCGAATGTCTCAAAACATTTTTTTCTCAAACATAATTCAGACACATCGTCCTTGCGTTTTTGTGGTATTGAAAAAATTAAAAGAGGTAAAAGAGGAGATGATCTTATACGCATTCTCCACAATAGAGAGGTTTTGTGGATTTATTTGTTGAATTGCACATATCCACACGGCCTAAATAACAAGACGGATCTAATACTGCATTATTAATAAGTGAATTATTTGTTTCTCTTTCCTTAGCTGTTACATAGTCCTATTGGATTTTATGTGTGTGTGTTTTAATGATGCATGTATTTTCCTGGTTTTACTTGTGTTGGATTGCACACTGACATAAGATGTCCCTCCCCTTACTAATGGGAAGGATGGCCTTGTAGTATATAAGGCATTCTCATTTGAGTATTGGCAAGCTATGAGTAAGGGTATGGCAACCTGAAACGCGTCAGCCTTGTTTGGGACTGTTTTTCCATGTGCAATTTTTTCTATTTTTGTATATGTCCATGTCTTTCTGCCACCGTGAAGGTTTTTAACGAGGATTCGTGAATAAAGTTTTGAAGATTTCATTCAGCCGTGCTGGCTTTTTTCTACTTTTTTTCTACATGTCTGGAGGTAGCCGTACATGCCCCAGGTGAGCTGAGACCTTTTCTTCTTTTTTGTTAGATTTTTAAATTACTTCTATTTAAAAATCTTAATCCTTCCAGTACTTATCAGCTGCTGTATACTACAAAGGAAGTTATTTTCTTTTTGAATTTTCTTTCTGTCTGACCACAGTGCTCTCTGCTGACACCTCTGTCCATTTTAGGAACTGTCCAGAGTAGGAGGAAATCCCCATAGCAAACCTATCCTGCTCTGAACAGTTCCTGATATGGACCGAGGTGTCATCAGAGAGCACTGCGGGCAGACAGAAAGGAAATTAAAAAAGAAAATAACTTCCTGTGGAGCATTTAGCAGCTATTAGTACTGGAAGGGTTAAGATTTTTAAATAGAAGTAATTTACAAAGATGCTTAACTTTGATTTAAAAATAAAAATGTTTTCCAGTGGAGTACCCCTTTAACCCCTTAACGACGCATCATATCGCGTCGGTCCCGGCGCTCATCAACGGCCGGGACCCGCGGCTAATACCACACATCGTCGATCACGGCGATGTGCAGTATTAACCCTTTAGAAGCGGCGGTCAAAGCTGACCGCCGCTTCTAAAGCGAAAGTGAAAGTGACCCGGCTGGTCAGTCGGGCTGTTCGGGACCGCCGCGGTGAAATCGCGGCGTCCCGAACAGCTGACCGGACACCGGGAGGGCCCTTACCTGCCTCCTCAGTGTCCGATCGACGAATGACTGCTCCGTGCCTGAGATCCAGGCAGGAGCAGTCAAGCGCCGATAACACTGATCACAGGCGTGTTAATACTCTGTGTAAAAGATCAGTGTGTGCAGTGTTATAGGTCCCTATGGGACCTATAACACTGCAAATAAAAAGTAAAAAAAAAGTGTTAATAAAGGTCATTTAACCCCTTCCATAATAAAAGTTTGAATCACCCCCCTTTTCCCATAAAAAAAATAAAAATAAATAAACATATGTGGTATCGCCGCGTGCGTAAATGTCCGAACTATAAAAATATATCATTAATTAAACCACACGGTCAATGGCGTACGCGCAAAAAAATTCCAAAGTCAAAAAAAGAGCATTTTTGGTCACTTTAAAAAATGAATAAAAAGTGATCAAAAAGTCTGATCAAAACAAAAATCATACCAATAAAAACTTCAGATCACGACGCAAAAAATGAGTCCTCATACCACCCTGTACGTGGAAAAAAATAAAAAGTTATAGGGGTCAGAAGATAAGAATTTTAAACATATAAATTTTCCTGCATGTAGTTATGATTTTTTCCAGAAGTGCGACAAAATCAAACCTATATAAGTAGGGTATCGTTTTAACCGTATGGACCTACAGAATAATGATAAGGTGTAATTTTTACCAAAATATGCACTGCGTAGAAACGGAAGCCCCCAAAATTTACAAAATGGCGTTTTTTTCTTCGATTTTGTCGCACAATGATTTTTTTTTCCGTTTCGCCGTGCATTTTTGGGTAAAATGACTAATGTCACTGAAAAGCAGAATTGGCGACGCAAAAAATAAGCCATAATATGGATTTTTAGGTGGAAAATTTAAAGGGTTATGATTTTTAAAAGGTAAGGAGGAAAAAACGAAAGTGCAAAAACTGAAAAACCCTTAAGGGGTTAAAAGCCCAGAGGGAGTGCAGAATCCCATGGAAGTCTATGGGCTTTAATTTGAGGCGGAATTTCTGCCATGTGAATAGACTCTTAGATGAGTTTCCCTCTCCTGGTCCCTATCAACACTTTTTGGAGATGATTCGTGTTCGTGCTTTAGTTTAGGCCGGTCTGACCCTGTGAATTGGAAATCATACACGTAATAATTTAGCTCTGATACCGACTCGCTCTTATGTATAATTGAGAATACAAATTCTAAATGTTTTATGATGTAAAAGTAGAATGAATTTCATATTAGGTAGTGAAGTGGAGGAAGAAATTAGGTTTTCAAGTCTTATCAATCCCCAGTTTTGGTTTAAAAAAGACAATAGAAATGACTAAATCAATTATTCTCATGAAAGGTTGGTAAATGATGCATCTAAATTGGTTGTCCTTGTACTTGGCTCCACATATGAAAGATGAATAGTGTGAGATGGTAAAAATGTGTTACATTTATTATACTAAATAAAAATAAGCATGTACAGCATCCTCCCTTGCAGAATTATCTAAACTATTCAAATATAATATTACTGAACCAACATGGTAAACAGCGTAAAAGAAAAAAAAGGACAAAATGCCAGAATTGCGGTAATGGGGTTACATCCCAGAAAAAAATATGATCCAAAAGTCCAATCTATATTAAATTGGTATCTATAAAAATGAAAGAGCACGACCCAAAATGTATTTATTAGTTGTTTTTTTTTTTTATTATTAGAATATACAATTGGTCCCACAGAAAACAAGCCCTAAAATGGGTCTGTAGATGAAAAGTGGAAAGAGATATGGCGGGGGTTAATTAAGTCATTAGGGGTTAATTCATTGGCAGCCTGTTGAGGGTTTTGCTAGCATGTTACAATGATGTATTTACTTTAGTATTGTGGGAAATTGAAGGGTACTCCGGTGGCAAACTTTTTTTTTTTTTTTTTTTTAATCGACTGGTGCCAAAAAGATGAACAAATGTGTAAATGACTTCTATTAATATGCTTATTAGTACTTATTAGCTGCTGAATACTACAGAGGAAATTATTTTCTTTTTGGAACACAGAGCTCTCTGCTGACATCTCTGTCCATTTTAGGAACTGTCCAGAGCAGCATTTGTTTGCTATGAGGAGTTTCTCCTACTTTGGACAGTTCTTAAAATGGATGTCAGCAAAGAGTACTGCGCTCGTGATTCAGCAGAGAGCTCTGTGTTCCAAAAAGAAAATCATTTCCTCTGTAGTAGTTAGTAACTAAAAAGTACTGGAAGGATTAAAATTTACAAATCTGTTTAACTTTCCGGCACCAGTTCATTTAAAAAAATTTTTTTCCACCGGAGTACTCCTTTAACAACGTTTTTGGAAAGGTAAGGTGAACACATCTATACCTCTACCAGGGACTTAAAGAGGTATTCCAGGAATTGTTTTTATTTCATTATGCTACAGGGGCACAGTGCAGTTAGTGTAGCTCACAATATGGTGCCTGTACCTGTGTTTGATGGCTGATCTCACAATTCGTGCAAGTGCTTTAATGGGAGGAACAACCGCTGGGTGGGAGAGCGATCATTTTCCACAGGGCTGAAGGGAATTGTAGTTTCAAGCACAGCACAGCATGGAAGGGAACTCAGCTGTGCTGCAATGGGTAAGGTGACTGATGTGTGGGTGGAAGATAAGTCACCTTACACTTACAAACACGGAATCCTGGGACTTTTAGTTGGAGGAAGGTAACTCCAACAGGAAATAGCCATTTCACAAAAGGAAAGCAGCAGTGTTATAAGGGACTCACAACACAGCCATTTAGCACCAGGAAAGGCATGGATCCTTTCTAAGCATGTCCATTACAGTCTGGCAGGTAAGTACTAAAGTCTCCTTATGGTGGATAACCCCTTTAAGATTTATGAATAGATCTCTAATACAGTAGTTGCAATTATACATATATAATGGAAAAAAACTATTAGCGATGTCTTTGCATTGACTATCTTGATCTATTATACTATGTTCGTCTCTGAAAGGAATGTCAAGGAATCAGTGCAGAATATTGAGAAACACAAAGGGATATTTGCACTGTGTATTTTTCCATCTTAAGTAATGACTCCGGAGTCATAGACTTTTATCTATTAAGCCTCCAGCGGTAAAGAGAACTTTCATTTATACATTTATTCAGCCTACTGAGATAATGTCTGGTGAGAAAGATTGGGGAACCTACATTTTATACATGCCTCATCATATATTAATATACTTAATATTCTATGTACACTTTATTTCAGTAGAAATTGGTTTCATGTTTTGTTTCCTTTCCTCAGCAGGAAAAACCTTTTGCATTTGAACATTCCCTTTTATTTAGTATAAAAGTATTCCAGTGCGGTGCAAGTACAGTATATACTGTAGTCTTGGCAACTAGGCAAACCTGGTGTGTCTAACTGTCTATCTATTCATGCCTTTAAATTACAATGAAACCTCTCAAAAATATTGCCTCTTTGAAAAAACGACTTTTAGCTTTAAGTCCAACATATATTATGCATAGTGGGTGTTTTCTTTGAAAAGACCCCCCCCCCCCCCCCCTTCATAGAAGACAATTTTTCAATGCAAATTAGAGTCGTCTTCTCAAAGAGGTTTCAATGAATGTCCATGCACATAGTTCAATTTTGAGAGTTTAAAGGGGTACTCCGCTCCTAGACATCTTATCCCCTATCCAAAGGATAATGCAATGTAACGGTGAGTGACAGCTGTATGGACCAATCCAAAACCGCTCAGCCCCTGCCCATATAAGGGAGCTGCAGCCATTGATCGCTCTCTTGGGTTGCTGACATTGGCTGAGGTAGGACCTCCGCAACTTACAAAGACAATTACTAGGCCTAAGCCTTGCAGCCTCGCAAATCCCCGCTAACTCCGCAAGATCACTGGACCTAAACCTACCCCTAAATCCAGCGGATCTATGCTACAAAAATCCTCCTAAACTAAAGAGAACTTACCAGGTCCCAACCACCTGTCAATCGCTGCTTCAGCTGTATATAGACTCTGTTATCTGGACTGTTGTTACTGCTGCATGTTACAGAAAATCATCAGTAAAGTTTCTTCAAGTTTTCAGCTAAGCACTGGTTGTGGACAATCCGTTATTCTGCACTCACCTATCGCTCTTGGGAAGGGTGGCAATAGGCCCAACGTTACCTCAGCATTTAACCCTCACCCTGGCGTCACGAGTGACAAGGGTTAATAAACCCCTGATACCTACTCAGCAACACCCCAACTACCCTACACCCCCGAGGCTTATCACATAAATATATATATATATATATATATATATATATATATATATATGCTGTAGTATGAAACGCATTTCGGGGTGACCCCTTCTTCAGTAGCGATATATATTGAGTGCCCCATGTTAGTTCTGAACTTATATAGTCCAAATATTCTGAATGATGTGGGTTTCAGCTTATTGCAAAGTGCGGACTGGACAATGTAGGCACTTATGTATAAATTGTATTATAGGGTACACGGTAGATTAAATAAAACATACAATAAATGATAGTATGTACAACTAGCCATGTATAAAAATAAATAGAATAAAATGAAATTAAATAAATATAAATATGGATATTTATATAAGTATATACAAAGTACACATTCTTGAACCAACTAAAAAAAATTGAAAAAAATGTATATATATATATATATATATATATATATATATATAAAAACATACATACATATACACATATACATTAAATGTATACCGTATATAAACATACATACAAATTGAAGAATGTACCATCGTGGGAATATGAAAATTACAGAATTGTATGAGGCTTTGTGAATGTTAATGAAAATACATGGAATGCAATTGAAAAATACAGTGGAGAATTACAGTAAAACAGTTCAGTAAAAGTGCAGCAGAAAATATAGGAGAAAATACTGAAAAAGAAGACGTAGACGTGAATACCCTGTGGGCTAGGTCCCTGGCCCCATCTAGACACTGATATAAAGCCTGGCACTAGATGAGTCAGAGCCCGTCAGTTTATTTTAGATAGCATTTTATTTATTTTAACACATAATTATTTCTTTTTTAATGATGCTTTTTAGTTCCAAAAAACAGGTGTCGCCATGGGAACTAGATTTGTGCCCAGCTATGCAAACTTATTTATGTCTGCATGGGAGGAGTCAAGCATCACTCCCCAACTTGGTGCGGGCCTGGTCTTATGGCAACGTTACATTGATGACATTATCCTAGTCTGGCAATATTCCCCAGAAGAATGAAAAATAATTTTAGATGGTCTTCACATTAATAATTGGAACTTAACCTTTACAGCATCTACAGATTTTAGATCGATTGGATTTTTAGATCTAAAAATTTCTAGTATTGGTGGTCAAATAGAACTTAGTACTTTCCACAAACCTACTGCCAAAAATAGTTATATCTTATTTTCTAGTTGCCACCTTCCCAGGTGGCTGTTAAACATCCCATCCGGTCAGTATAGAAGACTAAAACATAATTGCACAAATGATAATCAGTACCAGATAGAAGCTCAGTCTCTCACCAACAAATTTATAGAGAAGGGTTATCCTAACAAGATTCTACAAAAAGCAAAAGATAAAATAGAAAATCAGGATAGAAGTTCTTATTTCATCGACACACCTCTGGTAACTACTGAAGACGATAAAATACGTCTTATTCTCACTTTTAAGCATGAATATAAAAAAGTGGAGAGAATTAGTAAAAAGAATTGGCAATTACTGCACCAAGATAAAACATTAAGTACAATTATATCATCCACTCCCCCCATTATTTATACAAAAGCCCCTAATCTTAGTTTACAAATAGCTCCTACCATACAGAACAACTCTTGTTCCTATACAGAAAAATCTTGGCTTCATCTGAAAGGTTTTATAATTGTAACAAATGCTCAAACTGTAAAATAACTAATTTTCAAAAGAAAACTGAAGAAATTATTTCCACAGTAAATAGTTTTAAATGGAAAAAATATGGATAATATTTTCTGCAACACAAATGGCGTAATATACATCATCCAATGCAACTGCAATAAACAGTATGTAGGGAGGACAAAACGGCTACAAAAACACGAATCTCTATAACATTAAGAAAGATAATACAAAACATCCTCTGTCCCTACATTTTGTACAATACCATAATCAAGATCAATCTAATTTAATCTATATAGGCATACAAAGAATTAAAAAAGATTGGAGAGGGGGCAATTATATTTCAAAAATGTCCAAAGCTGAAGCAAGAAAAATGTGTGAGTTAGAAACTATGGAACCAAGGGGACTTCATTCCGAGCTGGAGGTGTTTGGCTTTTTGTGAACCTGACTCTCGCCCCATCTAGTGCCAGGCTGTATATCAGTGCCTGTATATCATTTTTTTTAGTTGGTTCAATAATGTGTCCTTTGTATATACTTACATAAATATCCATATTTATTTTATTTCATTTTATTCTATTTATTTTTATATATGACTAGTTGTATATATTACCATTTATTGTATGTTTTTTTTATCTATACCCTATAATACTATTTATACATAAGTGCCTACATTGTCCAGTCCGCACTTTTCAATAAGCTGAAACCCACGTCATTCAGAATATTTGGACTATACAAGTTCAGAACTAACATGGGGCACTCAATATATACCGCAACTGAAGAAGAGGTCACCCCGAAATGCGTTTAGCTGATGTACAGACCCCAATAACACAGACCACCTTCAAGAAAAGACCTATGTTCACATTTGCAACAGCTGGAACCCCCCAGTGCAGGGACCACTGTTCAGACGCACACTTTCTGCTGCGGGATCCACGAAGACGCTGCCTGTCTGCAATCCCACTCACCGCTTCTCCACCGCATCCATCTACCGGCCGGACGAAAGTTCATGCCACTCCGAGAAGAAGCTGTGACCTTACATTCCGCGCGGATACATCTCTGGGTCGGCTGCATAGCCGTGCCAGTCTGCAGGAGCGAGGTCCGTCACGAAGCTGATGCATCACCCCGGAGTGCTCTCCTGTGTAGCGGTGCGGTGAGTGGTGCAGAGCACCTAACTATGTTGTAAATTATCTACAAACTAAATTGTATCAACCACAGGCTTTATTGTATCAACTACTATTATCCACTAACTTTATCTACCATAACGTGGAGGGCACTGAAAATTGGATCCAGTAACAATATAATAGGAGGCTCTGTACATATACAATTGACTCATATCTGGACATTCTCAGACTTTTTATAGAATTATTTTAAACCATCATATTCTGTGCATTATCTTATGTATGAAAGGGGTATTCCAGGCAAAAACTTTTTTTTATATATCAACTGGCTCCGGAAAGTTAAACAGATTTGTAAATTACTTCTATTAAAAAATCTTAATCCTTCCAATAGTTATTAGCTTCTGAAGTTGAGTTGTTGTTTTCTGTCTAACTGCTCTCTGATGACTCACGTCCCGGGAGCTGTGCAGTTCCTATGGGGATATTCTCCCATCATGCACAGCTCCCGGGAGGTGACATCATCATTGAGCAGTTAGACAGAAAACTTCAGAAGCTTATAACTATTGGAAGGATTAAGATTTTTTAATAAAAGTACCGTATATACTCGAGTATAAGCCGAGTTTTTCAGCACGATTTTTCGTGCTGAAAACACCCCCCTCGGCTTATACTCGAGTGAACTCCCCCACCCGCAGTGGTCTTCAACCTGCGGACCTCCAGAGGTTTCAAAACTACAACTCCCAGCAAGCCCGACCAGCCATCGGCTGTCCGGGCTTGCTGGGAGTTGTAGTTTTGAAACCTCCGGAGGTCCGCAGGTTGAAGACCACTGCGGCCTTCGACATCATCCAGCCCCCTCTCACCCCCCTTTAGTTCTGACTACTCACCTCCGCTCGGCGCTGGTCCGGTCCTGCAGGGCTGTCCGGTGAGGAGGTGGTCCGGTGGGATAGTGGTTCCGGGCTGCTATCTTCACCGGGGAGGCCTCTTCTAAGCGCTTCGGGGCCGGCCTCAGAATAGTCACGTTGCCTTGACAACGACGCAGAGGTGCGTTCATTGCCAACGTACTTCTGCGTCATTGTCAAGGCAACGCCTCTATTTCGGGCCGGAAGCGTGGATAAGAGGCACCCCCGGTGAAGATAGCAGCCCGGAACCACTATCCCACCGGACCACCTCCTCACCGGACAGCCCTGCAGGACCGGACCAGCGCCGAGCGGAGGTGAGTACTCAGAACTAAAGGGGGTGAGAGGGGGCTGGATGATGTCGAAGGCCGCAGTGGTCTTCAACCTGCGGACCTCCAGAGGTTTCAAAACTACAACTCCCAGCAAGCCCGGACAGCCGATGGCTGCCCGGGCTTGCTGGGAGTTGTAGTTTTGAAACCTCTGGAGGTCCGCAGGTTGAAGACCATTGAGGGCGAATGATGACAAGGGGATGATGAAGGGGGGATGTGTGGGATGATAAGGGGATGATGAAGGGGGGATGTGTGGGATGATAAGGGGATGATGAAGGGGGGATGTGCGGGATGATAAGGGGATGATGAAGGGGGGATGTGTGGGATGATAAGGGGATGATGAAGGGGGGATGTGCGGGATGATAAGGGGATGATGAAGGGGGATGTGCGGGATGACAAGGGGATGATGAAGGGGGGATGTGTGGGATGATAAGGGGATGATGAAGGGGGGATGTGTGGGATGATAAGGGGATGATGAAGGGGGGATGTGCGGGATGATAAGGGGATGATGAAGGGGGGATGTGCGGGATGACAAGGGGATGATGAAGGGGGGATGTGCGGGATGATAAGGGGATGATGAAGGGGGGATGTGTGTGATGATGAAGGGGGGATGTGTGGGATGATAAGGGGATGATGAAGGGGGGATGTGCGGGATGATAAGGGGATGATGAAGGGGGGATGTGTGGGATGATAAGGGGATGATGAAGGGGGGGATGTGTGGGATGATAAGGGGATGATGAAGGGGGGATGTGTGGGATGATAAGGGGATGATGAAGGGGGGATGTGTGGGATGATAAGGGGATGATGAAGGGGGGATGTGTGGGATGATGACAAGGGGATGATGATGAGGATGTTAATGACGGGGGTCTGGATGATGACAGGGGGGGATGATGTATTTCCCACCCTAGGCTTATACTCGAGTCAATAACTTTTCCTGGGATTTTGGGTTGAAATTAGGGGTCTCGGCTTATACTCGGGTCGGCTTATACTCGAGTATATACGTAATTTACAAATCTGTTTAACTTTCCGTAGCCAGTTGATATATATAAAAAAAGGTTTTGCCTGGAATACCCCTTTAATCTATCATACCCTTTGTATATATTTATGATAAAGTCTATAGGAAGGGCCCTGCTTGGACATTTATCTATTAACTAATAAATAATATGATTGTAATATTTCCTATACCACTAGTCTAATATATACCTATACTAGCTGAGTACCCGGTGTTGCCCGGTTTTTCCTTCCTAATCCGTGTTGGGGAGGAAATTAAAAAAAGGAGGAAGCTTTTGACTTCATATCCCGACCTCCTATCCCGACCTCCTATCCCGTCCTCCTATCCCGTCCTCCTAACACTTCCTCCTATCCCGTCCTCCTATCCCGTCCTCCTATCTTGACCTCCTTTCCTTTCCTCCTTTCCCGTCCTCGTTTCCCATCCTCCTATCCCATCCTCATATCACAACCTCCTATCACGACCTCCTATCCCGTCCCTCTATCTCACCTCCTATCCAGTCCTCCTATCTCAACCTCTTTTCCAGTCCTCCTATCTCGACCTCCTATCCAGTCCTCCTATCTCGACCTCCTATCCCGTCCTCCTATCTCGACCTCCTATCCCGTCCTCCTATCTCGACCTCCTATACCCTCCTCCTATCCCGTCCTCCTATCTCGTCCTCCTATCGCGTCCTCCTATCCCGGTCCTCCTATCCCAGTCCTCCTATCCCGTCCTTCTATCCCGACCTCCTATCCCGTCCTCATATCCCAACCTCCTAACTCGACCTCCTATCCCGACCATCCCGTCCTCCTATCCCGACCCGTAATATGTGTACCAGGTATTGAAATACCTCCACCCGTACAGAAGTTATGTGGGAACATACATTTCCCATTGATTTGCATGGGACTTTAAATAAAAACCCCAACCCTCCCAAATGGGGGTAGTTAAGGGTTAAATTAACTATCCTATATTTTAAGTGGACATATAAGTAACATGTGACCAAGTATTATCGAAATATCTCCAGCCGTTTGGAAGTTATGCAGTAACATATATTTCCCATAGACTTGTATGGGACTTTAAACATAAACCCCGCCCCTGGCAAATGGGGGTGAGTAAGGGTTAAATCACCTATCCTATGTTTGTTGTTGACATATAAGTAACATGTGCGCCAAGTTTCATGTTAATATCTTTAGCCATTTGGACGTGATGCTGGAACATACACACATACATACATACAGTAACCCCCCGACCTACGATGGCCCCGACATATGATAAAATCGACATACGATGGCCTCTCATACGATGCTTTTATATGTCGGGGCCATCGCATTAACTGCTATCCGACAGCACAAAATGCTTAAGCTGCTCTCGGATAGCAGTTTAAGCATCCCTGGCAGGTTCGCTTACCTATTCCCGCTGCTCCGGGTCCACTTCGCGATCCTCCGGTGTCTTACGCATCTTCTCCAGGGTCCGAGCCTCGCTTTACGGCGGCGTTATTACGTCACTACACACGCCGCGCCGGCGCAGCAGCGTAATAACGTCACCAGAAAGCGAGGCCAGAACCCTGCAGTAGATGTGGAAGAAGCCGGAGGATCGCGAAGAAGACACCGGAGCAGCGGGACAGCATCGGGAGCCCCTGGGACAGCATCGGGAGCGGTGAGGACCTGGTCCGGAGTGACGGGGACAGGTGAGTATAACTTCCTATACTTTACATTGCACGGATCCCTCAACATACGATGGATTCGACGAACGATGGGTCGTTTGGAACGAATTACCATCGTATGTTGAGGGACCACTGTACATACACACACGTTGAGTTTTATATATATATAGATTTATATATATTTATATAGAGGTCTGTACATTCGTATTTATATTTTTTACGACTTATAAAGTTGCTTAGTTTAAAAATTGATGACTATAAAAATTGAACAACCCCTTTAGTAAAAGATATAATGGACTTTTTCAATTAAGTCCCAGTAAACACGCGCTGTAACTTTGTAATAAAAGGAATGGAGTCAGAGGTCATTGCACTCGCCTATCCAAACACTAATTTCTCCATTGTACTGGTTCACAGTAATTCAATTCACAACAAAAAGAATAATCTTTACAGCTTTTCAGTGAAGGTAGATAAAGCGCTGTAAATGTCCGATGGCCTCGCCGCCTTGGTTGAGCGTTACAGTCTGTAAATTGTTCCATTCTTTACTTCATTTCAGCTGAGAGTTTCTCCTGTGCTGCACCGTTCTCACAGAAAAACAATTGTGTGAATCACAGGTCAATAGATTGAAAAAAACCTATAACATTATACAATAACATTTCCACTTCATAGATTTGACTATTTCGGAAGCAGGTGAATTTCCAAATCCGGCACCGTATATTGAAGGCAATGCTGGAGGCTGTAAATGGAAACTTCTTAGAGAACGGAGGAAATATCCCATCATTCTCCTTCATGACATCCAATAATAGGTAATATAAATACGTAAAAGGACAAAAACATGACCTACACTATCTCCTCTGCTGAATCCTACATGACATTTCCAGGAGAAAAAGTAGATTCCTGCTTATATTTATAGAACGCTTGCTTTTTACCCAAAAACAGCACCACATCTGTCCTCAGGATGGGTGTGGTATTACAATGTGGCTCCATCCACATAGAATTGAACGGCAATACCACACACAAACAGAGGCTAAAACAAAGGAAAGCGCTCCATAGTGTGATACCGTATATTTAAACGGAAGATGAACATAAATTGGGGTTCTCACCCCGATGGCTGTAATGAGCCAAGTACAACAATGGAATAGCATAGTAGAGATCAAATAGATCACGGATCCAGCAGCTCCTGGGATAGACAGCAAGCGCACGAAACCTCCAAGAAGAAACACAGGATCAAGCAGGGCACATGGATCTCAGGTGAGGGAGAAAGGTTTATTACTCACAATGCAACGCGTTTCGCGGAAATCCGCTTCATCAGGCATATGCCTGATGAAGCGGATTTCCGCGAAACGCGTTGCATTGTGGGTAATAAACCTTTCTACCTCACCTGAGATCCATGCACCCTGCTTGATCCTGTGTTTCTTTTTGGAGGTTTTGTGTACACACAAACAGAGGACCATAGTGGCGCTGTTTCTGAAGGAAGGCAACTATGTTTTTACTCATCCTGGAAAAAAAAACCTTTAATACAAGTGCAGCCATACTGTTTGAGGTTTTATTTCTATAGTGGCATAGGCTAAAAGGACATGTAAACAGTATCTCTCCTGTGCCCTAATATACAATTACCTTTTAATATATGTGTCTAAAATTGACTGTCATTTCTAACATAGTTATAGAGTTAGTACGGTGGAAAAAAAGGCACATGTCCATCTGGTTCATCCTAGAAGTGAAGGGAAAGGATTCTATTCTATATTCTTTAAAGAGTAGCTCCCACCATCTCACATTTATTTTACTCTGTCCCTACCTATAGGTAATCTATCCCTAACCCCCTCCCTGCCTTTAAAAAACATTTTTGGCACTCACATAGCGGTCATCTGCACGTCTTCTTGCTGGCTGCCCATTCCTCTACTGGAAGCCGGCTTTCCCAGCAGGCGTCACGTCACTGACGCCTGCTAGGTAAAGACTTCCGCCCTCACTTCATCTAAGCTGAGCTTGAGTCGGGAGCGCGCAGAGATTATCTGCCAATCACATGGCAGGCTGCTCCGGGGTCTCCTCCTCCCTGTTTATCTGTACATGTGATACCCGGGGAGGAGGAGTATAGGAGTAGCCTGCATAGCGACAGTAGTGAAGCATCAGCGCAGCACTGATAACTAGTGTGCGTGCGCCGTCTCCACTACAGTGTACATGTCGGGGGCGGGGCTGAATGGGCTGCGCGCGACTATAACCAGCCAATGCGTGCAGCCCCGGCGTTTAATGCGCTCGCTCCCGCCTGTCTGATTGACAGGCAGGGAGCGAGTGCAGCCGAAAAGAAAAAGGACTGATTTTGCCCAGCCAAAAACCGTCCTTTTTCTGGCGTGACGTCACACCTGGCTGCAGCCGGCCACTAGGAGGGTGACCCCTAGTGGCCGGTTTTTAACCTCTTAAGGACGCAGGGCGTATCCATACGCCCGTGGGAATTCCGGCCCCCACCGCTAGCCGGTTGGGGGACCGGAGCCGGATGCCTGCTGAAATCGTTCAGCAGGCATCCCGGCATATCGCCCAGGGGGGTCATTATGCCCCCCCATGTCGGCGATCGCCGCAGATCGCTGGATAATTCAGTCCAGCGATCTGCGGCGATTCCGGGTCAATCGGGTCTCCAGTGACCCGGTGACCCGGAATTACTGGCTGTTCGGGGCCGTCTCTGACGGCCCCGAACAGCCAGAGCCTGCAGGGGTGAGGTGGCACTGATGCCACCTCACGATCGCCCTGATTCGTCGGCCGGATTACCGGCCGACCAATCAGGGCGCCTGCTGCGGGCGTCACTCCCGCACCCGCTCCGCCCCTCTTCCGGAGGACGTGAGCGGGTGTGGGAAGACGACCCCGGGTGCTGGGGACCCCGATCCCCGGCGTCCATGTTGGGATCGGGGCCCCAAGAGTGACGGCGGCGGCGAGGGACAGTCCAGCGATGAAGCAACAGCAGGAGGTGAGTGACAGCCTCCTGCTGTTGCTTAGTAACAGCTCCCAGCATGCAAAAAGGGCATGCTGGGAGCTGTAGTTATGCAACAGCAGGAGGCAGACCACCACAACTCCCAGCATTCCCTTATGGGCATGCTGGGACTTATGGTTTTGCAACAGCTGGAGGCACATTATTTCTATGGAAAAGTGTACCTTCAGCTGTTGTATAACTACAACTCCCAGCTTGCACAAACAGCTAAAGTGCATGCTGGGAGTTGTAGTGGTGCATCTGCTGGTTGCATAACTACAACTCCCAGCATGCCCGTTGGCTGTCGGTGACTGCTGAGAGTTGTAGTTTTGCAACAGCTGAAGGCACACTGGTTGTGAAACTTAGAGTTTTTTTTTTTTTACCTAACTCAGTGTTTCACGACCGGTGTGCCTCCAGCAGTTGCAAACTACAACTCCCAGCAGTCACCTTACACCATGCACCGTACATGATGGGAGTTGTAGTTTTGCAACAGCTGGAGGCACACTGGTTTTGAAACACTGAGTAAGGTCACAAACTCCGTGATACATAACCAGTGTGCCTACAGCTGTTGCAAAACTAAAACTCTCAGCATGTACAGTCTGTCAGCGCATGCTGGGAGTTTTAGTTTTGCAACAGCTGGATGTCCCCCCCAATGTGAACGTACAGGGTACACTCACATGGGCGAAGGCTTACAGTAGGTATCGGGCTGCAAGTTTGAGCTGCAGCAAATTTTCTGCAACAGCTCAAACTGCCAGCGAGAAACTACTGTGAACCCCCCGCCCAAGTGACTGTACCCTAAAAACACTACACTACACTACCACAAAAAATAAAATAAAAAGTAAAAAACACTACATATACACATACCCCTACACAGCCCCCCTCCCCTCCCCAATAAAAATGAAAAACATCTGGTACGCCATGGTTTCCAAAACGGAGCCTCCAGCTGTTGCAAAACAACAACTCCCAGTATTGTCGGACAGCCGTTGACTGTCCAGGCATGCTGGGAGTTTTGCAATAGCTGGAGGCACCCTGTTTGGGAATCACTGGCGTAGAATACCCCTATGTCCACCCCTATGCAATCCCTAATTTAGGCTTCAAATGCGCATGGCGCTCTCACTTTGGAGCTCTGTCGTATTTCAAGGCAACAGTTAAGGGTCACATATGGGGTATCGCCGTACTCGGGAGAAATTGGGCTTCAAATTTTGGGGGGTATTTTCTGCTTTTACCCTTTTTAAAAATGTAAAGTTTTTGGGAAAAGAAGCATTTTAGGTAAAAATTTTTTTATTTTTTTTACATATGCAATAGTCGTGAAACGCCTGTGGGGTATTAAGGTTCACTTAACCCCTTGTTACGTTCCCCGAAGGGGGGTCTAGTTTCCAAAATGGTATGCCATGTGGGTATTTTTTGCGGTCCTGGCACCATAGGGGCTTCCTAAATGCGGCATGCCCCCAGAGCAAAATTTGCTTTCAAAAAGCCAAATGTGACTCCTTCTCTTCTGAGACCTGTAGTGCGCCAACAGAGCACTTTTCACCCCCATATGGGGTGTTTTCTGAATCGGGAGAAATTGGGCTTCAAATTTTGGGGGGTATTTTCTGCTTTAACCCTTTGTATAAATGTAAAGTTTTTGGGAAACCAAGCATTTTAGGTAAATTTTTTTATTTTTTTTTTACATATGCAAAAGTCGTGAAACACCTGTAGGGTATTAAGGTTCACTTTACCCCTTGTTACGTTCCCCGAGGGGTCTAGTTTCCAAAATGGTATGCCATGTGTTTTTTTTTTGCTGTCCTGGCACCATAGGGGCTTCCTAAATGCAGCATGCCCCCAGAGCAAAATTTCCTTCAAAAAAGCCAAATGTGACTCCTTCTCTTCTGAGACCTGTAGTGCGCCAGCAGAGCACTTTTCACCCCCATATTGGGTGTTTTCTGAATCGGGAGAAATTGGGCTTCAAATTTTTGGTTGTATTTTCTGCTATTACCCTTTTTAAAAATTTAAAACTTTAGGGAAACCAAGCATTTTAGGTAAAAAAAAATTTTTTTTTTTTACATATGCAAAAGTCGTGAATCACCTGTGGGGTATTAAGGTTCACATTACCCCTTGTTACGTTCCCCGAGGGGTCTAGTTTCCAAAATGGTATGCCATGTGGGGTTTTTTGCAGTTCTGGCACCATAGGGGCTTCCTAAAAGTGACATGCCCCCCAAAAACCATTTGACGCTCCTTCCCTTCTGAGCCCTCTACTGCGCCCGCTGAACAATTAACATAGACATATGAGGTATGTCCTTACTCGAGAGAAATTGGGTTTCAAATACAAGTAAAAATTTTCTCCTTTTTACCCCTTGCAAAAATTCAAAAATTGGGTCTACAAGAACAAGCGAGTGTAAAAAATGAAGATTGTGTATTTTCTCCTTCACTTTGCTGCTATTCCTGTGAAACTCGTAAAGGGTTAAAACGCTTACTGAATGTCATTTTGAATACTTTCAGGGGTGCAGTTTTTATAATGGGGTCATTTATGGGGTATTTCTAATATGAAGACCCTTGAAATCCACTTCAAACCTGAACTGGTCACTGAAAAAAAGCGAGTTTCAAAATTTTGTGAAAAATTGGAAAATTGCTGCGGAACTTTGAAGCCCTCTGATGTCTTCCAAAAGTAAAAACTCATCAATTTTATGATGCAAATATAAAGTAGACATATTGTATATGTGAATAAAAAAAATTATTTGGAATATCCATTTTCCTTACAAGCAGAGAGCTTCAAAGTTAGAAAAATGCAAAATTTTCAAATTTTTCATCAAATTTTGGGATTTTTCACCAAGAAAGGATGCAAGTTACCAAAAATTTTTACCACTACGTTAAAGTAGAATATGTCACGAAAAAACAATCTCGGAATCAGAATGATAACTAAAAGCATTCCAGAGTTATTAATGTTTAAAGTGACAGTGGTCAGATTTGCAAAAAATGGCCGAGTCCTTAAGGTGAAAAAGGGCTCAGTCCTTAAGGGGTTAAACGTAAATATCACCACGAAAAATAAAAAATAAATAATGGAAGTATATTAGAGATATGTTGTAGTACATAAGTACTATAACATATCAAAAAATAAAGTTGATGACAGTGCCCATTTAACTGTTCGGCTGTGACCAGTTCCTGAGGTAAACTGTTCCATTAATTCATAGTTCTTTTGGTAAAGAAGGCTTTTTGCCCCTGGAGACTAAAAATGTTTTTTTTATCCAGATATCCATCTTTATATGTGTTCCAAAAACACTGGTCACTGTACTCTGTACTGTAATCTAAAGTAATCCACAGGATACACGGATCTGAAATCAGAAGTAAAAAAAAAAAAAAAAAAACGAAAAATTAGTACATTTAGGGCAAAAAAAGTGGTAAAAATAATGTAATAAACACACACACACACACACACACAAACACACACACACATATATATATATATATATATATATATATATATATACATATATATATTGATTTATCGCACATTTTTTTCAAAGCTGCAAATTTGTGTTCTGAAGTCATCTATTGGTTTTCGCTTATGTGAGCCAAATGTATAAACCCCCTGTGATAGTATAATAAATGTGTCATACATAGAACTCGCTTACCAAAGCAATGATGATAAATGTCCTGGTAAGATTTTTAAATAGAAGTAATTTACAAATCTGTTTAACTTTCTTTAACCCCCTTTAACAATAATACAGTTTATAGCAGTGTTTCCCAACCAGGGTACCTCCAGCTGTTGGGAAACACTTGTCTACAGCCTGCTTCAAGAGCCCCCAGTGGTGGCGGAAGGCAGACAGAATGTTATCATTTCACTTTAGGAGCGCTCCAAGTTTTTCATTTTTCCTTGGGGCTATACTTTAAAGGTCATCACCCCATTACCAACCATTGCAGTTAATATATTTGATGGCGGATAATGAAAATAACACGAGGAGCCATTATTATATACCCCATAATTTATTTTACTAATTAAAGCCAGATTCTAATATTCAGTACATTCTCTTTTCTAATCTTGTTTTATTGTCTTTATTACTTTATGAACTGCATTTAGTGCTTTACAGCAACCGCATGGACCATAGGAACCTGCAGTCCGGAGTTGGTTCATTGAACCTTATTGAGTGTTGTGGACATGCTCTGTGATCTGTGCAGGGGTCAGGGTGCAGGGAGGGGGAGGAAATGAGCTTTGACCATCGCCTGTTGTCATAGGTGGATACTACGCTATCTGTATAGAGGTTGTTAACTTTTATTGTAATCCTGTGTGTGATGATAAGGAGGAGTTTGCGGAGAAGTCATCTCTACAAAACAGGAAATCTCAGGTCATTGTTAGGCCTAGTGGCCAGAATGGAAACTGCACGAAACTTGGAATAATTTTAAAGGGGTATTCCCATCTTTAAAAGTTATCCCCTATAGACAGGGTGGGGAACAACAAGTTGGTTCAGCAAGCTACATATAGTTATATAGTTCATAAGGGTTAAAAAAAGAAGACTGTCCATCAAGTTCAACCTAAATCCCTATTGTGTCCTTACATTGTTCATCCAGAAGAAGGCTGATGCCAATTTCCCTATAAAGGGGAAACATTTCTTTCTGACTAAGCTTCATTAAGCTCCATTAAGCTTCATGTTCCTCTATTCTTGGGATCGGAGGGGTACCAACAATCAGACGCCCACCGAACAGCTTGTTATCCTATGGATAGGGAACAACTTTTAGAGATACAAATACCCCTTTAATAAAGATAGTGAGGTGAAAAAAGCTGGATAAACACTGTTTGGAAAACACTGATCTATTAGGGCATGGGTCCTACCTGTCCATTGGCCCTAAAGCCTTAAAGGGGTACTCCGGTGAAAACCTTTTTTCTTTTAAATCAACTGGCTCCGGAAAGTTAAACAGATTTTTACATTAGTAGAAAGAAGAATTGTCCAGCGCTGGGTTTGCAGGTAAAAGCTTGCGTTTACCTGCAAACCCAGCGCTGGACAATTCTTCTTTCTACTATTGTACAAAGCCAAGGGCGGGACCGGAGTGTCCTTGCGCAGGTGCTCCGGATTTGTTTGAAGTGGTGAGCGGCATTACTTGTTGCTTTCAGATTTTTACATTACTTCTTTTAAAAAATCTTAATCCTTCCTGTACTTATTAGCTGCTGAATACTACAGAGGAAATTTTCTTTTTGGAATGATCTCTGATGACATCACGAGCACAGTTCTCTCTGCTGACGTTATAATAATAATAATAACGCTTTATTTATTGTTGTCCTTAGTGGGATTTGAACTCAAATCCCCAGCACTGCAAGGCAGCAGTGCTAACCACTGAGCCACCATGCTGCCCTTAGCATACATCTGCTATGCACGGTTGCTAAAATGGACAGAGATGTCAGCAGAGAGCATTGTGCTCGGGATGTCATCAGTGTTCCAAAAAGAAAGGAATTTCCTCTGTAGCATTCAGCAGCTAATAAGTACTGGAAAGATTAAGATTTTTTAATAGAAGTAATTTACAAATATGTTTAACTTTCTGGCACCAGTTGATTTAAAAGAAAAAAGGTTTTCACCGGAGTACCCCTTTAATGATCATACTTCCCATACCTTTCTAATTCTACAGCAGTTAAAGGAGAAGTATCGGGCACAAAAACATATCCCCTATCCAAGGTACGAGCACTGGGACCCCAGCTCTCCCCGGCAATGGGGCATGTATTGTGCACAAAAACGTATCCCCTATCCAAGGTCCGAGTACTGGAACCCCAGCTCTCCCCGGCAATGGGGCGTGTCAACCTCTGCACGAAGCTGCAGCTGACATGCCCCCTCCATGTATCTCTATGGGAGAGCCCATAGAGATACGTGGAGGGGGCTTGTTGACCACCACTTTGTGCGGAGGTCCACACACTATGGGGGACATGTATCATTGCATTTAGACCATTTTTCACGTCTACAAATTTTGCGCAATTGCGCTTTTTTTGCATAGAGCTGCGTTTTTTTTGGTGGACAGTTTTCTAAAGTTGTCACCAGTTTGGCCTACCGTACACCACCTGATCCAGTGGACTGGTATTTATCAATTGCGCAAAAAAAAAGTAGATGTTTTTTTTTGCGCAATTGCGCTTTTTTGCAAGAAAAGTAGTCTAAACCTAAGAGTGCTAGCAAGGACTCGTAGAAAATGGCAGACGGTGGAAGATGCAGGTGGAGGATGCTGGAGCTGTCTCTCAGCACTGCAGTACTACAACTACTCCCATCATGGGACAGAATCTGTCCCATAATGGGAGTAGTTGTAGTACCGGAGCGCTGAGAGACGCACATCCCCCGTCTGCGGGACTATATTGTGACTGTTAGGACTACTACTCCCATCATGGACAGACTCTGTCCATGATGGGAGTTGTAGTCCTGGGGCTGAAGGACAGATCGCAGCAGGTCATTCTCCAGAGACCCGCTGCGATCTGCATTTATTAACTTAAAAAGCCGGCGGTACATGCGGCTCCACTGCGCTGCTGCCGGCTCCTGTATACAGATTCATAATCCCCGCCTCCGGGAGAGGGGAGCTCTGATTGGTGGAAAGCTGTTCACTAGTATTAGCCAATCAGCTCCTGTCTTCTGGCGGGGATTATGAATTGTGACAGCTCTATACAGGGGAGCGAGTGGAGCCGCTTCTACAGTACAGTATATAATTGTTATGTGTATTGTACCCCCCCCCCCCCAGACTAATACTGACCCCTTCTATAGTGAGCGCTGGGACCGCTGTGTGATTGACAGGTCCCCAGCACAAGTGTCCGGCCCCACTGACCTTTATATGTTATAAATCTTTATGATACACACTGCCCGTCCTCCTCTTCATTCTTCTCATACCGGAGTCGCGCGGCTTCTGCTTTCACTATAGTCAGAGCGCCCCCTGCCGTTGTCTGGCCCCAGCCCCGTGCAGTGTGGAGGCCGGGAGGGGGCGCTGTGTCTATAGACTATGATACAGAAGCCGCGCGACTCCGGTATGAGAAGAATGAAGAGGAGGACGGGCAGTGTGTATCATAAAGATTTATAACATATAAAGGTCAGTGGGGCCGGACACTTGTGCTGGGGACCTGTCAATCACACAGCGGTCCCAGCGCTCACTATAGAAGGGGTCAGTATTAGTCTGGGGGGGGGGGGGTACAGTACACATAACAATTATATACTGTAGAAGGGGTCAGTATTAGTCTGGGGGGGGGGGGTACAATACACATAACAATTATATACAGTACTGTAGAAGCGGCTCCACTCGCTCCCCTGTATAGACCTGTCACAATTCATAATCCCCGCCAGAAGACAGGAGCTCGGATTGGTGTATAGTGATGAATAGCTTTCCACCAATCAGAGCTCCCCTCTCCCGGTGGCGGGGATTATGAATCGTGACATCTGTATACAGGAGGAGGGGGGGGGAGGGGAGTGCAGTGTTGCCGCTGGCTTTTTAAGTTAATAAATGCAGATCGCAGCGGGTCTCTGGAGAATGACCTGCTGCGATCTGTCCTTCAGCCCGAGGACTACAACTCCCATCATGGACAGAGTCTGTCCATGATGGGAGTAGTAGTCCTAACAGTCACAATACAGTTTCGCAGCTGGAGGATGTGTAAGAGCCATCCCTCAGCACTGCGGTACTACAACTACTCCCATCATGGGACACAAAATTTCCCATGATGGGAGTAGTAGTCCAAGGGCAGACTGACGGATCTCAGGGGTCTCACTCTTGAGACCCCTTGCAACTTCTCCGCCCCTGCCCCCTAGTGATGACATCGTTAGGGGGCGGAGCTTCACAGTCCAGGCCTGAAGCCAGGGTGGTAAGTATGGCTCTGTTCTCATTATGCGTTTTGCATAATGGGAACAGAGCCTTTTTGGCAGTGTGTTCCCAAACAGGGAGACTCCAGCTGTTGTTTACCTACAGCCCCCATGATGGGAGTTGTAGTTTAGCAACAATTGGAGGCTCCCTCTTTAGGAACACACTGCATTATGTGCGCTCTACTCAGGGGAGAGCGCCAAAAATGTACTGACCCATTTTTCGTGTTTTTATTTTCTTGTCATTTCAGATAAGTGAATGCAGAGGACTACCTGAGATTCGGTGGAGTGTGACGATGACTAGCATTTTTTTAATGTCAATAAAAGGGTTAACGAGGGCTGTGGGGGAGTGTTTTTTTAAATCCATTTTTTATTTCATGTGTTGTGTTTTTTATAATTGAAGTTTCAGGCTTAGTAGTGGAAGCCGTCTTGTAGACGGAATCTATTACTAAGCTGGGCTTAGCGTTAGCCCCGAAAACAGCTAGCGCTAACCCCCAATTATTACCCCGATACTCACCTCCACAGGGGTGCCGGGAAGAGCCGTTACCAACAGGCCCGGAGCATCAAAAATAGCGCTCCTGGGCCTAGGCGGTAACAGGCTGGGGTTATTTAGGCTGGGGAGGGCCAGTAACAATGGTCCTCGCCCATCCTGGTAATGTCAGGCTGTTGCTGATTGGTTGGTGTCTGATTGACACTGAAAATATGGGGAAGCCTATGTGTTGTTTTTTTTTGTAATAAAAAAAAGTGTGTGGTTCCCCATATTTTCAGTCAGTCAGATACCAACCAATCAGCAACAGCCTGACGTTACCAGGGTGGGCGAGGACCATTGTTACTGGCTCTCCCCAACCTAAATAACCCCAGCCAGGAGCGCTATTTTTGACACTCCAGGCCTGTTGGTACTGGCTCTTCCCGGCAACCCTGTGGCGGTGGGTAACGGGGTAATAATTGGGGGTTAGCGCTAGCTGTTTTTGTGGCTAACGCTAAGCCCGGCATTGAAAAAAAAATGTATTTAAAAAAAAAAAAACACTCCCCACACAGCCCTCATTAAACCTTTTATTGACATAAAAAAAAAGCTGGTAATCATCGCAATACACTGAATCTGACGTAGTCCTCCCCATTCACGGATCTGAAATGAGAAAAAAAAAGGTTAGGACATCATTTGCGATCTCACATGGTGAGTGCGCCCATACTGCAGTGTGTAACAGGGAGCCTCCAATTGTTCTTGTCTGCCTACTGTATCCTGTATATACAGTCATCTATAGATGGCTGTATATACAGGAGAGCGCACAAAGATTTAACTCAGAGCTGCAGTGTGGGTTAACTCTTTCCTTGCTGGGCTCCTGTATAGTATACATGGATACACTATGCCCCCTGTATACTACACAGCGGGCGGAGGTAAGTAGTGATGCTCTGCACCCTGTATATGTATATGCTATACATCACTCCTTACACTCCGTAGGGCGGGCGCTCTGCATCCGACCCATGGAGTAGTACCTGCAGTGAAAAAAATGCACACAAGGTACAAAAATGTTTGTTTCCGCACACCAGCAAAAATGCAGGAAAAAACACAAGGGGGGAGATTAATCAAAACCTATGTAGGGGAAGAGTAGTGCAGTTGCCCAAAGCAACCTATCAGATTGCTCCTTCCATTTTTGTAAAGAAGCAATCTGATTGGTTGCCATGGGCAACTGCACTACTCTTCCTCTGTACAGTTTTTGATAAATCTCCCCCAAGAAAAATTACCAAAATGCAGGAAAAGCTGGGACCGTTTTTCAGGCGTTTTTGCTGGTGGACAAAAAAAAAAACCTCAGTGGAATCATGAAAAACAATAGAACAAAAGCCGAGCGTCCAGGATACACCACTATTCCTGTGAGGTGTAGAACAGGTCTACAAATAGAACTTTGTGGAGATTTAGACCATTGCATGAAATTTATCATGGGGCTTGCACAAGTTTGATAAATTTGGAGAAATTGCTCCAAATTTAGACCAACCAAAATGATCTACAAAAAAGTCTATCAAAAACAACATTGATACATCTCCCCCTATGTTCCCAGGGAGAGCCAAGGTCCTGTGTAGGAGATCGCGGAAGGGGGAGGGGGGGGGGTCCTAGCGGTCGGACATCCTGCCATCAAAAACTTACCCCCTATCCTTTGTACAAGTTTTTGTGCAGGATTTTTCTTTCTTCTGCCTTTGAGCCCATGATGCCTTGTTATAATACAATATCAGTTTCTTCTGTTACCTCTGTGTGCCGCTTTGTTCCGTTTTCATGCACAAAACCCACACCTGGAAGTGTTGTAGAGCAAGTCATTTTATTTTACTGTTGTCTCTGATCTTTCCCAGCATTCCATGCGGCCAGAGACAATGGGGGAGATTTATCAAAGGATTTAGACCGGTTTTTCCTGTCTAAATTTGTCGCACAGAAAGCCGCAGTCTAAATATGTGCGACTTTTTCGCGACTTTTGCTCTAGAGGATTTTTAGAACATTATGCATTCAAGTCTATTTTAGACAGAAAAATGCATTGGTGCTGAATTTATCAAAAGCGACTTTTCTGCGACAAGTCGCATCGGCTGAAAGTACACCGAAATGTCAGACCATGCTGGAGCAGGTTTAAAGGGATACTCCAGTGAAAACCTTTTTTCTTTTAAATCAACTGGCTCCGGAAAGTTAAACAGATTTTTACATTACTTCTATTAAAAAAGCTTAATCCTTCCTGTACTTATTCGCTGCTGAGTACTACAGAGGAAATTCTTTTCTTTTTGGAATGATCTCTGATGACATCACGAGCACAGTGCTCTCTGCTGATGTTATTATAATAATGAGTCTTTCTTTCTTTATTTATTGTTGTCCTTAGTGGGATTTGAACCCAAGGCCCCAGTGCTGCAAGGTAGCAGTGCTAACCACTAAGCCACCATACTGTCCTAAGCATATAACTGCTTCAGTGTTCCAAAAAGAAAGGAATTTCCTCTGTAGCATTCAGCAGCTGATAAGTACTTGAAGGATTAAGATTTTTTAATAGAAGTAATTTACAAATATGTTTAACTTTCTGGCACCAGTTGATTTAAAAGAAAAAAGGTTTTCACCAGAGTACCCCTTTAAATACAGTCTAAACCATGGATCCCGAAGTCTGTGCGCAGAATTTATCAAGAGCCGTGCGACTTTTGATAAATTAGGTGCACAATAGACCAGACTAACACTCTGTAGGTTGGTCTATAATGATGCGGGAAATAGACAACTTTGATAAATCTCTCCCAATGTGTCATAAGTCACATGGTCTCCAAGCTGGAAGCAGAGAGGGGTGATCACTGTGATGTGTACTGTGAAGAAAAAAAACAAAAAAAAAAAACGAATATTCGTAATTACGAATATATAGCGCTATATTCGCGAAATTCGCGAATTCGCGAATATGCGATATTCGCAAATAATATTCGAATTGCGAATATTCGCGAGCAACACTAAGGAAAAAACACGATGATTTACACCCAATAAGGGATTAAAACCAAATTTTTAGTTTGCGTCCTATGAAACCTAACGCCCAGATTTAGACAACATGGACATGGATGGGTCATTATGGAACACACTGGTATGGGAGGAGTCAAATTGTGGCTAGACTAAGGTAACCCTATCTCCCAAATAAGATCCTCCCCAGCCATATAACCATGCCTCTTGAAAGGGGTATTAAAGGAAAATGTATGTATATATATATATATATATATATATATATATATATATATATATATGTATATATATCAACTGACACCAGAAAGTTAAACAGATTTGTAAATTACTTCTATTAAAATTTTTTAATCCTTCCAATAATTATCAGCTGCTTAAGTTGAGTTGTTCTTTTCTGTCTGGCAACAGTGCCCCCTGCTGACATCTCTGCTTGTCTCGGGAACTGCACAGAGTAGAAGAGGTTTGCTATGGGGATTTGCTTCTGCTCTGGACAGTTCCCGAGACAGGTGTCATCAGAGAGCACTTAGACAGAAAAGAACAACTCAACTTCAGCAGCTTATAAGTACTGAAAGGATTAAGAATTGTTAATAGAAGAAATTTACAAATCTGTTTAACTTTCTGGAGCAAGTTGATATATATGAAAAAGTTTTTTTTCCTGGATAACCTCTTTAAGCACTTGTCCAGATAAGGGTGACCATGACCTGATGACTGTTTCTTTCTTAACAAGCTTCCCTAGGACATATGGCCAAGAGTTCAATAAAAAAATACATACTGAAAATATTAATTCCAACTACTGTTATGTATTCGAGCTAATTTAGGTTCCAGTTCCAACGCGCTTCTCCACAGGTTCATCAGGGAACTCAAAAAGTGCAAATAGCATATCCCATACAAGTGCTTACATGCATCCCAGGGTCAATATAGGTCTACAATACAGCCATTATGGTGGTAGACAACCACTGGCTAGAACAGATGGGGAGCCTGCATGTGGGAGCAATGGTCATCAAGTGTCAGGTCCTTACTAAGTTTTATGAAAGGTGTAAAGTACTGGGTTGCTGTTTTAATACAGGCCTGCCCTTTAGGATGATGTTTATGAAAAAAAATATTAGTAAGGCTGCATTCACATCACATTTGAAAACCGACTGCTGCTCTATCCCCGCCGGACATGTGCCGTACCCAATTCATGAGCTCCAGTCGACCATATCTATTTTTGTTGCTGGACCGAAAACCACAGCAGACTGTGGTTTTCAGTTTGGAGAAAAAGTTTGAAACGGCTAGAAAATAACCTGACCGGAGTCACTAGCTGACCCCAACCAGCTTTTCAAAATAAATAAGGGAACAGTGGCTTGTTGTATGCCCCAAACCTGATGTAAATACAGCCTTACAAAGACGACCTAAATAATTACAGATATGTACACTAAAAAGAATGTATAGAATGGGTATTAAATGGCCTATATCACAAAAAATCCTGAATTAGCACTGTTTAAAGGGGTACTGCGCTGCTCAGCTTTTGGAACAAAATGTTCCAAATGCTTAGAGCCGGCGCCAGGAGCTCGTAATGTCACAGCCCCGCCGCTCAGGACATCACGTCCTGCCGGGCGTGATGTCATGAGGGGCGGGGCTATGACATCACGAGCTCCCGGCATCGGCTCTAAGCATTCGGAACATTTTGTACCAAAAGCTGGGCAGCGCAGTACCCCTTTAAACAGTGCTAATTCAGTACCCCTTTAACCTCTTGAGGACCCAGCCATTTTACACCTTAGGACCAAGCCATTTTTTGAACATCTGACCACTGTCACTTTAAACATTAATAACTCTGGAATGCTTTTAGTTATCAATCTGATTCCGAGATTGTTTTTTCGTGACATATTCTACTTTAACATAGTGGTAAAAAAAATGTGTAACTTGCATCCTTTCTTGGTGAAAAATTTGAAAATTTTATGAAAAATTTGAAAATTTTTCATTTTTCTAAATTTGAAGCTCTCTGTTTGTAAGGAAAATGGATATTCAAAATATTTTAATTTTTTTTTCACATATACAATATGTCTACTTTATATTTGCATCATAAAATTGATGAGTTTTTACTTTTGGAAGACACCAGAGGGCTTCAAAGTTCAGCAGCAATTTTCCAATTTTTCACAAAATTTCCAAACTCACTATTTTTCAGGGACCAGTTCAGGTTTCAAGTAGATTTGAAGGCTCTTCATCTTAGAAATACCCCACAAATGACCCCATTATAAAAACTGCACCCCCCAAAGTATACAAATTGATATTCGGTCAGCCTATTAACCCTTTAAGTGTTTCACAGGAATAGCAGGAAAGTGAAGGAGAAAATTCACAATCTTCATTTTTTACACTCGCATGTTCTTGTAGACCCAATTTTTGAATTTTTACGAGGGGTAAAAGAAGAAAATGTATACATATATTTGTAACCCAATTTCTCTCGAGTAAGGACATATCTCATATGTCTATGTAAAGTGTTCGGTGGGCGCAGTAGAGGGCTCAGAACCGAAGGAGTGACAAGGGGATTTTGGAGAGTACGTTTTTCTGAAATGGTTTTTGGGGGGCATGTTGCATTTAGGAAGCCCCTATGGTGCCAGAACAGCAAAAAAAAAACACATGCCATACCATTTTGGAAACAAGACCCCTTGAGGAACGTAACAAGGAATAAAGTGAGCCTTAATACCCCACATGTGTTTCACGACTTTTGCATATGTAAAAAAATAAAATAAAATTTCACTAAAATGTGTGATTCCCCCCAAATTTCACATTTTTGCAAGGGTTAATAGCAGAAAATACCCCCCAAAATTTGTAACCCCATCTCTTCTGAGTATGGAGGTACCCCATAAGTTGACCTGAAGTGCACTACGAGCGAACTACAATGCTCAGAAGAGAAGGAGTCATATTTGGCTTTTTGAGAGCAAATTTTGCTCGGGGGCATGTCCCATATAGGAAGCCCCTATGGTGCCAGGACAGGCAAAATAACCCCCGCATGGCATACCATTTTGGAAACTAGACCCCTTGAGGAACGTAACAAGGCATAAAATGAGCATTTACCCCCCACTGGTGTCTGTCATATCTTTGGAACAGTGGTCTGTACAACATTTTTAATTTGCACAGCCCACTGTTCCAAAGATCTGTCAGACACCTGTGGGGTGTAAATTCTCACTGCACCCCTCATTACATTCCGTGAGGGGTGTAGTTTCCGAAATGGGGTCACATGTGGGGTTTAGTTTTTTTTGCATTTGTCAAAACCGCTGTAACAATCAGCCACCCCTGTGCAAATCACCTCAAATGTACATGGTGCACTCTCCCTTCTGGGCCTTGTTGTGCGCTCCCAGAGCACTTTGCGCCCACATATGGGGTATCTCCGTAGTCGGGAGAAATTGCATTACAAATTTTGGGGGCTTTTTTCCCTTTTACCTCTTGTCAAAATGAAAAGTATAGGGCAACACCAGCATGTTAGTGTAAAAAAATTATTTTTTTACACTAACATGCTGGTGTAGACCCCAACTTCACATTTCCATAAGGGGTGAAAGGAGAAAAAGCCCCCCAAAATTTGTAAGACAATTTCTCCCGAGTACGGCGATACCCCATATGTGACCCTAAACTGTTGCCTTGAAATACGACAGGGCTCCAAAGTGAGAGCGCCATGTGCATTTGAGGCCTAAATTAGGGATTGCATAGGGGTGGACATAGGGGTATTCTACACCAGTGATTCCCAAACAGGGTGCCTTCAGCTGTTGCAAAACTCCCAGCATGCCTGGACAGTCAACGGCTGTCCAGCAATACTGGGAGTTGTTGTTTTGCAACAGCTGGAGGCTCCATTTTGGAAACAGTGGCGTACCAGACGTTTTTCATTTTCATTGGGGAGGGGAGGGGGGCTGTGTAGGGGTATGTGTATATGTAGTGTTTTTTATTTTATTTTGTGTTAGTGTAGTGTTTTTAGGGTACAGTCACATGGGCGGGGGGTTACAGCGAGTTTGAGCTGCCGCGCAAAATTTGCTGCATCGCAAACTTGCAGCCTGATACTCACTGTAAGCCCCCTGCCCATGTGAAAGTACCCTGTACATTCACAGGGGGGGACCTCCAGCTGTTGCAAAACTACAACTCCCAGCATGCACAGTCTATCAGTGCATGCTGGTAGTTATAGTTTTGCAACAGCTGGAGGAACACGGGTTGGGAAACACTGAGTTAGGAAACAGACAATGTTTCCCAACCAGTGTGCCACCAGTTGTTGCAAAACCACAACTCTCAGCATTCTCAAACATGCTGGGAGTAGTAGTTCGGCAACATCTTTAGAGCCAGATGTTGCCGAACTACAACTCCCAGCATGCTTGGAGTTGTAGTTTTGCAACATCTGGAGGACTACAGTTTGCAGACCACTAATACAGTGGTTCCCAATCTGTGCCCTTCCAGATGTTGCAAAACTACAACTCCCAGTATGCCAAAACTGTCCAGGCATGCTGGGAGTTGTAGTTCTGCAACATCTGAAGGGCCAGATGTTACAGAACTACAACTCCCAGCATGCCTGCAGAGTAAGGGCATGCTGAGGATGTGTAGTTTTGCAACATCTGGAAGGGCACAGTGGTCTCCAAACTGTGGACCTTCAGATGTTGCAAAACTGCAAGTCCCAGCATGCCCAGACGCCAAGGGCTGTCTGGGCATGCTGGGAGTTGTAGTTTACAGGGTCCCAATACAGCAATGCATGTCGCTTTACGGCGACGTGCATTTCTGTAAAGGGCCCGACCGCGGCTGAAGATCTACTCACCTGTCGCCGCTGCCGCCGTCTTCATCGCAGGGATCCGGGTCTTCAGGGACGAAATAAGTACCGGGGCCGGTCCCCAGCACTCCCCCGTCCCCCGCAGCGTCCTCCGGTCTTCCTCCCGTCCTCTCCGGACTTTCAGGGGCCGGGCAGGACGGGAGGAAGTAACCGCCCCCCCTGCGATTGGTCGGTTAACTAACCGACAGATCGCAGGGTATAGGAGGAGGTGGCCGGTTTGCCACCTCGCTCCTATTCTTTAGCATGGTCCTGGCTGTCTGTGACAGCCGGGATCATGCAAAATTACCGGGCGGTCGGGTCCCAGAGACCCAATCAGCCCGGTATCGCCGCAGATCGCAAGGGCGATTTCCCTTGCGATTTACGGCGATCGCCGACATGGGGGGCCTACATGGCCCCCCTCGGCGTTTGCCCTGGATGCCTGCTGAAGGATTTCAGCAGGCATCCGGTTCCAATCTCTGCCCGGCGCGCAGCAGAGACCGGAAAACGCCAGGGCGTACTAGTACGCCCTGGGTCCTTAAGGCCCAGGGTGTGAGGGCGTATCCATATGCCCTGGGTCCTTAAGAGGTTAAAGGAAACCTGTTTAAGGTATTAAACATTTTATTTTGGCCTCCATCATAACTTAGTTGATGAGAAATTCCAGCAAACATGTGATCATTTTGTACTCACCTACCTTAGCGAAAATATTTCCCCCAGGCAACTTTTACTTTTTCTAAAAAAAGAAGAATCCTGTTTATGCCTTCCATCTTTATTGTAGATTGCTGTCAGTAACTCTTCTAATTATATTTCCCAAGATGCTTTGCTCTGGCAATTTTAACTACCAGATGCCATAATTATAGAGGTTGTTACAAATTATGAGAGGAATCTGAAGAGCAATAGATACAAGGTTTAAAGGGTACTCCGCCGCTAGACATCTTATCCCCCATCCAAAGGATAGGGGATAAGATGTCTGATCACTGGGGTCCCGTTGCTGGGGCCCACGCGATCTCCCGCAGCCCCTGGAGTTTTAAACAAACGCTGGGTTCCTGCGGCAGTGGTCGTGATGTCATGACCACGCCCCCTCATGATGTCATACCACGCCCCCTCCATTCATGTCTATGGGAGGGGGCATGTCAGCGTGACATGACATCATGAGGGGGCGTGCCGTGACGTCATGAGGGGGCGTGGCCGTGATGTCTCGATCACAGCCTCCGGCTCCGAGCATTCACAACAAAATGTCTAGAATGCTGGAGCACCGGAGTACCCCTTTAAAGGGAATCTGTCAGCTGAAATTCATGTTCCAAACTGTTATCACATGGTACCTCTTATATATCCGTCTGTGCTTCCATAACATAGAAATACGCTTTTTTTCTCCAGTGTCAAGTGTCAAAAGAGGGGTCCCCAAGCCCCTGAAGTGCTGAAGGCTGGAATGTCTCCTCGCTTCCCCTCTCATTCCTGTCCTTGCTTGATTGATAGTCAGCTGGAAGCCGAGCCCTGTTTCCAAACCTCAATTCTGTGCTTCACATACAAATTGTGTGCAGGTGTGAAATTTGGAAACAGGGCTCTGCTTCCAGCTGACTGTCTTTCACAGGAGGGACAGGGATGGGATCAACACAGCAATGAGTAATGCTGCAGCTGAACACAGGAGGGGTAGGAACTGCTACCAGAACCAGAGGCACTGATTACAGTAATATAACCACACATGAACATTTCAGCTCTGCTACATCTCTGCAAGCGTCCCAGATTTACTTCACATGCAATATCTAGATGGTGTCAGCGCCCACACGGTTCCATCACTCAGATCATCCACTGCAAAATAAAGAGTCAGACAACAGGTGTAGTAGATTTTAATTCCTTTCACTGTATCTGTCATCTCGGCATCACCTCTGTGTAAACAGTACAACAGAATGGAAATACATAGACACGTGGAAATGCTCTGAACGCAGCAACATTTGAGTTATTAATAACAGGTCTATTTCCGAAGGGGAGAACTACTGGCTGAAGTCAGCACAGAAAGAAATGTATCTCTCCTAGATTTACCCAATAATAATAGAGATACAGTAAATCAATAAGAACATTTCCCTTCACATAATCTGAATATCAGTAGGTTTTATTGCACACCAATGTCTATTGGTTCTTTACATACACACATATCATATCGCTGCCATTTACAATGGTGAACATTTTGCAAAGTCTTCGATTTCTTGTATCTCCCTGTAAAATGTACAAATAAAGCTAATATTTCTTTTTGCATAATATTTTCTAATGTATACAATACAACATATAGGGTCCAGGATAGAAGTGCCCACCAGTAAAAGAACAAGGACATAAGGGCTTTTCTGAATGAGCAGGTCCATACTGAAGTAGGGAGAAGTTTTAAAGTGAATGTGCATCCTTGAAAAAGATTTTACATTTTTAAACTAAATAAATCCAAAATTCAGTACCTAATATTTCTTCATTTAGGTCAAAGCTATACCATTCCAAATCCTCTGCCCAGAAATAAATTCAATGATACAATTCTGTTTGGCTACAGTCCCCAATAGAGGGAGCTCAAGAGTTTAATGTATACAGGTTTAGTGTTGAGCTCAATGTATAAACAGTATGCAGTAAACTCTTAAGCGTCCACTAAAGATGGCTGCCAGCAGGGAGAATTTTATTATGTACAGATGTAGCCACCACGCCAAGATGATCGGCAGTGAGTCATATCTTTCTTTGACAGGAGTCCCTGCTCCTCTAGTACTTTCCATGGCAATTCATGCTAATAGTGTAATGTGCCACTGAAAGTAGTATAAGAGCAGGGACTCCTGTCACTCCCATGGCAGGGTCTCCTGTACGTACTGTAGCAGGTGGTTGATGCATAAATGCTCAAGTACATTGGTCCATACCCTGCACTGTGGCCTCATGATGTCACACCACCACCACCATATTTGGCAGCTGCTACATCTGTAATTCTATATCTAGCCATAGGATTTGAGGCTCTGTATTAGAAAAATAGAGTTCCAGCAGTTATTAAGCAACAAAAAAAAAAAAACAGTCGGACTTAAAAATTACATGATGATAAAAGGTAGAGATTCACTTTAAAAGGTACCTTTAAAAAGAAAAACATTAAATTTGGACAGGTAAAAGGTTTTAATCGATCGGGGTCTGGGTGTCTACGTGAGCAAGATAGTCCCATAGACTTGCATTATGAGGCCGTATTAGTCACATGACACTGAGCCAGGAAAAGCCTCAAGCCAGAATGCGCTCAGAGCGGACTCCTACCGGCTCCTAGCAATCGGTTGAGGACATAGGCCGACATTTATCATTGTCTTTAAACTGTTTTTGGGTCTACAAAAGGCGCAAACAGGGTTTATTTGTGCCTTTTGGTTTATACATTTCTGGTGATTTTGAGTTGCAATCCACTGATTTTGGCAATACACATGATATGGACGGGTTTTATGAACTGCACCTTTTTGTGAAAAGGCGCAAAAAGATGCAAAGCCACTGAAAAGTCTCTTAAACTACACCAGCCCAGACTTAGCTTAGCTTTTTGGTGTATGTGAAGAGAGAAATTTCAGAAAATGCCCTGTGACCATTTAATACATTGTTGCTCCTACACAAAAAAAAAATGCGTAAAAAAAATGTGTAAAAAAATGCTTCACTTACACATACAATGATAAATGCTGGGCATAGACCATTAATGACTAAAGAACATGGTAATAAATAGAATGTTCCATCTATAGGGTAGGGTCCAATGTGCTGTATTTTTCTACCCATTGAAGTCAATTGGAAGTAAAACGTGCAGTTGATTTTACTACCCATTGACTTCAAAGGGTGGGAAAATATGCCAGCAGCAAATACGCAGCAAAATACTCTACGTGTGACCCTACCCTTAGAGCTATTAAAGGAGGTCTCAAGAGGAAAAACATGTTAATGTATTGATTTTACTGTACCTTTTGAGGATTTTCTAACATTTATACTTTTCAGCCTTTAGTTACATCATCGTGCAAAATTATTTTTCCTCGCTGTACAATTTAAGGCAAAGCTGCAAGAAAAGCCTGTAAGGTATATATAATAAAAAAATAATAATAATTCAACGAGCTGCGTCAGACGATAAATTACGTCTAAGCTAATTACTTCTATTTGGCGCACTATAACCGGTCTTGTAGGAGCTCATTGAATGATGTAAGTGGGTGACCTGCGTATGTTGTAACCCGAGAAACTCTTGACATTTACTTTTAGTAATTTAATTTGTGATCAATCAGCCAAAACTAATATGTTTTGGTTGCAGCCTATTTCAGTTATTTATGCTTTCCGGCATAAGGCTTTTTTTTTATTTTTATGGGATGTAAATTTGTAGGTTCTCAGATGGCATCTTTTTAACTTTTTTTTGGTTCTTGGTTTTCCCTCCACCCTTGTAGTGCTGTATCCACTATTTCATATTATCTAGATCCATGTTTCCCAACCAGGATGCCTACCTCTATTGCAAAACTACAACTACCAGCATGCCCAGACTGCCGTTGGCTATCCGGGCATGCTGGTAGTTGTAGTTTTGCAACAGCTGGAGGCCTCCTGGTTGGGAAACGCTGATCCAGATTACATGCTAAAGACCTGGGTGATCCTAAATAAGGACTATGTACACTATTAAACCGCATAAGTGCTGTAATGATGAGGATTCCTACCGCGTCTTCACAAATTCTTACTTTTCATGTTGCACATGCCATATGCAAATAAGCCCTAAGTAGGTATCAGGTCAAAGACTAGAGTGAATGAATTTATGGATCTCTAGGCATGACTAATGGACAAAGAGGCTGTAATATCGCATGTTTGCTTGCTAAACTGTTCAGGCTGGGCATGCGCAGAGAATCCTGTACTTCTCACATTGGCTTCAATGCGCATGCATCATAGCCCCACATTATTTTAAAGGAAAGGATCCCCATGGAATGTTCTTCTGGAGCCTGAATTCCTACGGTCAATTCAGGCTCCAGATGGACGTACGGCAGCAATGATACAAGCACACGAAGGCCTTCTTTGTATATGTCCGGTATCTTTTCCCTCCGGTGCTGTTGAAAATGCGCCGGAGGGAAAAGATACCAGAGGCATATGTAAAAGAGGCCTTAGTGCGCTTGTGTTATAGCCTTGAAGAAGAGGATTGCCGCAGGATATTCATCTGGAGCCTGAAAAAACTGATACTAGAACTGATCCAATTCATTTGAATGAGACAGTTCACATTCATCTGGCATCTCAATTTGGACTTGGCGGACCAGCACCGGACAGGGGGAACGCATCTTGCTGCATTGCCCTGTCTGGCGTTCAGAAACAAAGGACGCCGGATGCTACACAACTGATGTGACGTTGTGGCATCAGTTGCGTCAAGATTTGGGCTAAGTTCATGCATGTGACACCGGACATATGTAATCCCAGCCTAATACAATGACACAGACTAGAGGCCAATCATCGCTTATGGACACACCTGAGATTTCAGCAAGCAAGTGACGTCCTGCATATTTTCCATGAATGAGAGGCATGAATACAAAAAAGAAGTGGTAAAGAATGCCCCGATGCCTGTTCAAGGTTTATTTCCATACAAAAAAAAAAAAGGCTGAATTTTTGGTTGTGCAAAAACAATACCGAAGACACTATAGGAATCCTTATCATCACGGCAGTAAGGGGTGGTTTTAAAGACTAAATTGTCCAACCAGCTTTCCTTAAAAGAAGTCCTGTTCTCGTATTAATTCAGGCATCTGTAGGTATGACAGGGTAGCCCCCGTTCTTGTTTGACCACGCTGCTCATGGCTTGTAGGAGAAAAATGGTGGGACTCCCACAAAGACCTTCATTGGAGTCCCACCATTTTTCTGGGAGTCCCACCATGCTCATCATGTCCATTCGTAAAGGACAAAAGGGTCTTGAGAACTTTTGCAAGAAGGCAGCCTAAGCTGTTTCAATCTTTCATGTCTATCCTTTGGAGAGGGGATAAGATGTTTCCAACCGAGTACCCCTTTAAACATACTCATCACAGATCTATCGTAGGCATAGTCATAAGCCCAATATAGCTGTTTTGAAACGATCCTAGGCTGATCAAAAATATAAAAAGTTTTCAAACTTTTTGGAAAAATTCTAACTGGAATGTCTATATATAGCCTAAGAAAAATATGAAAAATATAGCATCATCTCCTAGGGAGGCTTCATCTGTATACCTGCTGGGAACACTAGCATTAGCTTGCCCACACAAACTAAAATAGAACAGATATTTAGAAAATTCATTTTAATTTTATATTTGGAAATCTCTGCAGAGTATTTTTTGGTGCAAGGCACTATAACAAAGTACAGCAAAGACAATAGGGATTTTGTTAGCTAGTTGCCATTTGGACTTTACTCATGAATAAGCTAATGAACTATAAATTAGAATCACAAAACATGATATCAAAAAGTCTACCAACAAAACCATATACTGAATGCAGACTTAAACTTAACATTTATTAAATACCTTATAAATATCCTCAAAAAAACGGACAACACCGTTGGGCTTTGGTGCACATTTGTATTTGGCCTGTTTTTTTTTATAAGGTATTTGATAAATGTTAAGTTTTAGTCTACATTTAGTGTAAAATAAACTAGAAATGAAATCATTTTATGGGCTGGATTTATAAATTCAGCAGCAAGACAGTAAAGCTGATTTCCTATTGCAAGTGCATCATGCGCTAAAAAACATGACTTGCATGACATGTTCCACATTAAAGTTTAAGACCCTTTTCTTCAATGTCCTAAAAAAGGGGTGCGGCCTCGGTAAAATCTGCATGGTTTCCGTCAAAAGGGCGTGGCTTACGATGCATCACTATGGAGAATTCTGGGGCAAGGTTTTAGGCAGTTTAGGCCTAACAGTTGGTCTAAATTTAGACTAGATAATCTAAGAATGCTGTTTAATAAATCTGTCACATTCTTAGTCTAAGTTTTAGACACAATTTAAGAATTAGGCAGTTTTAGAAAATTTGGGACATTGGGGGACTAAGATAAGAGTTTAAGAAAGTATCTCAGGCTGTTTTAAAATCTGGTGCAGTTTACATTGTGTGCTTAGTCTACAGCACTTATGGGGGTTTTAATTAAAGGGTACTCGAGCGAAAAACATCTTATCCCCTATCCAAAGGAGTTCGCTCCATGCACGGATGACCGGGGTGCCGCGATTCGCTCTATAAACGGATGACCGGGGTGCCACGCCGGAGATCACGGGGATCCCCAGCGGCGGGACCCATGCAATCAGACATTTTATCCCCTATCCGTCGGATAGGGGATAAGATGTTTTTAGCCGGAGTACTCCTTTAAAGACAAAAATTTTTGGTTGCAGACTTTCAAAAATTTTTAACATTTGCTTTTTAAAAGGCCACACCCCTTAGAAAAATTATCTTACATGGTGTGAGGAAGGCAAGATTCTTTTCAAATTGTGTCTTTCACAAATTTTTACCAAATCTGGCGCAATATGCACAAAAAAGTCAGTTTTGAATATTTCCCATTCTCTTTCGAACTGTGATCTCATCTACCCTCCTCAAAGCTAAAATAATAAGAAAATACTCCCTGCACCAATGAAGGGGTGGAAAGTGCTGGCAAGGACACCAAAATAAAAGCTACTATCACATACATATAGATGGTAACCATGCCAATCTTTATGAGAACTTCAAGAGACCTCACCAGGGAAACCTAGGCATATACCAGGGCTTAGTGCAATCTGGGATAATACAACCTAAACTGTTAGTCTCTTAGCTGATGGCTGTTTGTAAAGTTGTAAAATCATGTTTTACTTCTTTGCTCAAGAGTTGTAGAGGCCAGGCTGAGCTGCAGCATGCACGCCTCTTCCCTCCCCCATCCCTGGGCTTGGACACAGTTGCTTCAAACTTCCATACATTTTTCATTAAGGAATATGGGGAGTATAACCTCTTAATGTCACCATTGTTCCCTTTTAGGCCATGTTCACACATCTACATTTTTGAGCAGAACAATTCCACTCGGAAATTCCTTTGCAGCAGAGTCCCAGTGGCTTCAATGGGAATGGGATTCTGCTGCACTGTGTACACAATGGGATTTCCACAGCAGATGTTGCCAAAAGAATGAACATGTCAATCTGCTTTGAAATGCATTTCCGAGCGGTCCTAGCATCGGCAGACCATGTTTTTGCGGAACCTCAGCCAGCATTTTCCGCAAAATTCCCAATCAACTAAACATTTTGAATATTTCATGACCTGCCAGCCAGATGATTCTCGGTATGGCAAAGCATTAAAATGACCTTCCCGGTGCACGGGCCTGCAAAGTGTTTTTAGTGCAGTGATACTCGTTTTACAACTTTTATATATTATTATCTATAAACTATCTATTAGGGGTGTGAATCGCCAAGAATTTGGCGATTCGATTCGAATCGCGATACCAGTGTGGCGATTCGATATATCGCGATATATCGCGATACCGTCTAGGTGACGATACATCGCGATATATCGCCCACCTGGGAGCATTCATAGATCCCAATAGACGCCGCTGTCAGCTTTGACAGCGGCGATCTAGTACTCCGGTGCTGCAAAATAAAATAAAACACACTTTCTCTTACCTGCCAACGAGCCCGCGGAGCTCCGGTACACTCCGGTACAGGTGTTCGGTCCCCGGGCTGTATTCTTCTTACTTCCTGTTAGTCCGGCACGTCACATGGAGCTTCAGCCTATCACCAGCGGAGGCGGGACATCGCTGCGGCCGGTGATAGGCTGAAGCTCCATGTGACGTGCCGGACTAACAGGAAGTAAGAAGAATACAGCCCGGGGACCCAACACCTGTACCGGAGCTCCGCGGGCTCGTTGGCAGGTAAGAAAAGTGCGTTTTATTAAAAATTCCACATCCCTAAAAGAATCGATTCAAAAATATTTTGAATCGATTCTGTATCGGCAAATGAAAAATCGCGATTATCGCGAGAATCGATTTTTTCTTACATCCCTACTATCTATATGTAAATCTATATTGACAACATAATTAAAGTACAAGAAAAGGTTAACGCATCTGTACCCTCTTTAGACCATGTTCCCATTTTTCTCTTTTTTAGACCCTATAGGTCAGTGTTTCCCAACCAGAGTCCCTCCAGCGGTTGCAAACCTACAACTCTGTGCATGTTAGGAGCTGTAGTTTTGTAACCGCTAGTGATACACTGATTGGAAAACACTGCTTTAGGCTAACGCTAGTGCAAAAGATATTGGGTGATCATTATGGCTGTTTATAACCCCATAATATCTGTGATTTTCTGCTCCTGAGTGATCACTTAGAAAAACTCTAATATTTGCAATAAAGGATCCAGTAAGGCAGCTCTGGGCACATTCTCAAGCTGCAATGTCTTCTAGGCACCTACCATGTGCATTGTGCCCTTGTAGACACTCCAACTCATATTTACCAGGCAGTGCTAAGAGATAAGGCACCTTATATGTGTCACATGCTTAGCACAGCTTTGTATATATGGGCTACTACCTAAGGAGCAATGGGTGCAATGCATTACACCAACAGACCCGGACGTTCATGAAGACTACTCTACTGAGCACTAGTCCACTGTCAAGGATATCCTGGCCCTTCCGAATCTACAGTGTGTACATAATTATTAGTATGAAACTATCAAGTAGTTTTCCAAAAACAAAATATTGAGGCATACTGTTTTTTTCTGTTGAATTTAATTTGAACCTAACAGATACCAAATGGTAGCTTTTTCTATTATATATTGTATCACAGAAATAATCTGTAACATGGTGCTGTATGATGGCACCATATGGCGGTGATATTGAGCAGTAGGAACTCTGCAGCACACCAATTCAGCACGTGCATGCGGACTATGTCTACATTCAGTACTAGACCATAATATCAGGATATCCTATAGTTTGAAGCACGTACTTCGCCAATATAAGGGGAATAGTAAAATCTAGTTTGTCGCATTCAAATTGCCTACAATTCAAGCTGATGTCGGACTAGAGACTAAAAGGGGAGCTCCGGGGAAGTCAACTTATGCCTGATCAACAGGATAGGGGAAAAGTGTCTGATCCTGGGGGATCTGGCTGCTGGGAGCCCCTGCGATCTACTGTAAGGGGCCAAGCAACTCACCCGTCCTTGGAGCACTATGCCCCCCCTCGGAGACGAGACGACCACAATCACTGGCTGAGACAGGGGTCCTTCTTATGCAGTTACTGGCCATCAAAGGGGTTCCGTCTCAGTCACGCAATGCCGATCTCAACAGGTAATTGGCTGAATGGGCTGACACAGGGGTTCCGTCTTAGTCAAAAGGGTCCCATCTCAGTTGATGATTGGCTGAGTAGTCCAACATGGCGGTTAAGTCTCAGGCACGGGGCCCCGACTCAGATGGTGATTGGGGTTACATCTCAGTCACGGGGGTCCCGTCTTCAGGCAGTCACACCCACATGTCTCTGAGGTGGGGACCAGAGTGCTTTGAGGACAGGGGAGTAGCTGGCGAGTCCACGCAGTCAGACCCCCGCCATCAGACATTTGTCCTGTGGTGAGGACATGAGTTGACTTCCCGAAGAACCCCTTTAAAGGAGTTTAAAAGGACTGGAAAATCATAGGAGTTTTTGTCTTGAAAAAGTACCCCAGCTGCCCGGTTTTGCAGCTTTGTGCAGGCGTGGCACTTTTTTTTCAAGAAGTCAGCCATTTTTTTTTCAAATCTGCAGACCCCACCCCCCTACATTGACATTTCAGACATGAAGATTATACAATAGTTTAGCTGCAATAAGCATAACAACATAACCAAGTATCTACTGGGTGTGCAATCCATAAATATATGAAAATAAACTTCACAGTCCTTTATACAACTGGGATTCAAGTTTGGCTAATAAATCTTTTTTTTTTGTTTTAAGGTTTTTTCTTTTTTTTTTTTTTTTCTTTATGTTTTTTTCTTTTTCTGGAATATTAGTTTTAAAATAATACAGAAAATAGGCAGTCTTATTAATCAACATTAATCAACATACAATCAAAATATAGAATATACAGTGAGAGGCGCCATAGACATCCTGTAGAAAATGACACGTAACCAATAAATAGAGCTGTTATCTTTAAAATGTGTTTTGTTCCTTTCTTGCTTTGTACAGGGAGATGGTAAGTTTGATTGCTCGGTGGCCTTGGTTATTCTCTTTTTGGGTAGCAGCAGCGATTACAGTCGTGATTTCATCTTGTGAACATCGTGAATTTCTAGATTTGAAGGAAATCATTTTATGTTACTATTTTATCCCCTTTTTTTACTTTCTCCTCCTAGAATAGCCAAAAAAGGATGGTAATCTGGAAGGGGCCAAATTGCACTTAATCAAGTGATGCTTAACTGGGCGAAACCAATCAGCTTGACTTCATCGGGAATTTCTGTCGCATCACAACCGGACGCCTACGAGAAGAAAAGAGACAAACATAAATCAGATGACAACTCAAATCAATTCCATTATTAGGTCAACTATAACACATTCGAAAGTACACAAAAAGTTGACAGTGTCCACAAGTCAGATGTATAGGAATACCCAGAGGTCAAAAGGGGCACCTTCAGACAGACCCACTACAGTCACATTCTAGTAGCTGTGTTAAAGACCTAAGATCTGGACTTAAAGGGGTACTCTGCTGCCCTGTGTCGGAAGCTCCGCTCCCCAGCGTCCGGAAGTTTATTGTTCCGAATGCTGTGTGCGGGCTTCCGTGTTCAGGGTTGCCCCTCGTAACATCACGCCCGTATCCCTGATCCATAAGGTATTAGTGTCAGAGTGCAGGGAGGGCGACCAATGGGACCCCATGCAATCTCCCGCCAGGCGCCACGGGTCTCTGCATGAACGCAGTGTGTTGACAATGGCATGAAGCAATTTTACACTTATTTTAAGTTTTTTGATACTGTATAACTCCGGTGGAAAACTTAATTTTTTTTAAATCAATTGGTGCCAGAAAGTTAAAACAGATTTGTAAATTACTTCTATAAAAAATTCTTATACCTTCCAGTACTTATTAGCGGCTGCATTCTTTTCGGCAAATGTGTAGCGGCAAATACACATTAAAACCCTGTCCTATCGCGGCGATGCCCTGTATTAACCCTTCAGACGCGGCGATCAAAGCTGACCGCCACGTCTGAAGCGAAAGTGACACTAACCTGGCTGCACCTTACCTGCCTCCTCGGTGTCTGCTCCGTGCCAGCATCCCCTGCATGGCCGACGCTCTCCTTCGTCGTCATCACGTCGTCACGCACGCCGTCCCATCATCCAATAGGAGCGGTGTGCGTAGCGACGTGATGGCGGCGACGGAGAGCGAGGATACCAGGCAGCAGAGACGTTCCAGAGCGACGGGGACACCCGGGGACGCGGCGACAGCGATGGAGGGCGACATCCAGGGCAGCGGTGACAAGCGGCGATGGGTCCGGAGCGAGTACTACCGCCTATACCAGTGGTCTTCAACATGCGGACCTCCAGATGTTGCAAAACTACAATTGCTGGCATGCCCGGACAGCAAACGGCTGTCCGGGAATGCCAGGAATTGTAGTTTTGCAACATCTGGAGGTCCGCATGTTGAAGATCACTGTCCTCTACTTTACATTGTATTCTAGATTTGTCTCCTTTAAAGGGTACCTCTCATCAAAAAAACTTTTGATATATTATAGATTAATGTATGCAGAATAACTTTACAATTGCATGTTATTAAAAAATATGCTTCTTTCTATTTAATTTTCCACTTTGAAGAAATGACCACTAGGGGTCTCCCTACCAGTCCTGGCAGCAAGCATTTCAGACTCATGCTGGAGTCCTAAACTCTACGAGCTGCCAGTCTGCTTTGTTCACAAAGGAGAACACTCAGAGCTGCCAGCCTGCTTTGTTCACAGCCTGTTTGGCTGTGAACAAAGCAGGCTGGCAGCTCTAAGTGTTTAGGACTCCAGCATGAGTCAGAAATGCTTGCTGACAGGACTGATTGGGAAAAATACAATAGAAAGAAGCATATTTTTCATTAACATGCTATTGGAAAGTTATTCAACATTCATTAATCTAAAATATATCAAAAGTTTATTTGATGAGAGGTACCCTTTAAAATTGGGTGCATCTTATAGGCCGGAGCGTCCTATAGGGCGAAAAATTCGGTAAGTCATTATTTATGCAAGGATTGGACAGTACCCTTGGATGTGCGACCATGTATTTCTTTCAAAATTTATGGTACATAATGCAGACCTATACCTAATGAATTCATTGGCCATTGAGATAACAATAAATGCTATTATACCCCGACAATCATATCTTCAGTCTAAACCTCATGTGTTGTTTAATGCAATAATCAGCAGAAGTTAATAAAATACGTAAGCATTGCGGAGGATTTCTGGTAGGAATCACTGACCTTCTGTAAGTCATGGACGCCTCAGGCACAGAGAATGTATTATACTGTTCGAGGTTTAATTGCACTTGTGCTATTGTCACACTTACATTACCACTGATCAGTAGACTATGTATGTTCAATCTATCTCCTTGGGCTGTAAGTACAAGTGTTGTGTGGGATGAGGCAGAATGCACAATAAGTATTGTGTTTATGTTACATAATGTGAAGTATTGTCAGATGAATGGTCTAAGCTTTTGTCATTCTGTTTCTGGCCATTTTTCTGATCACTGGTGTAAATTACATGTCTGAAATTGCAATATCATAAGTTAAAATGCTGGAGTCCTGTGGGACAAAGTGACAAACAGATGGCAGCAGAAGACCTTGCCAGAGGCCAAGTAGGTGTCTTTCTTTACTCTTGGAAAGTAAAAGGGAAGAAAACAAATATTTTGATATCAACTGGTGCCAGTAAGTTACACGGCCTTGTAAATGGCTTCAATTTAAAAATCTTAAAGGGGTAGTCCAGTGGTGAAAAACTTATCCCTTATCCTAAGGATAGGGGATAAGTTTGAGATCACGGGGGGTCCAACCGCTGGGGCCCCCTGCGATCTCTCTGTACGGGGGCCAGGCTCTCCAGCCAGATAGCGGGTGTCGACCCCTGCACGAAGCGGCGGCCGACACGCCCCCTCAATACATCTCTATGGCAGAGCCGGAGATTGCCGAAGGCAGCGCTTCGGCTCTGCCATAGAGTTGTATTGAGGGGGCGTGTCGGACGCCGCTTCATGCGGAGGTCGACACGCCCCCTTCCCGCGGGCTGTCGGGGCCCCGTACAGGAGATCGCAGGGGGCCTCAGCGGTCGGACCCCCCGCGATCTGCAACTTATCCCCTATCCTTAAGATATGGGATAAGTTGTTCACCACTGAGTCACCACTGGACTACTCCTTTAATCCTTTCAGTACTTATCAGCTGCTGTATGCTGCACAGGAAGTTGTGTAGTTCTTTCCATTCTGACCACAGTGCTCTCTGCTGACACCTCTGTCCATGGCAGGAACTGCCCAGAGTAGGAGCAAATCCGCATAGCAAACCTCTTCTTCTCTGGACAGTTCCTGACATGGACAGAGGTGGCAGCAGATAGCACTGTGGTCAGATTGGAAAGAACTACACAACTTACTCTGGAGCATACAGCAGCTGATAAGAACTTGAAAGAATAAGATTTTTGAATAGAAGTAATTTACAGATTTGTTTAAAGGTGTACTCCAGTGGAAAACTGGTGCCAGAAAGTTAAACAGATTTGTAAATGACTTCTATTAAAAAATCTTAATCCTTCCAGTACTTATCAGCTGCTGTATACTACAGAGGAAATTATTATCTTTTTGGATTTCTTTTCTCTCTGTCCACAGTGCTCTCTGTTGACACCTCTGTTCATGTCAGGAACTGTCCAGAGCAGCATGTCCTATGTTCCTGATCATTTTGGTGTTTAAATCAACTGGTGCCTGAAAGTTAAAGGGGTATTCCAGGCAAAAACATTTTATCCCCTATCCAAACCTCTGGGTTTCCAGGACTGGGGACATGTCACACCACGCCCCCTCCATTCATGTCTATGGGAGGGGGCGTGATGGCCGTCATGCCCCCTCCCATAGACATGAATGGAGGGGGCGTGGTGTAACGTCTCGTCCCCAGTCCCGGAAACCAGGAGGTTTCCGAAACTGGAGACGCAGCTCCTGCATAGAATACGGGTGCTGCAGGGAGATCGCGGGGGGTCCCAGCGGCTGGCCCCCCACGATCAGACATCTTATCCCCTTCGGATAGGGGATAAGATGTTTTCGCCCGGAATACCCTTTTAAACAGATTTGTAAATGACTTCTATTAAAAAATCTTAATCCTTCCAGTACTTATTAGCTGCTGAATACTACAGAGGAAATTCTTTTCTTTTTAGAACACAGTGCTCTCTGCTGACATCTCTGTCCATTTTAGGAACTGTCCAGAGCAGCATATGTTTGCTATGGGGATTTTCTCCTGCTCTGGACAGTTTCTGATATGAACAGAGGTGTCAGCAGAGAGCACTGTGGACAGAGAGAAAAATAAATCCAAAATGAAAATAATTTTCGCTGTAGTATACAGCCGCTAATAAGTACTGGAAGGATTAAGATTTTTTAATAGAAGTAATTTACAAATCTGCAAAGTAGAAGAGTAGTCAGCTCACCCGGCCACTGCACAGCAATGAAGTCCTTCAAGGATACGAAGAAAGCAGGTAAATGCCAGCGATTATGAAACTTCACCTTTATTGGAACCACGTATAATCATCGACATGGAGAGACAAACATTTAAAATTCCAGGAATCAGCGCCAAGCACGACGCGTTTCAGGTCATGTGACCTTTCATCAGATGCATTGATGAAAGGTCACATGACCTGAAACGCGTCATGCTTGGCGCTGATTCCTGGAATTTTAAATGTTTGTCTCTCCATGTCGATGATTATACGTGGTTCCAATAAAGGTGAAGTTTCATAATCGCTGGCATTTACCTGCTTTCTTCGTAATTTACAAATCTGTTTAACTTTCTGGCACCAGTTGATTAAAAAAAATAATAATAATAAAGTTTTCGACAGGAGTACCCCTTTAACTTTCTGGCACCAGTTCATTTAAAAAACCCTTTTTCCGCATCAGAATACCCCTTTTATAGAGCCAAAGTTCTTACTAAGTAATATGAAGGTATAGTCACTTTTTCATGCTCCCCAGACAGGGTCAATTAATAGAAGTATTAGGCTATGTTCACATGATGGAATGTCCGTGCGGAGTACCGCAGGAATATCCACACAGACATTCCTCTGCAGCAGAGTCCCATTGATTCAAATGTGTGGAATGTCCCCTTGGAAACATCTGTCTGAACATGGCCTTAGGCTGCCTTGTGAGGCTCTGGCAAGAGGCTTCATTTTAAGGGGTAGTCTCATGAAATCCACAAGCCTCAATGGCTACTCTTGCTTTGATTCCTGACTCCCTGGACAGAGCTAAAGAAACGGTTGGATAGCTGCTAGTGCAATGTTTCCTTACCAGTGCGCCTTCAGCAACTTCCAGCATGCCCGGACAGCCAAAGTCTGATAGATATTGTATAAATTCTTAGAATCCTCACATAGAGGTTATTATCTCAGTGTTTAGAGGTGTGATTGATGACTTACCAACTTAAATGTTACTGTTTTATACGTTGCTTGATCCTCTATCATCTTCTGCAGATTAGCAGCAACTGCAAGAAAACAAAAACACTGTAACAACAATGTTGTATAAAAGTGATTATTATTGCTGTATGTATATGTAAAGGGGCCGTACTTAGACACTTAGCATTTCTCTAAAACAGTGTTTTCCCCCCAGCCTTGGCTGTCTAGGCATGCTGAGAGTTGTAGTTTTGCAACATCTGGAGGCATCCTGGTTGAAAAACACTGTTCTAAAGGATATGTAAAAAGTGTCACATCAGCGGGGTTCCCATAGCTGGAACCTGCACCAGTCATGAGACTAGGGGTCTTGCGTACCCTTTTGAATGCAAACTATTGCTTCATTACAGGGGTACTCTGGTGGGAATTTTTTTTTTTTTTTCAAATCAACTGGTGCCACAAAATAGATTTGTAAATTACTGGGTGCGGCTATTTAAACCCAAGATTTGCTGCACTCTGGTTGCCGGTGATTTGTGAAATTCTTACCATGTTTGCTTTATCATGCACTTTGTATTTATCTTGTAATATTTCTGAGTTTTAAAAATGGTTAATAGTTCTGTTTATTATAGATTTTAGTCTGTGGGAAATTTGTCGGTTTTTAGGATTATTGTATGTCCGTTCTGCTTTTGCCTTGAATCACTGATTTAGTGTTTCCTCTGTGCTTTACCAGTGGTCTATAGTGTCCTCTGTGCTTACTCTGATCTGTGTCCACTGAACTTATTATGTTTATGTTAGTTATCTTGGTCCAGTGTGAACAGTGTCCTATGTTCCTGATCATTTTGGTGTTTAAATCAACTGGTGCCTGAAAGTTAAAGGGGTATTCCAGGCAAAAACATTTTATCCCCTATCCAAAGGATAGGGGATAAGATGTCTGATTGTGGGGGGCCCACCGTTGGGACCCCCTGCGATCTCCCTGCAGCACCCGCATTCTATGCGGGAGCTGCGTCTCCAGTTTCGGAAACCTCTGGGTTTCCAGGACTGGGGACATGTCACGCCACTCCCCTTCCATTCATGTCTATGGGAGGTGGCGTGATGGCCGTCATGCCCCCTCCCATAGACATGAATGGAGGGGACGTGGTGTAACGTCTCGTCCCCAGTCCCGGAAACCAGGAGGTTTCCGAAACTGGAGACGCAGCTCCCGCATAGAATACGGGTGCTGCAGGGAGATCGCGGGGGGTCCCAGCGGCTGGCCCCCCACGATCAGACATCTTATCCCCTTCGGATAGGGGATAAAATGTTTTCGCCCGGAATACCCCTTTAAACAGATTTGTAAATGACTTCTATTAAAAAATCTTAATCCTTCCAGTACTTATTAGCTGCTGAATACTACAGAGGAAATTCTTTTCTTTTTAGAACACAGTGCTCTCTGCTGACATCTCTGTCCATTTTAGGAACTGTCCAGAGCAGCATATGTTTGCTATGGGGATTTTCTCCTTCTCTGGACAGTTCTTAAAATGGACAGAGGTGTCAGCAGAGAGCACTGTGCTCGTGATGTCAGCAGAGAGCTCTGTGTTCCAAAAAGAAAATAATTTCCTCTGTAGTATTCAGCAGCTAATAAGTACTAGAAGATTAAGATTTTTAATAGAAGTCATTTACAAATCTGTTTAACTTTCTGGCACCAGCTGATTTAAAAAAAAAAAAGTTTTCCACCGGAGTACCCGTTTAACATTCAGTTCTTCTGTTTAACCCCTGAATTTCCTTTTCTGCTGTTTACTCATTCCATACCTTGTCTAGTTAATGTAAACATATTTGCCATTTATTTGAATTTGAACTGTTTGTTAGCATACTATATTCTGCCCTGTTTGCCTGTATATATTCTGTCTTGTATATCTGCTTGTTTGGTAGTTTTCCCGTTACTTTTCTCGCCTGTGATCAAGTATGTATATTATTGGTTTTTACGCCGAATGCGCTTTAGTTCAGGTAGAGACCGGCACCGTGGTTGTCGATCCGCCATTTAGGGTGGATGGGCAAGTAGGCAGGGAATGTGTTATTATGGACAGCTTAGGGCTCACTCTCCCTGTCCCCCCAGTCAGTCATGAGAATTAAATAATCTTAATAATTACAGTAATTATGAGCTGCTGTATGCTCCAGAGGAAGTTGAGTTGTTCTTTCCAGTCTGACAACAGTGCTCTCGGCTGACACTTCTGTTCATGTCAGGAACTGTCCAGAGCAGGAGAGGTTTGCTATGGGGGTTGTTTGTACTCTGAACAGTTTCTGACATGGCCAGAGGTGTCAGCAGAGAGCACTGTGTTCAGACAGGAAAAAATTACAAAACTTCCTCTGGAGCACACAGAAGCTGATAAGTACTGGAGGGATTAAGCTTTTTAAATAGAGGTAATTTACAAATCTGTATAACGTTCTGGCCCCAGTTTATTTTAAAACATTTGTTTTCCACTTGTTTTCCACCAGAGTACCCCTTTAAATCTCTAAGACTTATGGAGATCTTGGGATATCTATCTTGTGATAACCCCTTTAAGGACATATAAGCCGTTAGCTACGGTATAAAGATAAATTAACACTTTGAACCTTGAGACTTCACCTGTAACAGCATCTGATATTTAATCGTTACTGTCATTTATATTAAAATGTTGAGATGTTGTCTAGACGTGTCAAAAATTTAGAGCACACTGGGTCTCAACTCTGAGATCCGCAGCGATCCTGAGTTACAGCTGAGTGAAGCACTCGGTAGCACGCTTCATTCCCTGGCCAGTTGCCAGATTCTACTGATACACTCTATAGACTATAATGCAGCACATCAATCGGATCTGCTGGGAAGGAAGTGAAGCGGACTGCTGGGTGATTCACCTGGGTGTTATTTAGGATTGCAGTGATTCTCAGGGATGAGACCGAATGCGCTCTAAATTTTTCCATGTCTAGATATGTCAAAAGTTTATAAAAGTTACAGTAAAAATGTAGGAATCTTGTGTTGAATTCCTGTTTTTCAGTGGACCAACAACAGTCCACTACAATTCTGCTTGTTTTTTTTTTTTTTTTGCTTAGTTTTTTTGTGAATTCTGAAGGAAAGAATCAAGAATAGAAATAACATAAGAATTACCAAACATCACATTATTATAGTTTCTGATGAACCGTTTCCTAATCCAGCCATCAATGAACCCTAATGGGTCATGCGTTGAGGTTTAAAGTGATTTAATTTGTTTCACTCAATCAACAATCAATACATGTTTTCACTATGGAAGAACCCAAATACATGACCTGGAGTAGAATATGCTATATAATTTATGTCCTCCTTACACAGTAAGAACACAACTAAACACTACAGGTCTGAAGCATAGATCTCAAGAATCTGTAACTAAGGAAGAAAATACCAAGACAAGCAAATTAATGCTGTGCATAAATAATCATAGCACATATGCACCACAGATACAATGTGCTGGCTCCAATTATTACAATAAAATCTTTACTAATACATACTAGCAAAGAACAAAAACAACTAAAAAAGTCTCAATAAAATGCATTAAAGGGGAACTCCGCCCCTAGACCTCTTATCCCCCTATTCAAAGGATAGGGGATAAGATGTCTGATCGCGGGGGTCCCCAGACATCCGGATGCACCCCAGACATCGGGTACACGGAGCAAACTTCACTTCGTGCCGGATGACTGGCGATGCGGGGCGTAAGGCTCGTGACGTCCTGGCCATGCACCTCAATACAAGTCTATGGGAGGGGGCATGATGGCCGTCACACCCCCTCCCATAGACTTGCATTGAGGGTGTGTGGCTGTGGTGTCACGAGCCTGCGGCGCTGCACCCGACACTCTAAACAACCAACAAGTGCAGGAAGGATCGCGGCGGGACCCCTGCGATCAGACATCTTATCCCCTATCCTTTAAATAGGGGATAAGATGTCTAGGGGCGGAGTACCCCTTTAACCGTCACACAAAAATAAGGCATATTGCACGGACCAAAAATAAGATACCCAGCAAGTGCAGACAGTATGATTCCAACATTTGCACTTGCACTTTATAGCATGTGTGCTCAATTATTTATTTCTTATATAGTTATGTTTAGTCCTAAATAAATTGTTGTGACAGTTAAATTGCAATAATACAGTATATTTGAAGAAGGAAAGATTTATGGACTGATACTTTGGAAGTAGCAGAAGGCTATCCTTTACTGGATCAGTGAGAGAGTCTATAGACCACATCCATAATCATGGGTCAGGCATGGTGGAGGACCAGGGTTTGGAGAAATTGGTGAGTTGATTTTATTGAAGAGATCACTGATGCAATAAAACACAAACTATTTTTTTCTTCTTCATCATATCATACTTTCTTAGGGTAGGTTACAAGTGCTGTGTATTTTCCTACCTACTGAAGTCAATGTAGCAAACAAAAGGAAAATGTCCAGCACAGCAGATCCGTTGCTCTTAGGATTTATTAGGCATAAAATCAGGTACACAAATACACAGAGCGTACAGCCTACGCGTTTCGAGTAATACTACCCTTAGTCATGGGTAGCAAAATCAGCTGCGTAATTTACTAAGCATTGACTTCAATGAGTAGAAAAATACGAAGAAGCAAATACGCAGCAAAATACGGCGTGTGTGACTCTACCCTTACAGCGAAATAAAGGTCTAAAGAAGAAAGCTATAAAGATCAAGGTGTATTATTAAATAAAATAAAAAAAACTACTTAGTGTTCTAAGAACAATGCATGGAGCAGCCCAAAGCCCAGGCCTTGATCTCACTGAATGTGTATAGCAGTGGTCTCCAACCTGCGGACCTCCAGATGTTGCAAAACTACAACTCCCAGCATGCCCGGACAGCCAACGGCTGTATGCCATTGACAGTGCGGTTTAGCTAACCTTATATTTTAACAGTTTGGACATTTATGCACACGGTAGTACCACATATGATTTTTTTTTTATTGCATTATTTTATATAAAAAATAGTTTAACCCTTTCTCCGCTCGTGAGAACTGTGTAAACCCTGTTAGCGGGATCAGGGCGTACAGGTACGCTTCGAGACCATAAGGACTCGGGAACGAGGGCATACCCATACACCTGGCGTCCTTAAGGGGTTAAATACTAAAAATCCCCTGCAGATGCAAGAGAATTTAGAAGCAAATTTCCCAAAGAAAATGAAAGGCAAACAATATCTGATTTTTTTTTTTTTAAATGGGCACTGTCATATTCAAAAACTTCTTATAAGTTGTACTTCTTGGAAAAACATTACCTTTCCTGTCTAAAAATAAAGAGGAGGGGGGGGGGTCACAAAACAGCCTGCAGTGATTGAATAAAGAGACCCAGCACTGCACAGCAGACTCAGGGAGGAAGTGAATGCATGGTGAGTGAGGGCTGGCTCAGTGCTTGCCTTGGACAAGCACTTTCCTAAGCAGTGGATGTCAGAAAGAGTGAGACAAATACAGAAGTGAGACACATAAAAAAGATGCGTAAAGCATCTGCATGACCTAGTGAGTAACATATATAAGCATTATCATTTTTTTTTTTGGTCATATGAAATAGGAAATGTTTCTCTCTGTTTGTTTTTTAAATGTTTTGTTTCTATGTTTAAATATACGGTATGTTCCTGTCAAATGTTTATGATTATAAAGGCAAGATGCCCTCATATATACAAAGACACTTTTGGTGACAAGTTCCCTCTTTTCTTAAAGTATACCGCTTTAAGAAATGAGGGAACCGGTCACCAAATGTGCAAAAACATTTTAGTTTATATTAGGGAATCTTGCCTCGATAATCATAAACATTTGACAAGAACATATCGTATATTTTAACATGGAAACCAAACATTTGAAAACCGAACAGAGAGAAACATTTCCTCCGAGGACTTTACTGCTTCAAACAACGCAAATTCTGGGCATAGAGTATATGAAGTGGAGGTCACATGACCTCTTATCAATTTCATGATCAATGCCTTCCTTCTTAGGGTTACATAACAATACTTTGCATTCCGAATCTGCTCAGCCACAACAGCACAGAAAGTGTATTGAGCAACATCCCCTGCAGAGATGATGTTCTTCTATGCTGATTGCCGTAATTTTGGCAATATGAGTCATTTCTTTTTTGAACAAGCTGTTCCATTTGACTATTAGTGCTCTAATTCTGTGGCTATTACTTCCTACCTCGGCCTCCAAACCAATATTACTAAATAAACAGATTTTATGTTTATATAGAAGCCAATCTGCTCTGCGATATTTGGCAAACCTTGAACGGTGCTACATGTGTTTAAAGAAAATGTAAATCCTGTACAGTAAAAAATCGTAACACACTTGTTCTTTAATCTGCTAATTATATCTTTTATTTTCAATAACTTCACAGTTTATGGCTGGGATAATAATTCACACATGTTTAGTTATGTTGCAATTATAAAATTAAAGAGTATTAGGTTCAATGAAAGATTTGTGGTTAGGTTAAAAAAATAATAATAATATGCATTTACTAAGACCACTATACGCACATTCGTGCTTAAAGTGAAATTATGTCGTTTTTAGGTTCAAATTTTTATGCTAAATAATATATAACCACATCATTATAGTCAAGCTCCATTTTTCTGATACACATTTCTATAGCCCCTACAAATACAGATATCTGACTAGGACAATTTTTCCTTTAAACTGTTTACACAAAACATTACCACTAGGGGGACTTTGTTAGAAACCCCTAGTGGTAGCCAGAATTTCATCGTTTTTGCAAGGGCTTTAAGCTCTGTAACAGTGAAAAACAGCTACATGCACTAAACTAATCAAATCTAATCTAATCATAAGTCTTCACCCAAAAATATACACATCTTTTTAACCAATGTATATTTCAAAATATGTATAACTTTATTTTCTACATTATATAAATAGTTTTTGCCAGTGATAGTGTAGATAGTGCAGTAAAGAGGCTCCAAGTGTCAGAAAGTAGCCTGGAAGTCTGAATTATAATAGTGAGGAAGATGCATTAAGAGTAGAGTTCCTGATTAGTTAGCTTCTCTTAAAAAATCCTTAGATTTTGCATCATAGTGCGGATTATCACGTAAGCTTTGTGCATCTGTTACCACAACATTACTTTGGCACTTTCTAAAGTGGGTACTCCGGTGGAAAACTTTTATTTTTCTTTAAATCAACAGGTGCCAGAAAGTTAAACAGATTTGTAAATTACTTCTATTAAAAAATCTTAATACTTCCAGTACTTATTAGCTGCTGAATACTACAGAGGAAATTATTTTCTTTTTGGAACACAGAGCTCTCTGCTGAATCACGAGCACAGTGCTCTCTGCTGACATCTCTGTAGATTTTAAGAACTGTCCAGAGTAGGAGAAAATCCCCATAGCAAACATATGCTGCTCTGAACAGTTCCTAAAATGGACAGAGATGTCAGCAGAGAGCACTGTGCTCGTGATTCAGCAGAGAGCTCTGTGTTCCGAAAAGAAAATAATTTCCTCTGTAGTAGTCAGCAGCTGATAAGTACTGGAAGGATTAAGATTTTTTAACAGAAGTCATTTACAAATCTGTTTAACTTTCTGGCATCAGTTGATTTAAAAAAATAAATAAAAAGTTTTCCACCAGAGTACCCCTTTAGGTATGTTCCTAGCCTCTTAATTCTTAGTTGATTTTTGTTTAGTCCTTGTATTTATTTTAAAGTTGGGACCTAGTGCATCCTTGTTGTTCTGCTAAGGTTAGTTTACAGATATAGGGATATCTGAAGGAACAGTGTGGTTAAGTGGTGTTCGTGGTTTATTGTTTAGGGATTGATATAGGGACAGCTTAGCTTGTTCCATCATCTTCTGCTTCAATTCCATCACTATTATTCACTTGTTCCATCTTTTTTGTTAATATATACATTGCAAGTCCTGCGAGTGACTGAGAACTGGGAACCCCACTTAGGACCCAGTAAAGGTAACTGCTCTAAATGGGGGCCCGAATCTCCCTGTTGCATGGAGCTAGGGTTGACATGCGCTATATGCATTTGCTATAAGATCACCAGAGATACAAGAGTACCCCTGTCATTTTGGTAAATCTATTATTAGTGCTACAAAAAAACTTTAAAGAAATCATTAGACATATTCTATTGTTTTATATATTGGAAATGTGAAACTTCTCACCAGAAATCCTCCCCCCCATTTACCACTCAGGTTATGATTGACACATCCAGCACCTAGTTCATCTGTTAATAGTTTTTGACATTTGAGAATGCCCAACCAAGATGCTTGACTTCAATGTGCAAATACATACCGGAAGTTTTATACTAGACGTCAAATCTCATGCAATATTATTATAATTTATACAAATGCCAAGCTGCCCCATTTGTGATTTTCCTTTCCTGGATGCATTAGGGCCTCAAGGTCAACATCACAGCTACAGAAACGCAACAAAAAAATGAAATAAAAAACATAAAAAAAAAAGCTAAACTAGAAATTGTCTACATAAAAAACAGAATGGGCTAGTTTTATCACTAAGCCGATATGAGATGTAACACATTTATAAGTTTATTCATTTATATTTTTGTTATATTATAGTTATAGATAAGCATAGATTGCAATTGATCTTTAATTAAAATGCATAATAATACAAAGGATATGAACCATAATACATTCTAGGTCAATCACACAACTATGAGACAATGGCTAAAAACAGCGTACTTTATTCTTCCCAGCAGAATTCGAGCTGTAAATCATACACTTTTTATAAACATGGCTATCAGAATTCTTACCGTGAGTTAAACCTTGACAGGACAATTACAGGCAGGATAATTTTCTGCCCTCTTACACTATTTTGTTTTATGACAAACAGATTCAGACAAGCGGTAAATTTAGCCATGAGAAACAGTTTCCATCACGGAACCTTCAAAATAGCAATGACTGCTCAATGTCTGTATTTCTCACCTAATAAAATAATCAACAACAAACAAAGATTTTGCTTCCTTGAAACCCAAGAGGTAAAAAACGCATGGAGCATAAATGATAACAAAGGTTTGAAGTGAAACTTTAATTTGTATATTTAAAGGGTCCACAGATCAGTGTACAATGTTTCATTAAAGTCTGTGACAAATGAGTAAGTATTATTAGGTGCTTATCATTGTTTGAAGTACTATTAATAGTAATAAGTGATCTAGGAAATAATAGTAATTATTAATATCTGTAACATGTTAAAGGAATTGTCCGACCAAAACGTTTAAAATAAAATATGAACAGAGAGAATTTAAAGGGATATTCCAGGATCATTGGGTCTTTGCAGACAGGGGCAGCAAAGTTAGACTAGTTACTAATATACTTCACTGACCTGTGTTAGGCGGCTGGTATTACAAATTTCTTTGTCTTTCTTTTCCCCAGAAGTTCATTTTCTGCAGCCTACAAAATGAGTGTGGTCTCGGAACTTTCCCAGCTTGTTGTGTGGCCCGAGACAATCCCTCACAAGTCAGGTGCTGAAAGGGGGCTTGGCTGCTTTGTCTGTTGTGTATGAAGCCAGCCCCTGGTGACAATACGAGCGCACATGTGCATGCATCTGTCATCACACAGATCTAAAGCTTGTGTGTCAGGTGATGTTGGGCAAGTCGTGTGATCAAAGGGAGTGTGGCTGTGCTGTAGTGGGTGGGGACTGAAGTGTGGGAGGAAAATAAGTCACCGTCCACCTTGAAACAAAGGATCCTGGGGATTATAGTCTGAGGGAGATCACAGAAACAGGAAGGAGCCAGTTCCCAAAAACAAGCCATCAGCGTGATGAGGGACACAGGACAAAGCCATTTACCACCAACACGAGCACAGATCCTTGGTAAGCATACCCATTACTGTATGAAACCTTATTACTAAAGTCCCCTCTTGTTGGATAACTCCTTTAAGTAAAAAATAAAATAAATAAACTGCCTCTTACCTTCCTCGAGAGAATGAGCCAAAAAAATTATAATAATTGAGCGTTCAATAATTGTGTTCAACAGGATTATAGTTTTTTTTTTTTTTTACTGTGTTTATTCAAATTGAAGAAAAGGGTGTCATTGTATTGTGACTGATAAGAGGGATGGGGGGGACGGTACATTCTTTTCTATTACCGCTGACATTAGTTATGGGCAGTGCCTGATATCTATGTAAAGATGTGTTATTCTTCTAACACTAAGGCCGTGGTCACGCTTGAGAAGCTCCGGAAGGAAAACTTCCATGTAGAGCTTCCGAGCGCGGACAGCAACGACTGGATGAATCGGGCACTATGACCCTATAGATGGCAATGTCTGCAGAGCGGAAAACTTCCAGAACATTGAAAAAATTCAATGTTCTTGCAGAATTTTTTCAAGTAGATTTTATGGGAGGAAACTGCACAGTGAAATCCCATTGCCAGCAACGGGACTCTGCTGCAACGGAATTTCCAAGCAGAATTTCAAAGCAGAATTCAACCTGGAAATTTCATAGTGTGCACCCTGCATAATTGCTTGTATCTGAATGACTAATTCCTAAATGTAAAGGATGGAAAGAACACAACTGGTTCCGAAGTGTCTGGAGAAAAGTTTAGATAACTGTCAGAAAATGGTTCTAATCTTCATATAGTAACTTAACAATTGATAACTGATGGTAATATATTCACAATTTTTAAAGTTAACCATTGATTTATTGGATGTTATTAAAACCTAAGTATTAGTCAAAATGCCCCCTAGTTCTTAGTAAATGGGATGGAAATGAATATAGTTATAACTTCACCCTTTGAATTTATTGGAGAATTTTGATGTATAAGCAGATATTATAGTTAAGCAAAAGGTGAATTCATGCGATTAACACAACAGCTTAGCAAGATAACACAACACAATAGAAGGAAAGAGGAAGAAAGTTTCTAAGCTCTCAGAACTACTTGATGGGGCGACCATAAAGAGTCGGGGAGAAACATTCATCCATGTTTTTCTGCTCGGATCACATGGCAAAGACAATGGCTATCCATGACCCTGGTATCTTTCCAGTGTGCAGAAGTCCACTTCAAGTAACTGGTAAGGTTCAAAGGATTTATATTTGATTGAGATTACGTATTTTTATAATGTGGAGAAAATTATATAAATAAAGGAGAACTCCAGCCAAATAAAATGACCTTTATATAGCTGCACATGATAAAGTTATATAACTTTGCAATGTGAAGAGTAATCTTTGCTGAGCACATACCCTGTTTCTCTCCAGACAGGCAGCCCAGGAGATCTTATCACTAGCGTCTACTACCGTGGACGATGGTCACACTCTCTTCTCCTCAGCTCAGAGAGCTGTTAGCTTCAGTGTGCCGTGTTTGAGTTTCCCTGATTGGCTGTAGGGCAACACCCCCACCCCTGCTCACTCTCTCAGTAGCCCCTCCCCCTGCAGCTCACGCAAAAAACCAACCCAGTGTGTAAAGTTTTTTGTTGACTCTGACTCTTTGTTGCAGGATTTACAAAGGCTGTTTATGGGGGCAATGGGGGTCTGATTTTCAAACAAATCAGCTAAGATGCCTTGTGGAGTCATAGTGAGTGTGTATATATATATATATATATATATATATATATATATCTTATTTAAGTTGTTTTAGTTTTTTTACCCCATTTCACAGGATATCTTCTTTAAGTCAAAAGAGAAAATGATTTTCCTTAATTTCTATATTAAGATTTTAATATTAGAATGATGGCACTTGATTTCCAACTGCAAAAAACTGCAATCAGATGATGCTTATAGATCACTTTATTCAATTTCTTCACCTAACTATTAAATTCCAAAATGAAAACTTTGTTTATGTAACGGCAAGCACTCCGGGTCCCTCTCCTCCCCCAGAGCGCTAGCGGTGTTCTGCGCCTGTTCACAGCTCCCTGGTCAGACTCGCTGACCGGGAGCGCTGCTCTGATTTCCCCGGCGGGGATGCGACCCGCGTGGCAGGACGTGCCTGCCCGCGGGACGCATCCCGTTCTGCTCACCTGCCCCGTCCTCCGTCCCAGCGCCTGCTGTCCCGCTCTCTAGGTCGCGCGCGCTAGCTGGGTCTCTCAGATTTAAAGGGCCAGTGCGTCATTAATTGGTGTCTGGCCCAATCAGTTCCAATCACTCCCAACACTTATTAACCCACTTCCCCTTCCTGTCCTTGCCGGATCTTGTTGCCTTGTGCCAGTGAAAGCGTTTCTTGTGAGCCTGTTGCCTGTGTATCCAGACCCTTGCTGTTGCCCCTGACTACGAACCGTTGCCGCCTGCCCTGACCTTCTGCTATGTCTGATCTTGCCTTGCCTTGTCCTTGTGTACCGCGCCTGTCTCAGCTGCGAGAGAGGTCGAGTCGCTACCGGGTGGAATGACCTGGGGGTTACCTGCCGCAGCAAATCCATCCCGCTTTGCGGCGGGCTCTGGTGAAAACCAGTAATCCCTTAGACTCCGTTTCCCTGGTACGGCCCACACCATTGCCTCTCTGGCACAGAGTATCCACTACCCGTGTCCTCCCCGCATACTAGTCCGGATCCTAACAATTTATTTGTTTTTCATTTTCTTTGAGTACTACAGATTATATATAAATATATATATGTATATATATATATATATATATATATGTATATATATATATATATATAGTACTGCATCTTAAATACCTACCAGAGATGTATGTTGTTAGTTAGAAGTGGGCAGAGTGTGTATTCATATATCACTCCTGTTTATATATATCTAGCGACTACATTTTATGCCAATTCGATATCCTTTAGTGTGAGGGTGTGAGGTTTTAACCAATGTATCATTGATATTTTATATATATATATATATATATATATATATATATATATATATCATTGTGTTTATTATACACTCATTTATGTTTATGTATCATAGCCAATAGATTTTTATAGATAGCTGCATATACTTTATTAATATTATCATACTATATCATAATGCATACAGCACTACATCAAAAGAACTCTAATCTAGGTAGATAGTCGACTTGCAATTGCAATCTGTTTGTAGTTTTTTTTTTACCGATTTATAAAGGTCACATCATTTTTATTTTTGTTGACCACTATTCATAATTCATGATTGAGTTATGACATTATTCCCAACATACCAAGAGACAATATTGTGCCATCTGAACACATGACCTCAGCAGACAATCACTGTCTGCAGAGGTTACCTCAGTGGTTAACATTTCACTTCATTGCTGGATCTCACTAAACAAATACTGGTGGAGGACCAGGGAAGCATTAGCAGAGGAGCGACAGGGGATTGGTAAGTATTATACATTTTTTTATTTTATTCTATTGTCAGATGTATGTAAAATATTTTATGGTGCTGAAAAAGCCCTTTAAAGAATGCGCTTTTACCTAAAATGACATTCTCCGAATATTTCTTATGCTGTTTTATTGTGTAGGAAATAACGATTGTGTACCAGAAACTGAGGGCTCTGTCAAGGGAATTTGTCATCCAGATGAAATGGAAAGGTTAAGTCAATTCATCAATATTAAAGGAATGCATGGTATGAAATACATTTTTATAGCCATGGAAGAAATCTTCTTTTGTTATATATATATATATATATATATATATATATATATATATATATATGCCATATATATCAGTAGCGTATGCCACAGTTTAATCCTCTCTACATTTTAGCAAATATAAAATTTCAAATATATTTAAAAAAATAAAAAGTCAATTGGAGACCCAGGAGACCTAGAAAAAAATTGGAGACCCAGGTCAAGTTGGTCTATTGCTGAATACATTTCTAACAAAGTGGAAAAGTGTTATTAAATTAGTTTTCTGAGATAAGGTCTACATTTTTCCATCCAGAAAAAGCACAACAGGATGTATCTGGCATTATAGCTCAACCTGTGCAAGTCAAACTCTAAATTTCAAACTCTGGAATTTAAACCACACCAAGACGCCATCTTGTTTTGGGTCCTCTGTGAATTGCTATCTACAGACAATCTCATTAAAGGGAATTTGTCACCAGCGTCACCCAAACTAACCCGCTGGTACAGGGCAATAGTGCAAATAACGGTGATTGTAAGGGACTTAAACTTTGTATTCACCGTGCCCTTGTTCCAGAGATATTAAAGAACATGTAGTTGTGTAAATTAGTTGTTTGGTGCACACAGGACGTTCCCAAGCCCCAAGGTGTCCAACTGTTTTTTCCTTGGAGATGCAGTCAGTGAGACCTTATAGCATGTATGGCCTACGTTCTTAGAGAAAGAAGATATGTAACATCATAAGTGGTGTTCCCTTTAAGAATTGTGCTCACAGGGTTTCTTATGGCTCCATAATAAAAAGTATTCCAATGTTCCAATGTATGGTACTGGAAGGATTAAGATTTTTAAATAGAAGTAATCTACAAATCTGAAAAAAGAAGGTGTAGCTCACTCAGTGGGTAAATATACCTGAGGTGAACTGGTGTTACCTTCATCCAAAGGTCTATACAGTACAGAAAATCGATTAGTTGATGAATCAACTAGGTACCAGTCCTCAAGGTATATGTAAGAGAAAGTTGGTGAAATGTAGAGAATAGAAGAAGATCCAGATATTAATTGAAATAATATACCGTATTTATCGGCGTATAACACGCACTTTTTAGGCTAAAATTTTTAGCCTAAAGTCTGTGTGCGTGTTATACGCCGATACACCCCAGGAAAGGCAGGGGGAGAGAGGCCGTCGCTGCCCGCTTCTCTCCCCCTGCCTTTCCTGGGGTCTAGAGCGCTGCTGTCGGCCCTTTTCACCCCCTGGTTATCGGCGCCGCTGCCCGTTCTGTCCCCCTGACTCCTGCCAGGGAGAGAGAAGCGGCGCCGACAGCCACGGGGAGAGAAGGGGCAGCGGCACCCATTGCCGGCGCCGCTGCCCCGTTGCCTCCCCCCATCCCCGGTGGCATAATTACCTGAGTCCGGTCCGCGCTGCTCCGCTGCTCCAGGCCTCCGTCGTGCGTCCCCGGCGTCATTGCTATGCGCTGAACGGCGCGGCGCATGACGTCAGTGCGCCGCGCATAGCAACGACGCTGGAGACGCACGACGGAGGCCTGGAGCAGCGCGGACCGGACTCAGGTAATTATGCCATGGGGAGGAGGCAACGGGGCAGCGGCGCCGGCAATGGGTGCCGCTGCCCCTTGTCTCCCCCTGGCTGTCAGCGCCGCTTCTCTCTCCCTGGCAGGAGTCAGGGGGACAGAACGGGCAGCGGCGCCGATAACCAGGGGGTGAAAAGGGCTGACAGCAGAGCTCTAGACCCCAGGAAAGGCAGGGGGAGAGAAGCGGCAGCGACGGCCTCTCTCCCCCTGCCTTTCCTGGGGTGCCGCTGCCCCTTCTCTCCCCCTGGCTGTCGGCGCCGCTTCTCTCCCCCTGGCTATCGGCGCCGGCACCGATAGGGGACAGAACGGGCAGCGGCGCCGGTAACCAGGGGGTGAGAAGGGCCGACAGCAGCGCTCTAGACCCCAGGAAAGGCAGGGGGAGAGAAGCGGGCAGCGACGGCCTCTCTCCCCCTGCCTTTCCTGGGGGTATATCGGGGTATACACGCGCACACACGCACCCTCATTTTTTCATGGATATTTGGGTAAAAAACTTTTTTCACCCAAATATCCGTGGTAAAATAAGGGTGCGTGTTATAGGCCGGTGCATGGTATACCCCGATAAATACGGTAATATATTTATTAAAGGTGATGTTGTTCGCTGGTATCTAGTGTCCCTGCAGGGCCCTTGCATGGGACAAAAGGCACAGCGTAAAATGGTAAAAATGTATAAAATCAATGGATTAATAATTCAATAAAAAGAAAATAAAATAAAACTTGCATCTATAATTCATTCAATGTTAGAATCAATAATGATCAGTTATCAGTGTGCTTGCACTGCTCAGTCTCTTATAAGCACAAAGTGATGCCGGTAGCTGAATACACTATATCAAATAGCGGATTGTTGTAACAGTTGCAGTATCCAGTCTCAATAAACAATGTATTAGCCGTTGGTAGTACAGTATAACAAACTGTCTCACAGATTCACTTGATGAAATGTGAAGAATAAAAGAGTCCGGTGCACAGCACCACTCACCACCCTTGCGACCGCTGGTATTGCTGGTATCGGCAGAGGAGCTGTTTAAGTGTTGTGGCACGGAGGTGTCAGGCCTCCGGCAGTAACGGTCTATATCTCCTGTGTCCGGCAACGTTATGGGTAGCGCTGGAGATGTCTTCTTTGTAAGGTCCGCGGCCGCACCGCCGTGACTGCTGGTATCTATCAGCAGGTGTTAGGATTCGGCAGGCTGGATGTGGATCCTCTGTGTCAGCGAGGGATTGGCGTGGACCGTACCGATGGACCGGTTCTAAGTTGCTACTGGTATTCACCAGAGCCCGCCGCAAAGCGGGATGGTCTTGCTGTGGCGGTAGCAACCAGGTCGTATCCACCGGTAACGGCTCAACCTCGCTGACTGCTGAGAAGGCGTGGGACAGAAGGACTAGACAGAGGCGAGGTCGGACGAAGCAGAAGGTCAGGGCAGGCGGCAAGGTTCGTAGTCAATGGTAACGGCAGAAGGTCTGGAAACACTGGTAAGGCAATCACAGGAAACGCATTCACAAGGCACAAGGGAAACAAGATCCGGCAATGCTGGGAAGGGGAAGTGAGGTTATAAAGGCGTGGAGCAGGTGGGAACTAATTACACTGATTGGGGCAGGCACCAATTAGTGGTGCACTGGCCCTTTAAATCTTAGAGAGCGGAGCCGCGCGCGCCAGGACGTGACAGCCGGGGACCGGGACAGGTAAGTGGATTGGGATGCGATCCCCGAGCGGGCGCGTCCCGCTATGCGAATCACTTCCCCGTCGGCAGTGTCAGTGCAGTGCTCCCGGTCAGCGGGTCTGACCGGGGCACTGCAGAGAGGAGAACGCCGCGAGCGCTCCGGGGTGGAGCATGGAACCCAGAGCGCTCCGCGTAACAGCAGGTATCCCGTGCAAATTCCCAGGAGGGTCCTGAGAACCCCCCCCCCATGTCGGCGATTGCCGCAAATCGCCGGTCAATTCAGACCGGCAATTTGCGGCGATTTCGGATTAATCGGGTCTCTGGTGCCACCTCACGATCACGTGATTGATCGGTCGGAACAACCGATCAATCACTGTCCTGCTGGGCGACGGAGATCGGGGCCGGCGGGGGTCTCCTACCTTTCCCTGGTCCGGCGGGGGTCCCCTCAGGAGCGGCAGCGATGGCCCCAGTGGCAGGAGCAGTGGCAGCAGCGGCGATAATCCCGGCAGCGTAGACGGCATGATGCAGCAGGAGGTGAGGCCTGTTCTCCTCCTGCTGTGGCTTATCAACAACTCTCAGCATGCACAGCCAAAGGGCATGCTGGGAGTTGTAGTTTTGCAACAGCTGGAGTTCCAACTACAACTCCCAGCATGCCCTTTGGTAGTCTGTGCATGCTGGGGGTTGTAGTTGTGCAACAGCTGGAGGCCCATTTTTTCTATAAAAAAGTGTGCATCCAGCTGTTGAATAACTACAACTCCCAGCATGCACCGACTACCAAAGGGCATGCTGGGAGTTGTAGCAGTGCGCCTCACGCTGTTGCACAACTACAACTCTCAGCATGCCCTTCGACTGTCAATGCATGCTGAGTGTTGCAGTTTTGTAACAGCTGGAGACACATTGGTTGTGAAACAGAGTTTGTGTCCTAACTCAGTGTTTCGCAACCAGTGTGCCTCTAGCTGTGTCAAAAATACAACTCCCAGAATGCACTAAGAGACTGTACATGCTGGGAGTTGTAGTTTTGCAACAGCTGGAGGCACACTGGTTGCAAAACACTGAGTTAATTAACAAACTCTCAGTGTTGCGCAAGCAATGTGCCTCCAGCTGTTGCATAACTACAACTCCCAGCATGTATGGTCTGTCAGTGCATGCTGGGAGTTGTAGTTTTGCAACAGCTGGAGGTTTGCCCCCCCCCCCCCCCCCCCCACATGTAAACGTACAGGGTACATTCGCACCGGCGGGCTTATAGCAAGTTTTCTGCTGCAAGTTTGAGATGCGGCAAATTTTCCGTGTGAATGTATCCTAAAAACACTATACCTACACAAAATAAAAAGTAAGACACTACATGTACATATACCCCTAAACAGTCCCCCCCCCCCCCAATAAAAAAAAAACGTCTTGTACAGCACTGTTTCCAAAATGGAGCCTCCAGCTGTTGAAAAACAACAACTCCCATTATTGCCGGACAGCCACTGTTTGTCAAAGCATTCTAGTAGTTTTGCAACAGCTGGAGACATCCTGTTTGGGAAACACTGCCGTAGGGTATTTTGGTGGCGGATGCAAATCCCCAAAATAGGCCTCAAATGCGCATGGCGCTCTCTCACTTCGGAGCCCTGCCGTATTTCAAGGAAATAGTTTAGGGCCACATATGGGGTATTTCCGTACTCGGGAGAAATTGTGTTCTGGGGGGGCTTTTTCTCCTTTTACCCCTTATGAAAAGGAAGTTGGGGTCTACACCAGCATGTTAGTGAAATTATTATTTTTTTTTTTTACACTAACCTGCTGGTGTTGCCCCATAGGTAAAAGGAAAAAAAGACCCCCAAAATTTGTAACGCATATTCTCCTGAGTACGGAAATACCCCATATATGGGTGTAAAGTAATCTGCGGGCGCACAACAAGGCTCAGGAGAGAGAGCGCACTATGTATATTTGAGGTCTAAATTGGCGATTTGCACAGGGGTGGCTGATTTTACAGAGGTTCTGACATAAACGCAAAAAAATAAATACCCACATGTGACCCCATTTTGGAAGCTACACCCCTCACAGAAGGTAGCAAGGGGTATAGTGAGCCTTAACACCCCACAAGTGTTTGACAAATTTTTGTTAAAGTTGGATGTGAAAATGAAAAAAAAAAAAACATTTTTTCACTAAAATGCTTGTGTTACCCTAAATTTTTCATTTTCACAAGGGAGAATAGGAAAAAAGTCCCCCAAAATTTGTAACCCCATTACTTCTGAGTAAGAACATACCCCATATGTGGATGTAAGGTGCTCTGCGGGCACACTACAATGCTCAGAAGAGAAGGTGCGCCATTGGGATTTTGGAGAGAGATGTGTCTAAATTGAAGGCCATGTGTGTTTACAAAGCCCCCATAGTGCCACAAAAGTGCCCCCACCATGTTACCCCATTTTGGAAACGACACCCCTCACGGAATTGAAAAGGGATACAGTGAACATTTACACCCCACAGGTGTCTGACAGATTTTTGGAACAGTGGTCCGTGAAAATGAAAAAATTAATTTTTCATTTGCACAGCCCAATGTTTCAAAGATCTGTCAAATGCCAGTGGGGTGTAAATGCTCACTGCACCCCTTATTAAATTCTGTGAGGGGTGTAGTTTCAAAAATGGGGTCACATGTGGGGGGGGGTCCACTGTTCTGCCACCAGGGGGGGCTTTGTAAATGTCCATGGCCCCCGACTTCAAATTCTCTCTCCAAAAGTTCAATGACGTTCCTTCTCCTTCTCTGTAGTTCGCCCGCACAGAGCACTTTACATCCACATATGGGGTATTTCCATGGGGTTACAAATTTTGGGAGACTTTTTCTCCTATTACCCCTTGTGAAAATGAAAAATTTGGGGAAACACCAGCATCTTACTGAAAAAATCTAATTTTTCATTTTCACTTCCAAAATGAGCAGAAATTTGTCAAACACATGTTGGGTGTTAAATCTCACTGTACCCCTTGTTAAGTTCCTTGAGAGGTGTAGTTTCCAAAATAGTATGCCATGTGGCATTTTTTTGCTGTTCTGGCACCATAGGGGCTTCCTAAATGCGACATGCCCCCCAAAAAACATTTCAGCAAAATTTGCTTTCCAAAAGCCAAATGTGACTCCTTCTCTTCTGAACATTGTAGTGCGCCCGCAGAGCACTTGACGTCTACACATGGGGTATTTCCATACTCAGATTATAATTTACACATCCAACTTTAACGAAAAGTTTTCAAACACCTGTGGGGTGTTAAGGCTCACTGTACCCCTTGTTGCATTCCTTGAGGGGTGTAGTTTCCAAAATAGTATGCCATGTGTTTTTGCCCCCAAAAAACCATTTCAGAAAAACTCACTCTCCAAAATCCCACTGTCACTCCTTCCCTTCTGGGTCCTCTAGTGCACCCACAGAACACTTGACATACACAAATGAGGTATTTCCTTACTCGAGAGAAATTGGGTTACAAGAAAATGCCAGTGTAAAAAAATTAGGATTTAGAATTTTCTCCTTCAATTTGCTGCTATCCCTGTGAAACACCTAAAGGGTTAACAAACTTCTTGAATGTCATTTTGAATACTTTGAAGGGTGCAATATTCATAATGGGGTAATTTATGGGGTATTTCTAATAAGAAGGCCCTTCAAATCTTGATTTTAAAAAATTTGTGAAAAATTGGAAAATAGCTGCTGAACTTTGAAGCCCTCTGATGTCTTCCAAAAGTAAAAACATGTCAACTTTATGATACAACCATAAAGTAGACATATTATATATGTGAATCAATATATAATGTATTTGGAATATCCATTTTCCTTATAAGCAGAGATCTTCAAAGTAAAAAAAAAAGCAAAATTTTCTATTTTTTCATCAAATTTGGGAATTTTTCACCAAGAAATTATGCAAGTATCGATGAAATAAATCATAAAGTATAATATGTCACGAAAAAACAGTCTCAGAATGAAAGGTAAAAGCATTCCAGAGTTATTAATGCTTAAAGTGACAGTGGTCAGATGTGCAAAAAATGGCCGGGTCCTAAGGTGAAAACGGGCTGGGTCCTTAATACTATGTCAGCACATACTGAAAGAGCAGGAAAGCCTGGCTTGTGTGGATGGGTTAGTATATGATAGGTTTTAAGGAGAATACCGCCAACAGAGACATTGGATAGAGCATCGCTTATATAAAGTACAAAATATAAAGTACAAAATAATCTGCATTTGCCTTACTGTCACAGGAGTGCTGAACAAGACCTCTAACCTGTCTTCCACTTTACTTCTGTGAATTTTTTAAATAACAAGTTCCAGGCCACCAGGTAGTAACATGGCATGAAACTGCATGAAGATTTCTTTACCACATACTGTATGGTATCCAATGGCCTTAACTTTTTTTCCCATACAACCTGCATATTAGGGTATTATAAAAAAAAAAAGTCTTCTGAATTTACATTTATGCATGGATCATGTATATAGTTGCATCATTTATTATTATTATTATTATTATTATTATTACTTATTTACTATTAGGTGAACATGGTGTTTCATAGCTGCACGCAGGAATACATGCAGACTCTCAACTTTATAAGGTTAAATTGCTTGTTAACACAAATAGCTAATCAGCCAATCACATGGCAGCAACTCAATATATTTAGGCATGTAGATGTAGTAAAGACAACTTGCTGAAGTTCAAACTGAGCATCAGAATGGGGAAGTGACTTTGAACGTGGCATGGTTGTTGGTACCAGGCTGGCTGGTTTGAGTTGAGTATTTCAAAAACTGATCTACAGGGTATTTCATGCACAATCATCTCTAGGGTTAATGGAGAATGGTCCAAAAAAGAGAAAATATCCAGTGTATGACAGTTGTGTGGACAGAAATTTGGAGTAAACAATATGAAAGCATTGATCATCCTGCCTTGTATCAGTGGTTCAGGCTGCTTGTGGTGTAATGGTGTGGGGGACATTTTCTTGGCACACTTTAGGCCCCTTAGTACCAATTGAGCATGGTATAAACGCGACAGCCTACCTGAGTATTACTACTGACCATATACTTCCCTTTTATGACCACAGTGGACCAATCTTCTGATGATACTTCCTGCAGGATAATGCCCCATGTCACATGACATCATCTCATACATGACAATGAGGTCACTGGACTCCAATGGCCTCCACAGTCACCAGATCTCATTCAATAGATCACCGCTGAGATGTGGTGAAACGGGAGAGTCTCAAATCTGCAGCAACTGCGTAATGTCATCATGTCCATATGGACGAACTGTGTGATGTCATCATGTCCATATGGAGAAACTGTGTGATGTCATCATGTCCATATGGAGGAACTGTGTGATGTCATCATGTCCATATGGAGGAACTGAGTGATGTCATCATGTCCATATGGAGGAACTGTGTGATGTCATCATGTCCATATGGACCAAAATCTCTGAGGAATGTTTTCTGCACCTTGTAGAATGTATTTCACGAAAAATAAAGGCAAAAGGGGGGCCAACACGGTACTTGCAAAAACTTGCAACAACATGAAAGCATGAATCTATCCTGCTGTGTATCATGGTTCAGGCTGGTGGCGGTGTTATAGTGTGGAGGACAGCCTCTTGGCACACTTTAGAATGTATGCCACACAGAATAAAGGCAAAAGGGTGTCCAGCCCAGTACTAGCAAGTTCTATCCAGTAATAAAGTAGCCATTGAGAGTATATATTGTATATATGTAAACAGAACTTAACTGAAAAGAAAATGCTGACTGTAAAATCACAAAATCCAATACAAGTCTTATAAGGGAACGCTAATACCCCCTATTCAAAATAGTTCTACTGTCTGTGGGTGTCTCTTCATGTGTAAATTTCTTCTAGTTTGAATGCCACATGCTAAGAATTCTATTTTAACATTTGCTTTACCTAAAGAGGAAGTAAGAATCCTCAGTGACAGTGAATGGTAACCTTTTGCAAATATTCACTGCTTATTTCAACAGAACGGGGCTGATCATACACGCCGGCCTCCGCATGATTTGGAACAAGGATTGGCAGAATCTATAAAAACTGACAGTGTGTTCTTTTTAGAAAAAGAAAAAAAAAGTCATCTAGGTAAGGTTTATCTCCGGAGTTCAGCCTTGCTGAACCACACAGCTATCACGCTGACATTTCTGACAGCCTATGCTATTTTATTTTTTTTTTTTTAATCTCCGCTCTGAAACATGATGGATCACGTCAAGAAAGTTCTTAAATTTCAGGACATGCTCGGAATGCCCAATCCGGAACAAGAAGATTATGCAGATGCAACGAGTGATTACCGAAGCGCCGCAAAACCTTTACCTCCGGTTTGGTTCAAACACAAGCAAAGTGCGTTGGCAGGCGAAGAAAGCCGAAGCGTTCTCTGTTCATTGAAGGCTTTTTTGGTTTTTTTACATAAGTAAATCCGGCCAATGAAGTTTTGATATTTTAATGAAGCAGATGTCACCGGGAATGTAACATGTAAAAAAAAAGGTCTTTTTAACTTTTCTTTCCACAACACAAAACACTGAGGGTAAGAGCTTGTTCTTGACACTGGGTGGCACGTAATTAACACCTTCATCTGGCAGCTGCAAATAGGCAACAAAATGGGTAAAAATATCAACGATTCACACAAGAGAAATCTGAGGATGCTACAAATCTGTTTTAGAAAAAGACCATATCGAATGTGTCACAATCAATTAGCAAAGACGAGTTTCAGCATGTCTTCGAGCAGTGTTTCCCAACCAGAGTGCCTTCAGCTGTTGCAAAATTACAACTTCCAGCATGTCAAAGGCTGTCTGGGCCTGCTAGGAGTAGTTTTGCAACAGCTGAAAGGGCCTTGGTTGGATACCTATTGTTAGTAATGTATGTATCATCTTCCGAAATCACTGCAATCTAACAATGCCGGTGTGTAATGCCATCTAGTGAATAATTTATAGGAGTTCTCCTGAATACGAATGCCTAGAGAAAAGCCATGCGAGTGTTGTGGGAGGCCAAACATTTAATGGTGACTATATGGCTACTATTTTAGGCCTATCAAGCTTATGCTTCATTCATTGACATTAATCGGGTCTGTTGGATTTCCATCCTAGTGTCTGTAACTTTAGTTAACAACCCAGCACTGCATGTTAGGTTATTTTGTTCAGTGTATTTTTTTTTTCTAACGGAATCTGCAATGCATAATTAGTTTTTGCTAAAAAATTAATGGATCAATAGTACAAGTACTACAAGTACATTTGTAGTATATCTTACTAGACAAAAATGATTCTTTCTCCAGCTATCAAGCTTCTTCCCTCTCCCCTTTCTCCTGTAAGACTGTATTCCAATCTGAAAATCAGCTCAGCTTTGTTGACAAGCAATACAAGCCTACGAAGGGGGGAGGAGGGAGATCCGCCCACCCGCTCTGGGAGAACTGAAAATTAAAGATGATGCCTGCAGACTAATTTTTAACAAATAGGCAAAAATAAAATAGGCTGTAAACATAAAAAAATCTGTTGTAAAATGTCAAAAAAGGTCACTGTTATGTAGATTTTTTTCACTAATTTGTATAATTTATTTTTATTTTTTGAAAAATGGCCGATCTTTGTACTGCTACAAAAAGTGGCTGAAAAAACAGTTTGTGAACATTGCCTCAGTCAAAGTGTATTTCCAAAGGTAAGGACAATAAACAAATTCCTTCTATGATGGTATCAGTGAGGCAATCATGCTTTTTTTTTCCCTTATGGCTGTGACAGATCCTCATTGTAATCTAAGGGGGATTAGTTTTAAGGGGGAAGTATTAATTGATTAGTATTAAGGGGGAAGAGGCAATAATATAGTGGGACCTTTCTACTTTCATGAGTAAATCATGAGCCATCGTTCCAGGTGTTTTTTTTTCCTGTTCTCCTGGGCTATACCCAAAAGGGAGATATACCAATCAAAGTTGATAGGGTGGAGAAAAAACAATGGGGCTAAAGCAGCATGTAGGGCACGTCATTTAACAAACTTGCCTTCTTCTTCTGATATTTATGCTCCTTTCCTACCCTTGACCGCTCATTACCTAGGTTACAGATCACCACTACACTCTAGAAGTGGTGGTAAGGCCCGACCACTTCTGTCACCTAGGCAATGAGCTGCCAAGGGATGGGAAGGAGCAGGAATATCAGGACCAGTCCAACTTTGTTAATTGAGATGAAATTACCCCCTCAAGGCAATGGCCGTTTCACACATTGTCTAATTTGTGTTAAAGGTAAGGACAGTAATTTTTTTATGTGCAAGAACACAAATGTCGCCATTTCTTTTGTCTTTGTGGACTATCTGGGAAAAATACGGAAAGTTAACTAATTGCTAAAGATAGATGGACTGGGAAATGGAAGTGTATGCTTTCTGTACCTGGGAGTCAAAGATGTTGACTTCGTAACATGCAAATACAGAAGTCTAGAAGTAGATTCCCAAAAATAAAGACAGGTGAAGTCCGGAGCAGAAAGGGTTTAAAAAGAACAGCTGCACACGATTACTACAAATATGTATTTAATACTAAACACAAAACTGAATAAAATTCACAAGGTTTATATAATATCATCTATAATGAACAAGATTCTTGATGTATTCTAAAAATAATAGTTGTGTTACAGCATTCATCATGATTTGTGGGGTTTGTATTTCTCCACTGTATTTTTTGATCATGTAAAGGTTACCCTCCGAGACTGAGTAATGCAATGACATCAGAACTATTATATTAGCAAAAAGCTATCGGAAATGTTAATTCTTTCTATTTCTGAAAAGAAAAAAAAGAACTCACATCTAATCTGTGATGAATGATAGGAAAGAGCGGGTAATTCTATACATTAATCCTGATCCAGACACAGGCAAGGGACAGAAAAAGGAGCTTAGCTGTGTATTAAAGCATGCAGGAAATATGATCTTTGTGCAATGTCAGTAGCTATATCCAGCACATCTGTATAATGTCATAAACTCAGAATAAATTTTATTTTGATGTAATGTTGAACATTTTTGTAGTTTTAAAGCCAATCCTATAGCTCAAATATAACCAATGTTGTTACATGACAGCTGGTGCACACTAAAGACTTTGGTTCTCACGTTGCCTTTGTCCTTCAAACACCTGACCTTCACAGAGTACAACCCATACTTTAAAGAAAATCTGTCAATTCTTTAAAATACTCAGAGCTGCAAATACGGTAGATAAAACAAATCATACCTGTCTCTTAGCTGATGGATATTTGCAAAGTTATAAAACTATGCTTTCCTTCTAAGCTCAAGTGCAGTAGAGGTTGTGTTGAGCTACACCAAGCATGCATTGTCCCTGTCTCACCTTCCCTTCATGATTGATATACAAGGCTCAGTGCTGGAAGCCAAGCAAGGGGGGGGGGGAGGGAGAAGACATGCATGCAGCAGCTCAGCACTGCTTCTACAACCATTGAGCTACAAAGAAAAAAATGATTTTTTTAACTTTGCAAACAGCTAAAAAACAGGTATAATTAGTTGTATTATATTTATCAGCTATCTGCCCATGTCTGTAGCTCTGAGCATGCTATAGAGCTGACCGATTTATTTTAAATGTGCACAGTCACTTAAAAAAAAATTGACAGGTTTTAGTGCTGTAACAGCTGGTGATGTAAAATGCAGAATGTAGAACATTGGGGTACTGGTGATTTAGTTCTTCTGAGATGTATTATAAGAAAATATATATGAGTTAAGTTTACTTAAAATATTATAAAAGGTCACATTTACATCTAGATGGCATATACTGAAAGTCGGTTTATACAAAATAAAGTATAAAGAATATAGTGTAACATAAATTACCACTTGCAACTGATACAGTTAATAGTTCATACACATGTGTCCTTTACACTTTTTATTATACAAACTTTCAATATATGCTACTAAGTAGGTATCCTTACAATATTTTAAGTTAGTTCTAATAAACTCCTATTCCCACATGGATTAACATTTTTTTTAATAACATTTCATATAATATATCCCAGAAGACCTAGAGCGCCAGTACCCCAGGAGACAGTTTCAACTCTATGGAAGGCATCTGATGCAGTAAGATGGAGATCACAATTACAGAAAGACAAGGAGAGAAGCATTTAGCTGAGCACTTCTTCCAGCTATATCTAATGATCAGTGGAGGTCACAGCACTGAGACACCAACTGTTCAAAACTTTTGACACATCTCTAGGACATGTCAAAGGTGAGAGGGTCACTTTAAAGGAGATATCTCACGTAGAACTTTTTTTTCCAAAATGTCCGGTCTGCCTGCAAATAAAACAATAAGGAGGACTCACCTACCACTGCTTCCCCCGGTGTCCCAGTATCTCGCTCCATTCCTCCGCATTCTTCCTAGTCAGGCAGTGGTCAGTGCTTAATGCTGCCGGTCAGAAAATTGCCCAGCGGCAGCAATGTCGTACCTCGGCCGGTCGTACCTCGGCTCTGGGGAGCACTCTAGCTCTTATCTGGGGAGCATTCTAGCTCTTATCTGGGGAGCATTCTAGCTCTTATCTGGGGAGCACTCTAGCTCTTATCTGGGGAGCACCCTAGCTCTTATCTGGGGATCACTCTAGCTCTTATCTGGGATGCACTCTATCGGTAACTGTATATCCCTAATTTCTGGTCTTTGTCTTTAAATTTTATATCAAGTTACACTTTGCTATAACAAATATATTCTCTATAACAGTTTGGCTCAGGTATGTTATAGGTTAGATACATTGTGAGACACCCTTCTTACATTAGCCCTGATTTACTAAGAGTGGAGTGTAGGTTTTTTGTGGGTTTTAACTCCCTACAATCTTTTTATTTACTAAAGCTTCCATACATTTTCCACTTTCCCTACATTTTGCTTTTGTTTCTACACATGTTCTGATCTGTTGGGTTTTCCTCAGCTGAAATCCACCACATTTCCTGTGGAAACCTTAGTAAATATGTTGAGTTTTTGTGAAAATGTCAGGCCACGCCCCCTTTCAGTTACCACACCCCCTTTCCAGTCAGCCACGGCCTTTTCGGGTTTTCTTGGTAAAGTGGAGAGTTAGTCTGTTTTTTTTCCATTCTGGCGCAAATTCTGCCACAGACAGAATTCCTGGCGCAATGCACCAGAATCTGGCGCACAACCTGACAAAACATGTCGGGTTTGCAATAGTAAATGAGGGCCATTATCGTTGAAAGAAGCTTGTCAGGAATTTAACATTGTCTGAATTCAAGGACCCTATCAAGGGTCTATCAACAAGGTGACGTGGCCAAGGCACTCATCGTCTTTAGTCTGTACATAGGCAGTTTTAGTCACAAAAGGCCCTTTATGGTACTGCACACAAAATACTTAGACACTACAGATGTTATAAAAAGAATGGCAAAAGCAGGGAAATAATTACTTCACATTTTTTTTAAATGATTTTTAAGGCGTAACTGTAACTTCTGACATGTCACAAAGTTTTGATCAGTCAGGGTTTCAGTGTTGAGAAATATAAGTCAGGAGAAGTGCGCGGTCTGAAGGAAGGCGTTTTTTTTTTTTTTAATAGGAACACAGTTTTTAAGGCCTAAAAAAGACATTCCTCTATCCATTTCAGCCTATCACCCTATAGTAGGGATGTCCTTATACCAATATTTTTTCAGACTAAGTACGGGTATCAATATTTTTTTTTTAAAGTACAAATACCAAGTACTGATACTTTTTCAATGTCATGTGACAGTAGAGGTACCACTAGACTAGTGTTTTCCAACCAGGGTGCCTCCAACTGTTGCATTACTACAACTTCCAGCATGCACGGACAGCCAAAGACTTTGTAAAACCTCAGGCGAAAGTCAAAGATGAGGCCTCCACTGACAATTAAGACTACCAGTAGTTAGGTAGGATATCCCCCACCTGTTAGGTAGAAGCCCCGAGTAGATGGGTAGGTAGGGAATCCCCCTATTAGGTTAAAATCTCCAGTAGGTAGGTAAGTGGAAAACCCTCCCTTTTTAGGTAGAAGCCCCAGTAGTAAGGTAATCAGGTAGGTAGGGAACCTCCTATTTGGCAAAATGATCCCTATGGAAGCCATCAGGGTAGTATAGGCAGAACTACCATCAGAGTTTAAAAAAAAATTAGGGGCCTGTTGTTGCCACCACCCTCCTCCAACATATCTGGGGGGTAGTATGGGAAGCATGTCCCCCGAGTGCAGGGAGGAATCTGTTATCTGTGAAGAGCAATCTTTCTTTCACCGATTTACAACAAAAGGGTTAAGGACCTTCCTGTGAGTCACATTGCTTCACAGGTCCTACAACAATGTGCACAGGAAAAGGACAGGCAATATGCTGTGTGTATAAAGGATGTCTTATCCTCTAGTCACTTCCAGAGCTTTAGTCATTATTCCACTGTTACATCATGTCTTCTCCTTTAGTCACCTCCTGAGCTGCAATCACTATTCTGCTGTTACATCATGACTTATCCTTTAGTCACCTCCAGAGTTGCAATCACTAATCTGTTACATCATGTCTTATCCTCCAGTCACCTCCTGAGCTGCAGTCACTTTTCTGCTCTTACACCATGGCTTATCCTTTAGTCACCTCCAGAGCTGCAATCACTAATCTTCTGTTCCACCATGTCTTATCCTCCAGTCACCTCCTGAGCTGCAGTCACTTTTCTGCTCTTACATCATGGCTTATGCTCCAGTCACCTCCAGAGCTGTACTCCCTATTCTGTTGTTACATCATGTCTTATCCTCCAGTCGCCTTCTGAGCGGCAGTAACTATTATTTTCTTACATCGTGTCTTATCCGCCAGTCACCTCCAGAGCTGCACTTACATCATGTCTTATCCTCCAGTCACCTCCAGCACTTCACTTACTATCTGCTGTTACATTATGTCTTATTCTTCAGTCACCTCTAAAGCTGCACTCACTATTCTGCTCTTACATCATGTCTTATCATCCAGTCACCTCCAGAGCTGCGCTCACTATTTTGTTGCTATACCATGTCTTATCCTCCAGTCACCTTCACAGCTGCACTTACTATTCTGCTGTTACATCAAAAGTTAATCACCAGTCACATACACACCCTACACGACAAAAACTCTTCCCTCTAAAAATAAGTTTTTTAAATACATTATATGTACCCTCAATGTGACTCCAAAAATTCCCTAATATAGCTTAATATACAAATACAGTGGTGGTAAAACTAACAAAATCTTTAGGCAAAAGATAATAGCCACATTATACGTACAAATGGGAAGAGTGTTTGGAAAGGGGGGCCCAGGTACTCCAATGTAAGGGGCCCCAAAGTTCCTGATGGCATGTCTGCCCCCAGCCTTTAGGTAAATGCCCTCATTAAGTAGTTTCCCCTAATAAGGCCCCTTCTAAAAAACATAAATAAATAACAATCCCATTCACTTTCCTCTGCACTTGTGCTGAGGCCTCTACATCCTCCATCTGTTAGTGGTGCAGGACCTTCATCTGCAAGCTGGATTGGTGCAGGACCTACTGTGCAATGAAATTACTTCAGAACACAGCAGGTCCTGCACAAGTCCAGATAATGAAGTGAACAATAAAGAGGCCTCAGTGTGGGAGCATAGGGGAAAGTAAAGGGGATTTTACCTCATTTTTTTCCCACAATCCATCCTGGAAAGATACTTTATGGGATATTTTCAGCCTATGAATATTAAAAACATGGAGCCGAAATCTTATCTGCAAACTTCATTCCTTGTTTTAAAAAGTTGATATAAATATATATTTTTTTTATCTTCACCTTAAATCACATCTTCGTTCTTTACAAAGCAGTAAATCTTATTCCAATAACACATTTTTATTTTACTTTCCTATTGTGTAAGGAAACTTTATATTGCTTTCAACTACTGTCCCGTAATCGTAAGAAACATTCATTTTGCACGGCAGGGTTCAATAATCACAATGCAGTTAGTGGCAGCTGGGTGTATCTTTTTTTTAAATGCTCAATCCAATCAAACACAAATGCACCGCGCTACAACAAACATTTAATACAACCGTCACCAGGAGGCCACTTAGCAAAGCGTTGTGCTCCATTCATCGCCGTGAACTTTCACTGTCGCAATTATAATGCAATAAATCACAGAGCTCTAATACTTTAACATAAAAAACAGTAAATCTGTTATATTTCTTCAATGCTTTTGATAACGCTAATGGTTTTTATAATTGCTAAAGGAACACTATCTGGAGTAGTAATGTTAACAAAATGATCAATTCATCCGCTATTAAAAAAAATGTAAAGAGTTAAAGTGTATTTTTTTTTCTTTTTGTTAATACAAAAGATCACTTTATGCAAAACTTACTGCTCACCCCAGGTCTACTTTTTCCAATGTAAGCGGGAAGACCTGACATCAGTGAATTTCTAAAGTTTAAAGGGGAGGTTTCATCACGTCAACCACCTGTCCTTGTTTCTTAAAATACCATATGAGTCGCGAGGGGGCTATAAGTTATTAAGTAGATGGTACTATGTCCCTGCCAAAATCTATAAAATATTTCCTACAGCATCAACCCTGTGCTAGAGGTATGGAAGGGATGAGGATACGCTGTACCTTGCCTTTTGGATGTGCCCCAAGTTGCAAGGGTTCTGGGAGGAGGTACATGCGAACATTAGAGTCCTAAATCACACCGTCTGTTTCTACGAAATGTTTTGGATTTTCCTCTTAAGATGTATGGGAAATTGATCCAGAAATTCCTGATTAATGCTGCCCCCGTGGCTTGCATCCCAGCTCCTCAGAAGTCTTCTATCCACCTTCCCTACAGCATTACGTACATAAGGTTGATGAGATTCAAAGGATGAAGAACCTGACTGAGCCACTACGAAATAGGTCAGATTGGTGTACAGATATGTGGGCTCCTTGGTCTGTCATCGAGTGCTCTTAGGAGTATAAGGCCCCATTATCTTCCAATGAAATTTTGGGCAGGGTAACAGATTTACTATGGGTGATATCTAGGACCTGGAACTTCATTTCCTCCTCTCCTGTGACCCCCCCCCCCACTCTCCTTCTCCTCTCCTTCTTCTTTCCTATGTTTCCTTAAGGTTTTCTATGTTTCTCCAGCTCATATATGTTTGTGTAGGTTCTGTCCAATATCAACAAATGTTTCCATTCACTTGAAAAGGCCTGTCACAGCCTCTTGATAAAGCATTTCTTTTGCTATAAGTCAGAAGAGCTGACTAAGGGCATTACAGATCGAAACGCGTAGGCCATCTGTTCTGTGTATCCTACTTTTATTGATGCCAAAATAAAGAAGAGATTTTACCTGCCTTCCTCGTGCTGGACATTTTTCCATTTTGCTGTCTACTTACAGATGGGAACGCCACCCACCAGTCTGAGCACGGGAACCAGAGGAGAGGGACGGAGCTGATTGTGAGTGTTACTTTTCCACCACCTATATATATCGATTGGGTGGTGATGGGGGTTTCGGCATTGATTAAAACTTTTGGCATATCTGTGTGACTGTAAAATTTTAAGGTGGCTTGGCCAAGTGTGAATGTGCTTTCAATGAGGAGAGGAGATACCTTTGGTGGTGGCGTATCTCCTGTAAAAACAAAGGATCAAGCCACCACCCATTATGCCCGATCCTTCTTTCCTCAGACATCTCCTGTTTGAGGAGAGTCATAATAGTCCTATACACTTAAAAGGTTGGCTGGACCAAAATCAGTGGGTTCATCCAATGTGCCTGGCTTCCTTTGCTGAGTATTCGAGAAAAGGTGAATTTTCTGTTTGCCTTCAGTTTATCTCATGTTGACTTTCATATACACCTGAGTTCTCATGTCTTGTTATTGTTCACCTCTTATTTATCTGGTCATTTACCCATCAACTGCTCCCAAAACTGCAATATTATCAACACAATCTCATTTCCGCTAGACTCCCCAGGCTATGTAGCAGATTTTCTCTATCACTTTCTCAATAGACTGTCAATTCTTCTTATTATTATGTTATTGTTCCTTTCTTCAATCTTTTCTATGTCATATATAATAGTAAAGAATAATATCTTGTTATGTGAACCTTTATGGACCTAGCAACAAACAAGGCATTATGTCATAAAAAAATGAAAAAAAAGTTGATGTTATAGTAGAACATAATGGAGGAGGTTTGTCAATGTAACAAACCCATCAATAAGTGGTGACTGTTTGTGCATGTTACGCCTAGCGCTCCGGGTCCCCGCTCCTCCCCGGAGCGCTCACGGCGTCTTTCTCCCTGCAGCGCCCCAGTCAGTCCCGCTGACCGGGAGCGCTGCACTGTCATGGCCGTCGGGGATGCGATTCGCACAGCGGGACGCGCCCGCTCGCGAATCGCATCCCAGGTCACTTACCCGTCCCGGTCCCCTGCTGTCTTGTGCTGGCGCGCGCGGCTCCGCTCTCTAGGGCGCGCGCGCGCCAGCTCTCTGAGACTTAAAGGGCCAGTGCACCAATGATTGGTGCCTGGCCCAATTAGCTTAATTGGCTTCCATCTGCTCCCTGGCTATATCTGATCTCCTCCCTTGCACTCCCTTGCCGGATCTTGTTGCCTTGTGCCAGTGAAAGCGTTAAGTGTGTCCAAAGCCTGTGTTACCTGAACCCTTGCTATCCATCTTGACTACGAACCTTGCCGCCTGCCCCCGACCTTCTGCTACGTCTGACCTTGCCTCTGCCTAGTCCTTCTGTCCCACGCCTTCTCAGCAGTCAGCGAGGTAGAGCCGTTGCTAGTGGATACGACCTGGTTGCTACTGCCGCAGCAAGACCATCCCGCTTTGCGGCGGGCTCTGGTGAACACCAGTAGCCTCTTAGAACCGGTCCACTAGCACGGTCCACGCCAATCCCTCGCTGACACAGAGGATCCACTACCTGGAAGCCGAATCGTGACAGTAGATTCGGCCATGGATCCCGCTGAGGTGCCGCTGCCAAGTCTCGTTGACCTTCCCACGGTGGTCGCTCAGCAATCGCAGCAGATTGCCCAACAAGGACAGCAGCTGTCGCAGTTGACCGCCATGTTACAGCAACTTCTGCCTCTGCTACAGCAGCAACCATCTCCTCCGCCAGCTCCTGCACCTCCTCCGCAGCGAGTGGCCGCTCCTAGCCCCCGCTTGTCCCTGCCGGACAAATTTGATGGGGACTCTAAACTCTGCCGTGGATTTTTGTCTCAGTGTTCCCTGCATATGGAGATGTTGTCGGACTTGTTTCCTACAGAACGGTCTAAGGTGGCGTTCGTAGTGAGCCTTCTTTCAGGAAAGGCCTTGTCTTGGGCCACACCGCTCTGGGACCGCAATGATCCTGCCACAGCCACAGTCCAGTCCTTCTTCACTGAACTCCGGAGTGTCTTCGAGGAGCCTGCCCGAGCTTCTTCTGCCGAGACTGCCCTGTTGAACCTGGTCCAGGGTAATTCTTCAGTGGGCGAGTACGCCATCCAATTTCGTACTCTTGCTTCCGAATTATCATGGAATAACGAGGCTCTCTGCGCGACCTTTAAAAAAGGCCTATCCAGTCGCATCAAGGATGTGCTGGCCGCACGAGAGATTCCTGCCAACCTGCAAGAACTCATCCATTTGGCTACCCGCATTGACATGCGTTTTTCTGAGCGACACCAAGAGCTCCGCCAGGAAAAAGACTTAGATCTCTGGGCACCTCTCCCACAGTATCCGTTGCAATCTACGCCTGGGCCTCCCGCCGAGGAGGCCATGCAAGTGGATCGGTCTCGCCTGACCCAGGAAGAGAGGAATCGCCGTAGGGAAGAAAATCTTTGTCTGTACTGTGCCAGTACCGAGCATTTCCTGGTGGATTGCCCTATTCGTCCTCCACGTCTGGGAAACGCACGCACGCACCCTGCTCACGTGGGTGTGGCGTCTCTTGGTTCTAAGTCTGCTTCTCCACGTCTCACGGTGCCCGTGCGGATTTCTCCTTCAGCCAACTCCTCCCTCTCAGCCGTGGCCTGCTTGGACTCTGGTGCCTGTGGGAATTTTATTCTGGATTCTCTGGTGAATAAATTCCGCATCCCGGTGACCCGTCTCGTCAAGCCGCTCTACATTTCCGCGGTCAACGGAGTCAGATTGGATTGCACCGTGCGTTACCGCACAGAACCCCTCCTGATGTGTATTGGACCCCATCGCGAAGTGATTGAGCTCTTCGTCCTCCCCAACTGTACCTCTGAGGTCCTCCTCGGTCTGCCATGGCTCCGCCTTCATTCTCCCACCCTTGATTGGACCACCGGGGAGATCAAGAACTGGGACTCTGCCTGCCTTAGGAAGTGCCTCTCCCCCCCTCCCAGTCCCGTCAGGCAAGCCTCTGTGCCTCCTCATGGCTCCCGTCCTTGTGTCACCCTGCCCCGTGCCAAGCTTCACCCTCTGCCCTCCCTCCCCATTCCAACTCCTGCTGTACTGCCTGCCGTTGAGGAAACCCTCCATTCTTTCCCGGTGTCCTCATCCCATGGGAGGCAGTTACCGGACAAAAAAAAGGGGAGACCTAAGGGGGGGGGTACTGTTACGCCTAGCGCTCCGGGTCCCCGCTCCTCCCCCGAGCGCTCACGGCGTCTTTCTCCCTGCAGCGCCCCGGTCAGTCCCGCTGACCGGGAGCGCTGCACTGTCATGGCCGTCGGGGATGCGATTCGCACAGCGGGACGCGCCCGCTCGCGAATCGCATCCCAGGTCACTTACCCGTCCCGGTCCCCTGCTGTCTTGTGCTGGCGCGCGCGGCTCCGCTCTCTAGGGCGCGCGCGCGCCAGCTCTCTGAGACTTAAAGGGCCAGTGCACCAATGATTGGTGCCTGGCCCAATTAGCTTAATTGGCTTCCATCTGCTCCCTGGCTATATCTGATCTCCTCCCTTGCACTCCCTTGCCGGATCTTGTTGCCTTGTGCCAGTGAAAGCGTTTAGTGTGTCCAAAGCCTGTGTTACCTGAACCCTTGCTATCCATCTTGACTACGAACCTTGCCGCCTGCCCCCGACCTTCTGCTACGTCTGACCTTGCCTCTGCCTAGTCCTTCTGTCCCACGCCTTCTCAGCAGTCAGCGAGGTAGAGCCGTTGCTAGTGGATACGACCTGGTTGCTACTGCCGCAGCAAGACCATCCCGCTTTGCGGCGGGCTCTGGTGAACACCAGTAGCCTCTTAGAACCGGTCCACTAGCACGGTCCACGCCAATCCCTCGCTGACACAGAGGATCCACTACCTGGAAGCCGAATCGTGACAGTGCATCTACGCTGCAATCACCAAGTGGGTGAGCATTGTTAAGGGGGGTTTGGAGCATGGCATGGCACAAATGGGGCATAGAAGAAAATTTTCATTTTCAAAGCTGCCTAAGATATGGCTGATTTATTGAGAGGCATGTGCCACTTGATAACTCTGATGTGGTTGAGAGGGGCGTAACAGAGTGGGTCCGGGTAGGCTTCAAACTAACAGCGTGACATGCATGAAGGAGGTCATATGAGCCATAGGGCAGCTGGGAAAGTTGAAAATTGTTAGGGCTCAGCCCAGTTTTCTTCATAACACCGGAAGTGCCACAGCTCGCATTGCGGGACGCGCACACATGGGAGCCCCGGACTGCCACTTACCTTCCGTCCCATTTTCTTCTGGTCCCGCTGGCCCTTCTCGTCACATTGCAGGGCTCGCTCGCTTGTGAGCCCCGCTCTGTTCCTCTTCTCCTGCCCGTCTTGGCCAATGCGTGTCCCTGCCTCCTAGGTCGCGTGCCCGTCGGCTTTTCTAAATTTAAAGGGCCTGTGCACCAATAATTGGTGCATGTCACAAACCTACCCTATTTAGTTCCGGCACTTCCTCCTGTTCCCTGCCAGACCTTTTTGCCCTAGTTGCCAAGAGAAAGAGTTTATATTGTTTACTGACCTTGCTCCTGTGCCGCCTGCCTTCTGACCTACTATGTGACCTGACCTTGTTTCATTGCCGCCTGTCCTGACCTCCTGCCAGTCCTGACTACGTCTTTGCCTCATCTTTCCTGTGCCTCGTTATACCTCAGCTGCCTGTGGGGACGATTCATAACAGGGGTATTGACCTGGGTGCCGCCTGCCGCAGCAAGTCCATCCTGCTTGGTGGCAGGCTCTGGTGAAAATCAGCGGCACCTTAGACTCCGCTCCCTGGTACGGCCCAAGCCATCTTCCTCACAGGTCAGTGGATCCACCTACCTAAACCGTTACATAAACTATGGTGCCTTGCCAGCAGCCATACCACCAGTTCAACTGTGACTTGTTTATTAGAGCTCATAAACACTACAGAAATTCTGCTCAAAATGATTCCAAGCAGAATTTGCTGCACTGTGCTCTCTATGGAACTTCCGAAGCAGATACAGATGCTGCTGGAAGAATGAACATGTTGATTCTTTTGGTGGACTACTGCCAAGACCTACCTTCGGACAGCTCTTGATGCACGCACAGCCATTAAGCTCCAATTACGGCGAGGGATACTGCAAGTAGAATTTCCATTGAGTGCATGAGCCCCATGTCTCATTCACAGTAAAGTGGTTTGAAGGTAACTGTTTCTGTGTCTGTGCCCCCTGCCTTTCATGCCATTCCTACTGCTGAAATGAAGAGTGAGAGCGCTCCACAGTGCAATTAAAACCAGGGCATACAAATAAGGAAGATATGTAAAACCGCTCACCCTGATAAGTTGTGTAGCCCCATACACAACAATTGTATGCAGTGTAAGTAAAGTAGAGAAGTCCGCTGCCCTCCGGATAGATAATGTACAAGGATAGATATGGCTTCAACGTAAACGCCGGCTCAGCTAGGCGCAGGAGCAACTCAAGGTGCAACCAATAGTAAGGATAAAAACTTTATTCCCAGGATGAAATGCGTTTCACTGCGCTTGCATAGCTTCTTCAGGCATAACAAACAAGAGTAAGGTGCTAGTTTAAAAGGGTGGATATTAACCCCTTCAAAACCTGAGCACAGGATTGAAGGTAAGAAATCACAAAAAAATCATACAAAAGGGTCTATAAATACTGTACATAATTATAAAAATACAATGCATGATCTATGAGGCAAATATCTTAAAATATTAAATGAAAAAACGGAAGAATAATGATAAATAAAGAAAAATAAATACAGAGGACATTTTTAAAAATTGGAAATATATAAAATATATATAATCGCATGTTGGGAGGCCAAATGTGAACAGCAACTAAGCTGCATAATCACATTTGTGCATCACTCAATTACTGAACATTCTCTATAATTTATGAGAAATTAGGGCATGAATGAAATAATAGAGAATGTTCGGTAATTGAGTGATGCACAAATGTGATTATACAGCTTAGTTGCTGTTCACATTTGGCCTCACAACCTGCGATTTTATATATTTTATATATTTCCTATTTTTACAAATTTTCTCTGTATTTCTTTTTCTTTATTTATCATTATTCTTCTGTGTTTTTAATATTTTAAGATATTTGCCTAACAGATAATGCATTATGTTTTTATAATTATGTAAAGTATTTATAGAGCGTTTTTTAAGATTTTTTTTGTAATTTCTTACCCCAGGTTTTGAAGGGGTTAATATCCACCCTTATAAACTAGCACCTTACTCTTGTTTGTTATGCCTGAAGAAGCTGCGCAAGCACAGTGAAACTCGTTGCATCCTGGGAATAAAGTTTTTATCCTTACTATTGGCTGCACCTTGAGTTGCTCCTGCGCCTAGCTGAGCCGGAGTTCACGTTGAAGCCATTTCTATCCTTGTACATTCCTACTGTTGAGTAGTCACTGTCAGATCCCTCTCTTTTACCCATGCACCCAGTCCTCATGCTGCTTTATAAATATTCCTCAAATGCAACTAATATGCAGAAATCAAGTGTATTCATTCCACAGTGGCTAGACAGGGTCCCATAAACCCTACAAAGACATTTCCTATCCATTTGCCATATTAGGCTATTTGGAGATAAAACTAGACCAAATGTATTAAGAGGAGTAAGATTCAATAGCTGCCCATGCACCACATTCTAGAATAAGCCAGAGTAGATTTTTGCTATAGGTCAAGCTAATTTTCTGTTATCAATAATAATAAAGGAAGCCACTCCCCTTTCGGGCAAGCCCCACCCTCTTTTCAGAAAAGTATCGTTAACGATGCACATATGCAAATAGTTGCCAATTTTTGTGCAAAATGAGAAAAACTGTCAAAACTTCCCCATGTGTTTTTTTCTAATTTTCCCCACTGACTGATTTGTAGATTAAAATTTTCAATAGTCTTCCAATGGAACACATTGGCCAGAAGCCTAGATTGGAGAGGAACACGTTGCCTTTGTACTCATATCTCTTCACATGAGTATATTTCTCCATTGAGTCTTTCGTCACGTTTTCATTTGCTGCTTTGATATCTCTGTCTACTCCAATTATTTAAGGGAACGGTATATAGAAAAAACAGGTTCACTTTGAAATAAAGATCTTTCAGCAATATTATTTCTAAAATGTCCCCATCTTCAATACAATAACAGAATCTAATAATAACCTCTACATAGTGCCGACATATTCTGATGCAGTATATATTTCAGAAGGTACATGTAGAAACAAAACCAGACATTACAGAGTAACATAACTAACAATTCAACCATTAAGGGAAATCCGGACAAAAGAGGTAAAATCTCTTGTTTTACAATGGTTCTGTCACCTGGTATACTCATTAGGGGAACATACAGCTGGATGAGTCAGGTCGCAGCCATTTTCCGTGTATGCACAAAGACATGAAGTTATGGTGCAAGGAGCTTGGAGGACACTGTTAAATAACAGTTAAAGGGAAGGGGGGGGGGGTAAAAAGAAGAGAGAGCATGTATTAAATGCTATAGGCCTGTGTAGATAGAGGAGTTTTTAGAACATGTCTAAAGGGTACCTGTCAGCAGATAAATATGCCCATTGCTAGTTGGGCTTGGCATCAGGATTCCAGGTATACCTGTTTATCTCCATAGTCCTTTCCAGCACTTAGATATGACTTTTTGTTATTATGCAAATGAGGCTCAAAAGTCCAGGGGGAGTTCCCCAGCATGGTAAGAGCCCAGTTAGGCCATGTTCACATGGCAGAATTTCAGTGCCAGATTCGGCATTGAAATCTGGCACAGAGATTCCGCTGCAGCAGAGTCCCATTGAATTCAATGGGATTCTGCTGCTTTGTGTACAAGGCGGAATTTCCGTGCCAGATGTTTCCAACACAGAAATTCCAATTTCAGTGTCCACACAAAGAATGAACACATTCATTCTTTGTGTGCAGTCTGCACGGAATACATAGCTGTCTATGAGACGGCGCATTCCTGTGCGGTCCTAGCGCCGGCATGTTATGCAGGCGCCCCGCAGTGTCTGGAATAGCCGCACGGAGGTTCGGAGATGTGTGAACATAGCTTTTATGTCAGCTCATTTCCCCTTAATTACGCTCACAGGGCCACTTGAATTCACCGACCCTGTTTGACTTCCTAGATAAGGAGGAGATGGGTTGGACTTACCTGGGCTCTTGCCATGTTTGGGAGCATCCTCTGGTTGCCTGAAACTTATTTGTATACTAACAAAAAAAGGCCTGGGATCTTGATGATTAGCCCTATCTAACAAGGGGCCAACAGGCTTGGACACCAGGAAGAAGGCAGTTACATTACAGTGCCACTTAGCCTATCACCGGCTGAGGCAGTACATTGCTGCAGCAGGCGGTAGGCTGAGTGCAGTGTGACGTGTCGGGCACCAAAAGCAGGAAGAAGACCTGGACCAGGAAGCGATACCAGCGGCACCAAAATTTTTGCCGGAGTTCTCCTTATGTTGGCTGCCTTATAGGCACAGGCAAAGGAAAGCAAGGGATCTGAACAGCTGAATAGTATGGACAGAAATATGTTTATTGTTTTTTGGATGGCTGAGCCCAATTCTTTATCACTATCCCTCTTTGGAAGCATTAGTATATTAGATGTAGTGCAGCCAGAAATTTTGTCCAGCCTGCACTTTTTCTCTGTCCTTGCCTGGTACGAAGCTCATTCTGATGTGCTATTTGAGCTTTGATATGTTCTCTAAGCCAATAAAATTATTATTTAGTTCCATGGCACTGCACATAAGAAAAAGAGGGTTTCAAGACATAAGACAAAAAAATAAAATAAAAAAAGAAGAAAAAAGATAAATTAAGAGACTGACAGGCTGATACAGAGTCCAGAGAGACTAAGTACCCTTTCGTTGAGGGCTTATGGTGTCTTGCTGTCCCCCATTCCCAACAAGCATGCAGCCTTTAACAAACAATTAGGAAATTATACTGCAGCTTCACCCCCTTCCTCCCCCACCCCACTTTCTGTCTAATCTTTTTCGATGGAGAAGATAAATTCGGCATTCTCTCTTATGGTGAGCAAGTAGGATACCAATCCTTGCATAGTCAGCAATAAAAACCTTGGCACTCTTATATTGCAGAACTCGTGAATTTTATTTCACAATCCTTGTTACAGAATACAACATAATGAAGTTTTGATCTGGAAAGGACCTTTATCCGATAAATCTGATAAGGAGATGGGCTAGATATTGCAGAACTCATGATTTTGTCCCCTGCAATTCCTGTTAAAGAAAATGCATATGCCATGTCCATCTGGAAAGGACCATTACTAGAGATAAACCCTGATTACTGCCGTGGAGCAGAACAACAGAAGAAACGGTAGGTAGATGTATAAATTATAATATGTTAAGAAATGGCCGGTAGCCATTCATGCTGTAGTATGCGACCTATAGTCACCACTGCTTGACTATAGTTCGCATACTACAACTTGCATGGCTACCGGACATTTCTTCTCTTCTTCTCTTTCTGCGCAGCAATCCGGGTTTATCTCTGATGAAGGTTTTTTCTGGATAGAAACGCCATATGCATTTTCTGTAACAAGGATTGCCGAATAAAATTCACGAGTTCTGCAATATCATAGTGCCAAAGTTTTTATTGGTATTAACACTGTTAGCATCGGTCAGAATTGTCGCCTTGCAGTGGTGGGCTTCTGGGTTCAAATCCAACATCTGCTATGAGTTTGTATGTTCACCCGGTGTTAGCATGGATTTCCCCCCAAATATCTTGATAGGTTATTTTAGATTGTGGGGACAGGGACCAATTGTGTATAGCACTGCAGACTCGGTGTGCACTTCTACAGGCTGTGAAAGGCAAAGAAAATACCTCTTAAAGGGGTATTCCGGGCAAAAACATCTTATCCCCTATCAAAGGATAGGGGGTAAGAAGTGTGATCGTGGGGATCCCGCCGCTCTCCCTGCAGCACCCGCATTCTATGCCGGGCTGCGTCTCCAGTTTCGGAAACCTACGGGTTTCCATGACTGGAGATGTGATGGTCGTTAGGCCCCTTCCTATAGACATGAATGGAGGGGGTTTTGTGTGATGTCACAAGGGGGCATGGTGTGACGTCATGTCTCCAGTCCCAGAAACCCGTAAGTTTTCGGAACTGGAGACGCAGCCCAGTAGAATGCGGGTGCTGCAGGGAGATCGTAGGGGTCCCCCGCAATCAGACATATTATCTTCTATGCTTTGGATATTTTGGATGTTTTTGCCTGGAATACCCCTTTAAAACAGCGGTCTCCAAACTATGAAATAGATCCCTGCACGGGAATTTTTTCTTTTAATGCCACTCTGACCATTACCTCCCACTCCCACAAGGTGTGTGCTCCACCCCCGCCCGTTCCCGTAAACAGCTTTTAGAAGTAGTACCCCATGACATTTCATCATCCCCTGTGGCATTTCAGAGGTTTGCACGACTGCGCAGAGTTTTGCTGGACCCGCTGTATGTTCTGTGACCACCCACCACAACCTCACTATCACCCACGTTTTATATCGGGTCCGGCAGGACCAGCGCAATCCCAATCCAGATGTAGGGCTCTACTGTGGACCTCTAGTTGTTGCAAAACTACAACGCAACACCATTGACTGGAGGTCCACAGATTGAAGGCCACTGTGTTAAAGGGTGCATATATTTACATGTAATGATTTACGCAGAATAATGGTAACACTCAGTACACCTTCAAGCTTTTTGAACTTTGCCGTTCTATTGTCTCTTGTCATACACAAGAACCTTTTTTTCTACAATAATGGATGCATTATGTAAAAAAAAAAACTCCTTAATGCGCCATATGAAATAGAGAAATGCTGCCCTCTCTAATGCAAGTAATGACATCAGTATGACTCCCACAGGCTCACGTTGAGAGCATACACTGAATTCTAATGAGACAAAGCATCTGCAGGAATAATTCAGCTTGATGTTAAATGTAACAAACACTCACGGATAGAAGATGCTCCTTATTGTACAAACTGTGCCAAGAGCTAGCCTCACTCCGAATAAAATGAGGACATAATAGGACACTGAGGAGCCATAAACAGGGGTGGCAAGAGCAACGAAAACTCCCTCTCCTATCCACTGTTTACAAACTAGGTCTTAAGGTATGAAGTGGATTTTTGAGGGTGAAACGGTTATCGCAGAAGGAGGACGGCGTATGGCGTAAGGGCCGGTAGGATGCTCTGCCGTCACGCAATGATAAATGGAGGTGACAATATTGCAGCCTGTTCTTAAGAGTATGTACAACACGTTAATATCTTATCGTCCCCAGCAGAACCAGAAACATTCATTAAATGGGTGCGAGAGTCCTGGCGATTACACGTGTATTCCGAATTCATCTGAAAGAGAATTAATCAATGGACTGACAAACAACAGAGGTGATTTACTTAAGGCCTAATTCCATTAACTACACTATTTCACCCCTTCCCTCCCCCACAAGCCTTTCTCTTGGTATAGAGATAGCGCAGGGCACAGTGGTTCTTGTGTGGTATTTTATATCAGACCTTCTATAGTCTTATGTTATCGTATGCTTGCCAACTAGTGTGCCTCCGGCTGTTGCAAAACTATAACTCCCAGCATGCTGGGAGTTGTAGTTTTGAAACAGCAAGAGGTACACTGGTTAAGAAACACTGTCAGAGGCAACTGAATTACTATGTAAAATGTAATATTACTTTTTCCACAGCAGGAACACCTTTCCCATTAGCAGTACCAGCCCTTGAGTGGAAATCTTGGCTTGCGTTCCCACACTTTTCTTCCCCTAGGACTTGACCCTTGGTCACAGTTATTAGTGTCCCCTCATCTTTCCCATGTGTCACAGTCATTACTGTCTCCTCGTCTCTCCCCTGTGTGTCAGTTATTAGTGTCCCCTTATTTCTTCCTGTGTCACAGTCAATAGTATCCCCCTCATCTTCCCATGTCACAGTCATTAGTGTCCCCCTCATCTTCCCATGTCACAGTCATTAGTGTCCCCCTCATCTTCCCATGTCACAGTCATTAGTGTCCCCCTCATCTTCCCATGTCACAGTCATTAGTGCCCCCCTCATCTTCCCATGTCACAGTCATTAATGTCCTCTCATCTCCTCCTTTGTCACAGTCATTAATGTCCTCTCATCTCCTCCTGTGTCACAGTCATTAGTGTCCCCCTCATCTCCTCTCTTGTTTCATGCTTATAAATGTCTCCTGATGTGTCACAATCTAATATTAGTGTCCCCTCATGTGTCACAATCACGTTCACACAGGTGGGTTGCTCGTGAGTTTTCTGGGCATGTCTGGGCATGCTGGGAGTTGTAGTTTTTCAACAGCTTGAGGGTCACAATTTGGAGACCACGGGTCTAGACCAGCACTGGACAATAATAGCTTGAACTTGTGTCTTTCTACAACCTAAAGCGCTACTATCACAAAACTATTGACACTTTACACGGACATATCAAATTATGTCATCAGTTGGAGTGTTCAGACCCCTACTCATCTCTATAAAGAGCCAGAAGAAGGACACGGCTGAGCGCTTGTCTCTCTCCTCACTGTAGATGATGGATTCTATAGAAAGTCTATGGTGTCGGTCTAATGCAACAAGATATGGAAAGCAGTGGGGCGAGGAGAGAAGCCCTCAGCTGTGTTCTCACACTCTATTTAGACTAGAGATTGTGGGGGTCTGAGCCCCCAGACACCAAACAATCAAAATGTCTACCCCTGCATACAAGGCACAAAACACATGGGGTCTCAGTGGGGCTCAAGCCCACACACTGTACATCTTTATGGCTTCTCTCCTTTGACTCTTGGCTCGGTATATGCTGTTATTTAGTCACATAGATTTTCATTTCGCTGCCATTGCCATATGATGCCCGGGACTGCTGCCAGCTGCTCTCCATACTGTGAGTCTTGTTATTATGTACGTTGATATATTTCTTTTGTCTCCTCATATAATTACCTCTGCACACTATATGAGAATATATACATCAGTGTTTTCCATCATTTTAGCATGGTGGTATGAGAGCATTAGCCACTATTATTGAATATCTATAGGACATGTGTCATCCAGGATAGCAAAGTTGCCCCCTCATGTTGTAGTCTTGTTTGTTTTAGGCGTTTTTAGCATGTGGTGTCTGCACATGTTGTGATATTGATAAAGTGATCTTTTTTTTTCTGGGTGTGCACTATCCTTTAGGGTTTCTCTTTTTCTTAAAGGGTTTCTCCACCCCTAGACATCTTATCCCCTATCCAAAGGTGTCTCGCCCACCTGCCCTGTAAATAGGCTTGGGAGGTAGGAGACTGGTGGTTGGTGAGGATCAGGGTGCTTGTTGTCGCAGTGGCAGGAGCTGGAGGGGGATTTGGAGGCATGATTGAATGGTTGGTAGAGGCCCGGTCATAATGGCCGGGGGGAGTTGGGTTGATAGCTAGCTAATTATGGGGGGTCCCTAGCGAGAAGGGACAGAGTGGTCTCCGAAGGTGGTGCCCTTGGGTTAGGTGATGGACGGCCAAGGGCCGTCCATCATGGAAGGTGGATGGAAGTGGATGGAAGAGAAGTTGCCTTCAGGTCCCCCTCCAGCCTGTTGCTATCTCAGGGTTTATGGTCAGTTTTGGTTTGCACTATAAAATATTATTTTGTCATGTGTTTTATAAGGATATTTAAAGTATGTTATAAATATATTTGTTACTTGGTTTTTGTTAATAAAGTTGCTCCGCTGTTGCCTTTGCACCATAACCAGGAGTCTGTGGTTATTTGGGAAGAGTAAAGGTGGGGTGCTAGGTCAAGCGTATCTCTACGATCCCCTAGTTAAGAGAGGTACAGTGATCCCTTAACTTACAATAGCCTCAACATACAATAGTTTCAACATATAATGGTGTTTTCTGGACCATTGTAACTTGAAACCAGACTCAACATACAATGCTACAGACAGTCCAGATCTGTGAAACTTGTCAATGGCCGAAAGATCTGACCTATTAGAATGGGCATTCACTGGTAAAACTCTTTTATTACTGAAGCGTATGCAGTGACTGGTGTCTGGTAGCGCCTCCCTACAGTACAGGGAGGTATTACATGTTCTGTGTCACGATTCGGCTGGCAGGAGGTGGATCCTCTGTGCCAGAGAGGGATTGGCGTGGACCGTGCTAGTGGACCGGTTCTAAGTTACTACTGGTATTCACCAGAGCCCGCCGCAAAGCGGGATGGTCTTGCAGCGGCGGTAGTAACCAGGTCGTATCCACTAGCAACGGCTCAACCTCTCTGACTGCTGAAGATAGGCGCGGTACAAGGGAGTAGACAAGAGCAAGGTCGGACGTAGCAGAAGGTCGGGGCAGGCAGCAAGGATCGTAGTCAGGGGCAACGGCAGGAGGTCTGGAACACAGGCTAGGAACACACTAGGAAACGCTTTCACTGGCACAATGGCAACAAGATCCGGCGAGGGAGTGCAGGGGAAGTGAGGTATACATAGGGAGTGCACAGGTGAACACACTAATTAGAACCACTGCGCCAATCAGTGGCGCAGTGGCCCTTTAAATCGCAGAGACCCGGCGCGCGCGCGCCCTAGGGAGCGGGGCCGCGCGCGCCGGGACAGGACCGACGGAGAGCGAGTCAGGTACGGGAGCCGGGGTTCGCATCGCGAGCAGGCGCCACCCGCATCGCGAATCGCATCCCGGCTGGAGGCGGTATCGCAGCGCACCCGGTCAGTGGATCTGACCGGGGCGCTGCAGTAGAGAGGATGTGGCGAGCGCTCCGGGGAGGAGCGGGGACCCGGAGCGCTCGGCGTAACAGTACCCCCCCCCCTTGGGTCTCCCCCTCTTCTTGGAGCCTGAGAACCTGAGGACCAGACTTTTGTCTAGGATGTTGTCCTCAGGTTCCCAGGATCTCTCTTCAGGACCACAGCCCTCCCAATCGACCCAAAAAATTTTTTTCCCTCTGACCGTCTTGGAGGCCAGTATCTCCTTTACGGAGAAGATGTCAGAGGAACCGGAAACAGGAGTGGGAGAAACAAGTTTGGGAGAGAAACGGTTGATGATGAGTGGTTTAAGAAGAGAGACATGAAAGGCATTAGGAATACGAAGAGAAGGAGGAAGAAGAAGTTTGTAAGAGACAGGATTAATTTGGCACAAGATTTTGAAAGGACTAAGATAGCGTGGTCCCAGTTTGTAGCTGGGGACACGGAAGCGGACATATTTAGCGGAGAGCCATACCTTGTCTTCGGGAGAAAAAATGGGGGGAGCTCTTCTTTTCTTATCGGCAAACTTTTTCATGCGAGATGAAGCCTGTAAAAGAGAATTTTGGGTCTCTTTCCATATGGTGGAAAGATCACGAGTCACTTCATCCACAGCGGGCAAACCAGAGGGCAAGGGAGTAGGGAGGGGGGGAAGAGGGTGACGGCCGTACACCACGAAAAATGGGGATTTAGAAGAAGATTCAGAGACTCTGAAGTTGTACGAGAATTCGGCCCATGGTAGAAGATCTGCCCAGTCATCCTGGCGGGAGGAAACAAAATGCCGTAAATAGTCACCCAGGACCTGGTTAATTCTTTCTACTTGCCCATTGGATTGAGGATGATAAGCAGAAGAGAAGTTTAATTTAATCTGGAGAGCCCTCCAGAATTTTGACACGAATTGGACGCCTCTATCCGAGACGATCTGCGTGGGCAACCCGTGAAGACGAAAAATGTGTACAAAAATTTTTTTGCCAACTGAGGCGCTGAAGGAAGACCAGGAAGAGGAATAAAATGTGCCATCTTGGAAAATCGATCAACGACCACCCAAACAACAGTGTTGCCACGGGATGGGGGTAAGTCTGTAATAAAGTCCATACCAATCAGAGACCAAGGCTGTTCGGGGACAGGCAGAGGATGAAGGAGACCAGCAGGCTTCTGGCGAGGAGTCTTATCCCGGGCACAGACAGTACAGGCCCGCACAAAATCAACAACATCCGTCTCCAGAGTCGGCCACCAATAGAAGCGAGAGATGAGTTGCAAAGACTTTTTGATGCCCGCATGGCCAGCGAGGTGGGAGGAGTGACCCCATTTGAGAATCCCGAGACGTTGGCGTGGAGAAACGAAGGTCTTCCCTGGAGGAGTTTGCCTGATGGAGGCTGGAGAAGTGGAGATCAGACAGTCAGGAGGAATGATGTGTTGCGGAGAGACCTCTACTTCCGAAGCATCCGAGGAACGAGAGAGAGCATCGGCCCTAATGTTCTTGTCGGCAGGGCGAAAATGAATTTCAAAGTTAAAACGGGCAAAGAACAAAGACCACCTGGCCTGGCGAGGATTCAGCCGTTGGGCAGACTGGAGATAGGAGAGATTCTTGTGGTCGGTGTAAATGATAACTGGAAATTTTGATCCCTCCAGCAGATGCCTCCATTCCTCAAGTGCCAATTTAATGGCCAGTAGTTCTCGATCCCCGATGGAGTAGTTCCTCTCCGCCGGAGAGAAGGTCCTAGAAAAAAAACCACAAGTAACAGCATGCCCGGAAGAATTTTTTTGTAGAAGGACCGCTCCAGCTCCCACTGAGGAGGCATCAACCTCCAATAGGAAGGGTTTAGATGGGTCAGGTCTGGAGAGCACGGGAGCAGAAGAAAAGGCAGACTTGAGCCGTTTAAATGCGTCTTCCGCTTGAGGAGACCAGGACTTAGGATTGGCATTCTTCTTGGTTAAAGCCACGATAGGAGCCACAATAGTGGAAAAATTAGGAATAAATTGTCTGTAATAATTGGCGAACCCCAAAAAACGTTGGATAGCACGGAGTCCGGAGGGGCGTGGCAAATCTAAGAAGGCAGAGAGTTTATCTGGGTCCATTTGTAGTCCCTGGCCAGAAACCAAGTATCCTAGGAAAGGAAGAGATTGACATTCAAACAGACATTTCTCCATTTTGGCATAAAGTTGATTGTCTCGAAGTCTCTGAAGAACCATGCGGACATGCTGGCGGTGTTCCTCTAAGTTGGCAGAAAAAATCAGAATATCGTCCAGATACACAACAACACAGGAATATAAGAGATCACGAAAAATTTCATTAACAAAGTCTTGGAAGACGGCAGGGGCGTTGCACAGGCCAAAGGGCATGACCAGATACTCAAAGTGTCCATCTCTAGTGTTAAATGCAGTTTTCCATTCGTCCCCCTCCCTGATGCGGATGAGATTATAAGCACCTCTTAAGTCCAGTTTGGTAAAGATGTGGGCACCTTGAAGGCGATCAAAGAGTTCTGAGATAAGAGGTAGGGGGTAGCGGTTCTTTACCGTGATTTTATTAAGTCCGCGGTAATCAATGCAAGGACGTAGGGAGCCATCTTTTTTGGACACAAAGAAAAATCCAGCTCCGGCAGGAGAGGAGGATTTGCGGATAAACCCCTTTTTTAAATTTTCCTGGATGTATTCAGACATAGCAAGAGTCTCTGGGGCGGACAGAGGATAAATTCTGCCCCGGGGTGGAGTAGTGCCCGGGAGGAGGTCAATAGGACAGTCATAAGGCCTGTGAGGAGGTAAAGTCTCAGCTTGTTTTTTGCAAAATACGTCAGCATAGTCCATATAAGCCTTAGGGAGACCGGTTACAGGGGGAACCACAGGGTCACGGCAGGGAGTACTGGGAACCGGTTTAAGACAGTTCTTGAAACAAGAAGTACCCCAGCTCTTGATCTCTCCTGTGGACCAATCAAGGGTTGGGGAATGGCGTTGAAGCCACGGTAGTCCAAGGAGAATTTCGGAAGTGCAATTGGAGAGGACCAAAAACTCAATTTTTTCGTGATGAGGTCCGATGCACATTAGGAGGGGCTCCGTGCGGTAACGTACGGTACAGTCCAATCTTTAATTGTTAACACAATTGATGTAGAGGGGTCTGGCGAGACTGGTCACCGGGATGTTGAACCTGTTGATGAGAGAGGCCAAAATAAAATTTCCTGCAGATCCGGAATCCAAGAAGGCCATGGTAGAGAAGGAGAAGGTAGAGGCAGATATCCGCACAGGCACAGTAAGGCGTGGAGAAGCAGAGTTGACATCAAGAACTGTCTCACCTTTGTGCGGAGTCAGCGTACGTCTTTCCAGGCGGGGAGGACGGATAGGACAATCCTTCAGGAAGTGTTCGGTACCGGCACAGTACAGGCAAAGATTCTCCATGCGGCGTCGTGTCCTCTCTTGAGGTGTCAAGCGAGACCGGTCAACTTGCATAGCCTCCACGGCGGAAGGCACAGGAACGGATTGCAGAGGACCAGAGGAGAGAGGAGCCGGGGAGAAAAAACGCCTCGTGCGAACAAAGTCCATATCCTGGCGGAGCTCCTGACGCCTTTCGGAAAAACGCATGTCAATGCGAGTGGCTAGATGAATGAGTTCATGCAGGTTAGCAGGAATTTCTCGTGCGGCCAGAACATCTTTAATGTTGCTGGATAGGCCTTTTTTAAAGGTCGCGCAGAGGGCCTCATTATTCCAGGATAATTCGGAAGCAAGAGTACGGAATTGTATGGCGTACTCGCCAACGGAAGAATTACCCTGGACCAGGTTCAGCAGGGCAGTCTCAGCAGAAGAGGCTCGGGCAGGTTCCTCAAAGACACTTCGAATTTCCGAGAAGAAGGAGTGTACAGAGGCAGTGACGGGGTCATTGCGGTCCCAGAGCGGTGTGGCCCATGACAGAGCTTTCCCAGACAGAAGGCTGACTACGAAAGCCACCTTAGACCTTTCAGTAGGAAACTGGTCCGACATCATCTCCAAGTGCAGGGAACATTGTGAAAGAAAGCCACGGCAAAACTTAGAGTCCCCATCAAATTTATCCGGCAAGGATAGTCGTAGGCCGGAAGCGGCCACTCGCTGCGGAGGAGGTGCAGGAGCAGGCGGAGGAGATGATTGTTGAAGCTGTGGTAGTAGCTGCTGTAGCATCACGGTCAGTTGAGACAGCTGGTGGCCTTGTTGCGCTATCTGTTGCGACTGCTGGGCGACCACCGTGGTGAGGTCGGCGACAACTGGCAGTGGAACTTCAGCGGGATCCATGGCCAGATCTACTGTCACGATTCGGCTGGCAGGAGGTGGATCCTCTGTGCCAGAGAGGGATTGGCGTGGACCGTGCTAGTGGACCGGTTCTAAGTTACTACTGGTATTCACCAGAGCCCGCCGCAAAGCGGGATGGTCTTGCAGCGGCGGTAGTAACCAGGTCGTATCCACTAGCAACGGCTCAACCTCTCTGACTGCTGAAGATAGGCACGGTACAAGGGAGTAGACAAGAGCAAGGTCGGACGTAGCAGAAGGTCGGGGCAGGCAGCAAGGATCGTAGTCAGGGGCAACGGCAGGAGGTCTGGAACACAGGCTAGGAACACACAAGGAAACGCTTTCACTGGCACAATGGCAACAAGATCCGGCGAGGGAGTGCAGGGGAAGTGAGGTATACATAGGGAGTGCACAGGTGAACACACTAATTAGAACAACTGCGCCAATCAGTGGCGCAGTGGCCCTTTAAATCGCAGAGACCCGGCGCGCGCGCGCCCTAGGGAGCGGGGCCGCGCGCGCCGGGACAGGACCGACGGAGAGCGAGTCAGGTACGGGAGCCGGGGTGCGCATCGCGAGCGGGCGCCACCCGCATCGCGAATCGCATCCCGGCTGGAGGCGGTATCGCAGCGCACCCGGTCAGTGGATCTGACCGGGGCGATGCAGTAGCGAGGATGTGGCGAGCGCTCCGGGGAGGAGCGGGGACCCGGAGCGCTCGGCGTAACATTCTGTACTAGTCTTTCCCTGTGCCAGGGTTGGCTGCTCCTTTGGACACCAGGTGAGGGCGGCTCCAATTTACTTTTGCTTGTACTGTACAGGACCCTGAAGAAGCTCCTGTCCTCTACATAGACAGTGATTTACAGCTCCCAGCAGATCTTTCTTACTTTTATATGTAAGGATTTGCTTTATCTCTATTAGTTATCTACTTATTTTTCTTTAATCCTCACTTTTTCCTATTTTTGGATGACATTTTGGTGGCTTCTGAACCAATTACCAGGTTTCCATAGAGTTATGGTCTCAACATACAATGGTTTGAACATACAATGGTCGTCCTGGAACCGATTAATATTGTAAATTGAGGGAACTCTGTAGTATCTTAGGGTAAGTTAACATCTGTACCACACACGCATGTTATACCATAGAGGGATGTTCAAAACCAAGACCAATCTGGCATAATGTTGCATACGTATTTGTGGTATACATTTTTGGTTTGTATCAATTTGAATCCATTTAAAGCAAACACTTTTTTTTCCATTTTGGGTGGCATTATGAGGACTACATACAAGGGTATGTATAGGGTATACAATTTTATACAAGGGGTATGTATGGGGTATATGATGATTATACAAGGGGTATCTATGGGGTATATGGAAAGTATACAAGGGATATGTATGGGTAATATGAGGAGTATACAAGGGTTCTGTATAGAGTATATGGGGGGTATGCATGGAGTATATGAGTAAACAAGGGGTATATATGGGGCATATGAGGAGTATACAAGAGGGAATGTATGGGGTATATGAGGAGTATACAAGGGTTATGTATGGGTATATGAGGAGTATACAAGGTGTATGCATGGGATACATGAGGAGTATACAAGATGTATGTATGCGGTATATGGGGAGTATACAATGGGTATGTATGGGGTATGTGAGGAGTATACAAGATGTATGTATGGGGTCTATGAGGAGTATACAATGGGTATGTATAAAGTATATGAGGAGTATACAAGATGTATGTATGGGGTATATGGGGAGTATACAATGGGTATGTATGGTGTATATGAGGAGTATACAAGGGGTATGTATGGGGTATATGAGGAGTATACAAGGGGTATGAACAGGGTATATGAGGAGTAAACAAGGGATATGTATGGGGTAAATTCAGCTGTACAGGTATGCTGAGAGTTGTAGTTTTGCAACAGCTGGAGGCACTCTGGCTTGGAAACACTGCCATATTTACATTTTTTTGGGACAGTAGACTGAAAAACAAGTGGTTGCTTTGCAGTCTGAAGTAATACATAACAATACATCCCGACATTATACACTATCCAGTATATATTAATCACAGGTGGGGCTTTCAAGGACAATTCTGGCTCTGCTACACCTCCCGATCCCCCCCTGACACATTGATTATACAATCTATGCATTATATTAGGATGAGGCGGCCCCCTTGCCCAATAAAATCTATTAACCTTTGCACTTCCCTTTTACAATGGCGGTAAATAGTTGACAGGCTTGCACTGTCAATGTAAATCCAAGCCGTAGCATCATTACCGGCAGACCTGCGGGACTATGGCACAGCTTTAACTAAGGAAGGAAATGTTATACAAATCTAAAGCAGCAGAGCAGGTCAACAGGATGTATGTGAATAGGTCAGAATAAAAGCTATCCGTGCAGAGGAGAGACAGGCTTCTACATCACAGCTCTTCTCCATAACACCCCTCATTATATTCCAAGCTCTCTGCACCTTCCTTCTCTTTCTGCCGCCCTTGTCAGAGCACAGGAACACTGTATCCACCGGAGGATAATAATAATAAAAAATAGCAAAATGTTCTTCCTAATTATCATACATTAGGCCTAACAAATGTGTATCGCCGCCGACGCACAGCTGGATGACCGTATCTTGTAGTATTGTAGCATGCAGATTTAGGAAGCAAACTCTTCCTAATTAAAACCCATTATAATAGTCAATGCCCCGTACAACACACCCAGAGACAATACATCCTTTATTCCCTGTTACGACATAGGATAAGCTCTATATCAGTGATTCCCTGCCAAGTGTGCAATGTCTAACCCAAGGGTAGAGAAACCACCATCTCTTGATCTGGAATTAGATGACTTTAGGACCTGCAGACCGTCAGCTTTGTTCATCCGGGAAAAGGCCCTGTGTATTCTTTCTCTTTTAAATACCGTATTTTTCGCCGTATAAGACGCACTTTTTCTTCCCCAAAACTGGGGGGGGGGGGGGGAAAGTTGGTGTGTCTTATACGGCGAATACACACCTATTGCGGCATTCCCTGCGGCCATCAACGACCGGGACCCACGGCTAATACAGGACATCACCGATCGCGGTGATGCCCTATATTAACCCTTCAGACGCAGCGATCAAAGCTGACTGCCGCGTCGGAAGGGAAAGTGACACTAACCCGGCTGCACCGGGAGGGACCTTACCTGCCTCCTCGGTGTCTGCTCTGTGCTGGGATCCCCTGCATGGCTGGCGCTCTCCTTCGTCATCATCACATCGTTGCGCACGCCGCCCCGTCATCCAATAGGAGCGCCATGCGTAGCGACGTGATGGCGTCGACGGAGAACGAGGATACCGGGCAGCAGAGACGTTCCGGAGCGACGGGGACACCCCGGGGATGCGGCGACAGCGATGGAGGGTGACATCCAGGGCAGCGGTGACCGCTCCGGAGCGGCGGGGACACGTGAGTATTACTTCCTATACCAGTGGTCTTCAACCTGCGAACCTCCAGATGTTGCAAAACTACAACTCCTGGCATGCCCGGACAGCCAACGGCTGTCCGGGCATGCTGGGAGTTGTAGTTTTGCAACATCTGGAGGTCCGCTGGTTGAAGATCACTGTGACCTATACTTTACATTGTATTCTAGATTTTCCTCATTTAAAATTGGGTGCATCTTATATGCCGGCGCGTCCTATAGGGCGAAAAATACGGTAGATATTAATGATACCATTAAAAAGAGGTACGGCCACGCTGCATCATTCATGCCGATTGAATCCCTAATCCCCATCATGCTGCAGGGGACCGAAATGCATTTTGTGGCGTTTTCCTTTTTTTATTATTTTTTTGCTTCAAAATGATTTAGTAACAAACAAATTAGTTCTGCTAGGACAATAAAGGGAGTAGCGTATGTTCCCGGCCAATAATATTACTGAAAGCAAATAAAAGGGAAATTCTGGATACAGATAACATTTATGACAAATGGGATCTGCTACGAAATGGTGAAAAAAGCAAAACTGTTGAAATGAAGGAAGGGCACGATGACAGAGAACACTAGACTGATTTGCTGCAGAAGAATCTGCAGCGATCTGCAGGAATGCTGTGTAAGGGCAGCATATTACAGCTACAGGTCCGCACACCTTGTAGGCAAAGTCCAGGGCAGGATAGGTTTGCTATGGGGATTTGCTTCTACTCTGGACATTTCCTGACATGGACAGAGGTGTCAGCAGAGAGCACTGTGGTCAGACAGAAAATAAATTTCAAAAGAAAAGAACTTCCTGTTGAGCATATAGCTGCTGATAGGTAACGGACGGATTAAGATTTTTAAATAGAAGTATTTTACAAATCTAAAAAAGAGACTGTGTGTGCAGCTCACAACCTGGGATATTCGAGGTTAATGTGGATAAAAATCGGTCCCCACCAATCAAATAATGAAAAATCAAGTATGCAAATGTAACCGCACCTCAAGAATATCACCCTACTGGGTACACAATGAATAAGAAATCAGACAGATGGTTTCTGAAAAAAATGCAAATTTTAATAAAAAACAGAAATAACAATATAAAATAGTAGTTAAAAAGATCAGAGCATTAGTAATAGTAAACTGTCATTGGGCCCTAATGACAGATAGATGTTGAAGCAACTACTTAAACAATTCTAGGATAATCCATGGATATTGCTCCGAATTGGACCGTTAGTCCGGCAAAAAATAACACAGTAGATGTTTCAATGATGGCACAATTTTTAAAGTGGCATTAGATGGATTCGCTCACAGTTTGTATAGAATGAATGGAACAGTCTCACCCTGGCTGCTGGTTCCGCACTGCGGCGGCCAATGGAAACAAGTGCTGTATTCTCTGCGATGTTCTCGGCGTGAATGCCTTGGCAGCTGGAGGGTTAGTAGTTAGTGCACCAGGTGGTTTGGGTTGCGGACTTCCGTGCCGGCTAAAGTTCAGATGTTGTTGGTAATTAAGGTAGTGCTTGTATAGCGCTCTGTTCAGTTGAAACAGCCTAGACACGTTTCAGGGTGCTCAAATTGACCCCTTCTTCAGCAACTTGCCTACTGAAGAAGGGGTCAATTTGAGCACCCTGAAACGCGTCTAGGCCGTTTCATCTGAACAGAGCACTATACAAGCACTACCTTAACTACCAACAACATCTGAACTTTAGCCGGCACGGAAGTTCGCAACCCAAACCACCTGGTGCACTAACTAATGATCTCGCTCATCGAGCCTACCACAAGTCTGCTGCTTCTTGAGTCCGTTACTGACATCGGTATTTGCTGACACCACGGACCGCTTACGAGGGAGCTCCTTGCCGAAACCCTCCAGCTGCCGAGGCAGTCACGCCGAGAACATCGCAGAGAATACAGCACTTGTTTCCATTGGCCCGCCGCAGTGCAGAACCAGCAGCCAGGGTGAGACTGTTCCATTCATTCTATACAAACTGTGAGCGAATCCATCTAATGCCACTTTAAAAATTGTGCCATCATTGAAACATCTACTGTGTTATTTTTTGCCGGACTAACGGTCCAATTCGGAGCAATATCCATGGATTATCCTAGAATTGTTTAGGTAGTTGCTTCAACATCTATCTGTCATTAGGGCCCAATGACAGTTTACTATTACTAATGCTCTGATCTTTTTAACTACTATTTTATATTGTTATTTCAGTTTTTTATTAAAATTAGCATTTTTTCAGAAATCATCTGTCTGATTTCTTATTCATTTTGTACCCAGTAGGGTGATATTCTTGAGGTGTGGTTAAATTTGCATACTTAATTTACAAATCTGTTTAACTTTCTGGCACCAGTTGATTTATAAAAAAAAGTTTTCCACTGGCGTACCCCTTTAACAGCTTTTATTAAACATTGCACCTCTGTTATCCTTTTATCTTTAATTTAAGATGGTTCTGATACATTTATTATCCATTCTAATTTGTATTGAATATATGAGATTGTATTGTGTATTACGTATGCACTGTTTAGCATTTTCTTTGGTATCTACATTGTACTTGTGACCTTATATTAACGGGGGGGGGGGGGGGGGTGCTCTTACTGGGAGATGGATGATTATTTTGTACTTTGCTGTCACTTGTGATCTCTAAGGGGTACTTGTCACTGGTCCTCTCCAAACATTTGATGTGCATCATTTTAGTGCTTTTTTCCATTTTTCTCTTTTTTTTTTTTTGGGTTACATTGTGCATTTTAAACACTTGATAGCACCCAGATATTCATTTCTGTCTGAGCCCCCCAATCTTTGCAGGTTTATTCTTAAAATAAGACACTTCTGCAGTCAGCTGGTATGAATAAAAACAAGAGATCCTTGAACACAATTTATGTTTCACATATCAGATTTCAAGCACTGCTGCATAACACGGTGGGGCTCCAACTTCTCTCCATGACCTTCCAATTACAGAACAGCTATCTCCTATATTGTGACAAATACAGGATTTTACTGATTCAGACAATGTGGAGATACCAGACCATTTGTCATTTTCACATCTGAAAGGATAACACCCTCTTTATCCCATTGTAGGCAAAGGTGTGAAATAGAAAGAGCAGATCTGTATGTTCTCTATTCACTTCATTATGACTGTACAGGGCTTAATCCAAGCCCTAGAGAAAAAAGTAGAAATGTATCTCGAGTTTGCATTATTAATATTATCTCATTAACCCTTCACAGTTTTAGCAGTTTTCCTATTTTGAGATAAAACAAGAATTTGCATAAAGTTGTTATATAAGGGGAAAGTTCTTCTGCCCTGATGGTTGAAGGACCACAAGACAGTCACGAACCTTGAAACGAAATGCTATTCTTGACTTAGACTGGGTTATGATGTAATCCCATGGTAAGATAAGGACATTAACAGGAGGCATATGTCCTAGACACTGGGTACAAAATTGGGGGAAGATGTGCCAACGAGCTCCACTGCCTTGGTCATGGTATTTAGATACAGGGCTAGGATAGGGAACTAGGCATTTTCCCTGGGTAAAGTAAAGCCTAGCTAAAATCTGTAAGGCCAGCAGTCTGCTTCTGAAGGTGTACTGTGCTTTCTGGAGGACACAGCTTCTGGGCTGCTTTCACTGGCCATGGCCTTGCCCATGCTCCCTCCTGCTGTCATGCTTTTTCTGCTGTCACCATTAACGCTCTTGGCTCTGTCCATATCACCAGGCAGTTCTACCTTTCCAAACATGCTTGGGCAAAAAGGTTCCTAACATAAATGTTCCTGTGTGATCTGCTTCATTACTGTGTATGACAATATGAAATGAACATATGTGCAGCCCAATAGTTCGAAAATATGATGCTGGACTTTATTCAAAACTGCTACATAGAACACAGGCGCGGACACAAAGGTGATGCGTTTCGGCTTGCGTCTTGAGCCTTACTGAGAAAGGCTCAAGACACGGGCCGAAAAACACGTCACTGTTGTGTCCGCTCCTGTGTTCTATGTAGCAGTTTTGAATAAAGTCAAGCATCGTATTTTCGAGCTATTGGGCTGGACATATGTATATTTCATCATACCTACCACAGTGAAGTCTGCACCGGTCTGCACCCCTGTGAAGGCCTATGGAGTGAGCTGATTTACCTGTTTGCTGCTTTGGCTGTCTATGACAATGGCCTGTTTCCTGCCTTCTCAGCCTGTTGTCTTGATACCTACTGCATAGTTGTGTTGGACATTGGCTTGACACTTACTACTAAACATGTACTGCCTGCCTTGACATGTTGCCCAACTATTAATGAACCATGACAGTCCACCCTTCGGCCAGCACCCAGCGTTCTCTGCAAGATCACAACAGTTTTGCACCAGTATCTCTTGGCCAGCAAAAGCAGCTACTACCAGGACCACTCCTAGAAGGAATAACCTGGTGGTCCACAGGAGTGAAGACCAGCTCCCTGTACAGCATTTAGTGGGTGAAAACCAGGAGACCACTTAGACAATGTATTAAAGGGATATTCCAGCTTTATACATCTTATCCCCTATCCAAAGGATAGGGGATAAGATGTATGATCGCATGGGTCCTGCCGCTGGGAACCCCCGCATTCTCGGTGCAGTCCTCAGCATTCTATGCCGGGCGCTGCCTCCGAGACGGGGATGTGACATCACGGCCACATCTCCTAGTGATGACACACCATGCTCCCTCCATTCAGGTCTATGCGAGGGGGCATGACGGCCGTCACGCCCCCTCCCATAGACATGAATGGAGAGGGCGTGGCGTGACGTCACTAGGGGGATAGGGGATAAGATGTATAAAATCAGAATACACCTTTAAGCTATTAAATAGGCATTGTGGGTCCAAACCCACATATTATTCTAACTAGGAGAATGCCTTATATTCCTGAAATTTATATTGCTAGTAAGACAATAAGCAGTTCTATAAGCTCTTGTTATTACTTTTCACATGGTCACCCCTGACAGTATACAGTGGAATGAAAATTGATTGTGAGAGATTTGGATCAATTTTAGGCCAGGGCATCTGAGAACTAGTTATCCTATAACCAGCAGCCCATTCACTGAACTGTCTAAATCATTTATCATTGTGTTTTCTCCAACCTATTAACAATACTCAATACAACTGAGTTTTGTTCCAGAGTATGAATCATAATACTTGATATAATAAAAGCTTGGTATTTCATACGTGATGTATCACTGTATTGTACAGAGTTTATTCTACAGTGAACACCATGTACACAGTATCTAGACCTTAGGCTGATAGTAAAAAGGGCAGAAGTTAATGAAACTTTACGAACCGTCTCTGTTATCTGTTGGAACAGAAAATAGGTAATATTAATCTTGTCTATAAAAGACCATGTTAAGGCACTATGTAGAATAAATATCTGACAGGTGTTGAGAAGAATGAGTGGAATCCCTGAAAACGCTTAGGATTTATATAAAGGGTTGTCCAGGATTATGTTTTTTTTTAGCCTTAAACTCTACCCCTGGTGTGTACATAATGATGGACATTTATCAACGGGTTTAGTCAGGTTTTCTTTACTATAATTGTCGCAAAATTGTCGCAACTGAGACTACGTGTGTTTTCGTGCAACAATTTGCATGAAGTACAAGAAAAGCAAGAAAATTCAAATTTGCTTACGTAGTAAATTTTTCAAAATGGATTTGCTTTAGTCTGGTATTTATCAACTGCGACAGTCGCAACTGCGCAAAAAAAAGTTGCAACAAGGTTTAAAAATTGACTAAATTTACTCCAGCTCAAACATGGAGCAGAAAAAGCTACTACCAAAGTAAAAAAGGAAAAATTGCTTACGTGATAGAAAATTATCAACAGGCTGAACCCAGTTGATAAATAAGTCACACATAAGCAAAAAAAAAAGTAAGGAAAAAATTACTAAAATAAAGAACACATAAGCAAACATTGATAAATGTCCTTGAATAATCCTACAAGAAAGTGCTAGTAGACTCAACAAATGGGGAATAATACATAATCTTTATTGGACATACACATATACAATATAAACTTTTTTTTTTAAACACACACAATGCAGCAAAGAAGTCCTGTAGCGGAATGGCCAGTGAGGAATGGTGCAGAGCATAAGATGGGGAGGAGGTGACTATAAACAAATAACACAATGAAAGGCTGTAAATAGGTCCTGGAAAAGTAATTCTCTTAGTAAGGCATAAGCTAGATTGCACAGTCCCCAATAAGCCAACTAGTAAACATGTGGAGAAAAAGTCACCAACAACCAGATAAAAGTACTTGACCCCCGAGGCCAATCAGCCCACCATTCCACCAGCCATTACCGGAAAGATACCACTAACGCGTTTCACGTGCTTCTTGATCACAGGGCAAGGTGTCTATTGCAGGAGCCGACTGCTATTTATATAAGTCCCAATTACCTGTCCGTGTCAGCCTCTGTAAGAAGCCTCACCCCACCCTGCCCTTTTGGGTCATGGCGACACATCCGGCTGCTGCGTCACAAAGCGGGCACCGTGACGTCCCGGGCATGCGCAGTAAAGCAGCGCTGTAGGGGTGCATTGTCAAGAAAACCAGCTTCCAAGGGTCAGGTGCTTTTATCTGGTTGTTGGTGACTTCATGTATTTTTCTCCACATGTTTACTAGTTGGCTTATTGGGGACTGTGCAATCTAGTTTATGCCTCAATAAGGGAATTACTTTTCCAGGACCTGTTTACAGCTTTCCATTGTGTTATTTGTTTACAGTCATCTCCTCCCCGCCTTATGCCCCTTTGGAGCAAAAACATTTTGCTCTGCACCATTCCTCACTGGTCATTCCCCTACAGAACTTTTTATTGCTGCATTGTGTGTTTTAAAAAAAAAGTTTTATATTGTCTATGTGTATGTCCAATAAAGATTATGTATTATTCACCATATGTTGATTCTACCAGCACTTTCTTGTAGGATTATATATATATATATATATATATATATATATATATATATATATATATACTGTATATTCTTTGGGATAGCATACTGTGTGTAGGTAGTGAACTTGCGCAGGATTAGTACCCTGGCGTGTGCATGTAGAGCGTCACATGACAAAGCCCCATGGCAGGTATAAGGCTTTTTAACCTCTCCATGACTAGGCATTTGGTTTCTGATCACTTTTTATTTGTGAATGTTTAGTTTTTAATGTTGTATAATATTTTCTTAATATATAAGTTTTAAATTTTCCACCTACAAACCCATAAGAGGGTTTGTATTTTGCACCACCAATTTTAGTTTGTAATGACTTCAATAATTTCACCACAAAATCTACGGCAAAACCAGAAAAAAAAATTGTGGGACAAGATTGAAATAAAAAACACGCCATTTTGAAAGTTTTGGGGCTTCCGATTCTATGCAGACCACTATATTACCATATAATTAAAATGATACCCAAGTTATATAGGTTTGATTTTGTTTTACTTCTGTTAAAAAAAATTATAACTTTTTAAAACGAAAATTTGTACATTTAAAAATGTTGTCTTCTGACCCCTATAACTTTTTTATATTTTTTCGTAGTTTTTATCGGTAACATTTTTGTTTTGATGGGACTTTTTGATAATTTTTAATAAATTTTTTTGGGGTACACAAAGTGACTAAAAAATACGGAAGTTTGGACTATGTTGTTTATTTTTATTATGTTTACATATTTTTATATGGATTTTAGGAAAAGGGGGGTGATTTAAACTTTTAATTTGGAAGGAGTTAATGTGTGTTTTTTTTAAAACTTTTATTCAACTTTTTTTTACACTTTATTAGTCCCCTTAGGGGACTTTTAGGTGGATCATTAGATTCCTCATACAGGTCAATTGAGTTCCATAGAACTACATTGATCTGTGTGCTCTGCGCTCGATTGATAAAGCCTGGTTCAGCCAGGCTTTATTAATCACAGAGCTGGGACAAGGAAGAAAGGAGAGTTAAGCTCTCCGGCTACCTCGACAGTGGATTACCTCTCCACGATCGTGCTGTGGAGGGGCGATCCCCTCTACTGACCACCAGGGATTGTTTAAAGGTCCCTTTAGACGCCACTGTCAGTGTAATAAGTACAGAGTCAATGTGACGGGTTACGAACACAATTTCTACGTATTTTGAGTTTGAAATAGTATCTAATGTAAAGACTTCACTAGTTGGGCCAGTGTTTTTTTTCCTGACATTGACCCAGAAAGAAATGTTGGGAGATTTTAGCACTGGAGCCTGCAGAATTACAGCTCAGATCTATAATTCTTCCTGTAACCCAGGATTTGTACAAGAAATTGAATTACAGTCATGGCCATAAATGTTGGCACCCCTGAAATTTTTCAAGAAAATTAAGCATTTCTCACAGAGAAGGATTGCAGTAACACATGTTTTGCTATACACGTGTTTATTCCCTTTGTGTGTGTATTGGAACTAAACCAAAAAAGGGAGGAAAAAAAGCAAATTGGATATAATGTCACCAAACTCCAAAAATGGGCTGGACAAAATTATTGGCACCCTTAACTTAATATTTGGTTGCAAACTTTTTGGAAAAAATAACCATCAATAAGCTTCTTACACCTCTTAGCCGGAATGTTGGACCACTCATCCTTTGCAAACTGCTCCAGGTCTCTCTTTTTTGGAAGGCGCCATTTCCCAACAGCAATTTTAAGATCTCTCCACAGGTGTTCAATGGGATTTAGATCTGGACTCATTGCTGCCACTTCAGAACTCTCCAGCGCTTTATTGCCATCCATTTCTGGTTGCTTTTTGACGTATGTTTGGGGTCATTGTCCTGCTGGAAGACCCAAGATCTTGCATGCAAACCCAGCTTTCTGACACTGGGCTTTACAGTGCGACCCTCAGATTTCATGATGCCTAGCACACAATCAAGGCACCCAGTGCCAGAGGCAGCAAAGCAACCCCAAAACATAATTGAACCTTCACCATATTTCACTGTAGGTACTGTGTTCCTTTTTTTGTAGGCCTCATTCCGTTTTCGGCAAACAGTAGAATGATGTGCTTTACCAAAAAGCTCTCTCTCATCTGTCTACAAGACATTTTCCCAGAAATATTTTTGCTTATTCAAGCTCATTTTGGCAAAATGTCATTTTATTTTCCACAATTTTGAAAGGGTGCCAATAATTTTATCCAGCCCATTTTTGGAGTTTGGTGACATTATGTCCAATTTGCATTTTTTCCTCCCTTTTTTCGGTTAAGTTCCAATAGACACAAAGGGAATAAACATGTGTATAGCAAAACATGTGTAACTGTAATCCTTTTCTGTGAGAAATACTTCATTTTCTAGAAAAATTTCAGAGGGTGCCAACATTTACAGTGATCAAATTTGAACTAAAATTACCGTTCAGATCTGTATTCCAACTTTTCTCCACTGACCTTGCTGCAATTAAATTCGTCATAATTAATTTAAATTGATTAAAATGTAGACTATGTAATAATAAAAATCCAATTAGTAAATGGATATCTGTAAATATAAAATAAATATTTCACCTCTAAGGGTTCGGAAGTTTAGGCGTTGCATGTTTCATAATATCGTCTCTATTGCCAGTAGTAAAAACAGACATAAAGCGCAGCCTTGATGCTGACCACAAATGGCCTTGAAAGTAATTGGTTTCTATCTATTCTGAAATTACCACACAGACAGAAACCAATAACTGCAAGAGATAAAGTATCATAAACAACATGCCATTTATGAATCACATAAAAAACTAGTTTACCGAGTGTAAAATATTTTTTACTGGTATCATCCTCTCCTATCAGATATGGCGAATGTCTTACTGTAATTTAGGTTTTACTTCTGGCGTGTAGCAGATGACCATGAATAATGGGAACAACAATAAGATACATTTGCTGGAAAAAAAAAAAGTGAAGTGAGCGATAGAGACTGTAGGGCAGCATGGTGGCTCAGTGTTTAGCATTGTTGCCTTCCAGCCCTGGGGTCCTGGGTTCTAACATCTGCAAATAGTTTGCATGTTCTCTCCGTGTTTGTGTGGGGGTACTCCGATTTCCTCCCGCACTTCAAGACATACGGACCCAATGGGGACAGGGACCAATTTGAGTGTACAGTGCTGCGGAGTATGTGTGTGCTATGTAAATAAAGAATTATTATTATTACTGTACTGTTCTCCTAATAGAGACAGGGCACTATAGTTGTTATCAGAGTCCTGTGAGATTGGTAGCCGGATACTGAATGATAGAAGCGGCTTCTGAAATAAGGTTGTCAGGCAAAATGTTCCAAAGGGGAGATTTATCAAAACATGTGCAGAGGAAGAGTGGTGCAGTTGCCCATAGCAACCAATCAGATTGCTTCTTTCATTTTTAAAGAGGCCTGTGAAAGATTAAAGAAGCAATCTGATTGGTTGCTATGGGCGACTGCACCACACTTACTATGCGTAGGTTTTGATAAATCTCCTCCTAAGTAACCACTCACCTGACAGCAGAGAAGGAATTAAAAAAATGTGCAGCTACACCAGTTATGGACTTACATTCACTTATTGGCCACTTTATTAGGTACATGCTAGCACTGGGTTGGACCCCTTTTTGCCGTCATTCTTTGTGGCATACATTCTACAAAGTGCAGGAAACTTTCCTCAGAGATTTTGCTCCATATGGACACAATGACATCACACAGTTCCTCCATATGGACATGATGACATCACACAGTTCCTCCATATGGACATGATGACGTCACACAGTTCCTCCATATGGACATGATGACATCACACAGTTCCTCCATATGGACATGATGACGTCACACAGTTCCTCCATATAGACATGATGACATCACACAGTTCCTTCATATGGACATGATGACATCACACAGTTCCCCCATATGGACATGATGACATCACACAGTTCCCCCATATAGACATGATGACATCACACAGTTCTTTCATATGGACATGATGACATCACACAGTTCCTTCATATGGACATGATGACATCACACAGTTCCTTCATATGGACATGATGACATCACACAGTTCCTCCATATAGACATGATGACATCACACAGTTCTTCCATATGGACATGATGACATCACACAGTTCCTCCATATGGACATGGTGACATCACACAGTTCCTCCATATAGACATGATGACATCACACAGTTCCTCCATATGACCATGGTGACATCACACAGTTCCTCCATATGGACATGATGACATCACACTGTTCCTCCATATGGACATGATGACATCACACAGTTCCTCCATATGGACATGATGACATCACACAGTTCCTCCATATGGACATGATGACATCACACAGTTCCTCCATATGGACATGATGACGTCACACAGTTCCTCCATATAGACATGATGACATCACACAGTTCCTTCATATGGACATGATGACATCACACAGTTCCCCCATATGGACATGATGACATCACACAGTTCCCCCATATAGACATGATGACATCACACAGTTCTTTCATATGGACATGATGACATCACACAGTTCCTTCATATGGACATGATGACATCACACAGTTCCTTCATATGGACATGATGACATCACACAGTTCCTCCATATAGACATGATGACATCACACAGTTCTTCCATATGGACATGATGACATCACACAGTTCCTCCATATGGACATGGTGACATCACACAGTTCCTCCATATAGACATGATGACATCACACAGTTCCTCCATATGACCATGGTGACATCACACAGTTCCTCCATATGGACATGATGACATCACACTGTTCCTCCATATGGACATGATGACATCACACAGTTCCTCCATATGGACATGATGACATCACACAGTTCCTCCATATGGACATGATGACAACACACAGTTCCTCCATATGGACATGATGACAACACACAGTTCCTCCATATGGACATGATGACATCACACAGTTCCTCTATATGGACATGATGATATCACACATTTCCTCCATATGGACATGATGACATCACACAGTTCCTCCATATGGACATGATGACATCACACAGTTCCTCCATATGGACATGATGACATCACACAGTTCCTCCATTTGGACATGATGACATCACACAGTTCCTCCATATAGACATGATGACATCACACAGTTCCTCCATTTGGACATGATGACATAACACAATTCCTCCATATGGACATGATGACAAAACACAGTTCCTCCATATGAACATGATGACATAACACAGTTCCTCCATATGGACATGATGATATCACACAGTTCCTCCATATGGACATGATGACATCACACAGTTCCTCCATATGGATATGATGACATCACACAGTTCCTCCATTTGGACATGATGACATAACAGTTCCTCCATATGGACAAGATGACATCAAACAGTTCCTCCATATGGACATGATGACATCACACAGTTCCTCCATATATAAATGATGACATCATACAGTTCTTCCATATGGACATGATGACATCACACAGTTCCTCCATTTGGACATGATGACATCACACATTTCCTCCATATGGACATGATGACATCACACAGTTCCTCCATATGGACATTATGACATCACACAGTTCCTCCATACGGACATGATGACATCACTCACTTACTGCAGTTTTGTCGGCTGCACATACATGATGAGAATCTCCCATCACATCTCAGCGGTGATCATTTGGATGAGATCTGGTGACTGTGGAGGCCATTGGAGTCCAGTGACCTCGTTGTCCTGTATAAGACGATGTCATGTGACATGAGGCATTATCCTGCTGGAAGTATCATCAGTAGATGGGTCCACTATGGTCATAAAGGGATGGACATGGTTAGCAACAAAGCATTTTCGTCCACACAATTTCTGCTCACTGAACATTTTGGACCATTCTCTGTATACCCTAGAGATGGTTGTGCATGAAAATCCAAGACCAGCCGATCTTGCAACAACAACTATTCTATGTGCAAAGTCACTTAAATTCCTCTCTTCCCCATTCTGATGCTCTGCTGAAACTACAGTAGGTTGTCTTGACCACATCTACGGGCCTAAATGCATTGAGTCGCTGCCATGTGATTGGCTGATTAGCTAATTTTGTGTTAACAAGCAATTAAACAGGTGTTACCATTAAAGAGGGCAGTAGGTGTATGTTTATTTTGCAGGGAAACTGCAGTATTAACTGGCACATGACACCATTCACATAAATGGATGATTTTCTTACTGGAAATTAGAGGCAAATTCTAGTACAGATCCGTAGTTTATGAAGTCCATAAATCTGAATGGGGCATATAGACGATTGAGAGTACCCCCTGAATAAGCTGTTTGTGAAAAAGAGTGAAAGTGATGGAACACTGATTTTTACTTCAAGTGACTAAAATACTATGAAAACTTTCAGTAATGACTTGAAAAGACTTAAACAGAGTCATACACTATTAGTTGCCATAGTTTAATGGCTAAAATTGCAGCAAGCATTAACTTTTTAAATGGTTTGTAATGTGTTAAATATTAAGCTATCATTTGAAACATCTGTAAAACTGTGGTCAGTGTCCTTCCCTTAAAGGGGTACTCCACTGCTCAGCGTTTCCGAACGCTGGAGCCGGCGCTGGGAGCTCGTGACTTCACATCCCTGCCCCGTCGTGACATCACGCCCCCCCCCCCCCCTCAATGCAAGTCTATGGGAAGGGGCGTGACTGCTTTTCTCACAGTTTTAGTGGCAAGAATCTCTTTAACTTTGTAGACGTCAGAAGAGCCGGAAACAGGTGTGGGGACAAGATTCTTTTGAAAAAAAAATGGTTTATAACAAGAGGCTTGAGGAGAGAGACATGGAAGGAATTGGGAATATATAACGTAGTAGGTAGACGGAGTTTGTAAGAGACAGAATACATTTTTTGTAGAATCTGGAAGGGACCAAGATAGCGAGGACCAAGCTTGTAACAGAGTATTTTGAAGAGTATGTACTTGGATGAAAGCCACACCATGTCAAGGTTGACCCAATCGTCTTGGCGAGCTGAAACAAAATGCTGAAGATAGGTCTCAAGAATTTGATCAACCCTCTCCATCTGACTGTTGGACTGAGGGTGGTAGGCCGAGGAGAAGTCCAGATTGATGTCCAGACGGTTACAAAGGGCTCGCCAGAACTTAGAGACAAATTGCACACCACGATCCAAAACGATATGCTGAGGAAGACCATGTAAACGAAAGACATGTAACAAGAAGTACTTCACCAGCTGTGGAGCAGAAGGAAGACCTGGTAGGAATGAGGAATAAAATGAGCCATCTTGGAAAACCGATCTACAACGACCCAGATGACAGTGTTATTATGAGATGGTGGCAAATCGGTGGTGAAATCCATGGCGATATGGGACCAGGGTTTATCCGAAATGGGTAAAGGCTGTAAGAGTCCTGCAGGTCTCTGTCGAGGAGTTTTGTCAAGGGCACAAGTTTCACAGGAACGAACAAAATCAGAAACATCACGTTCAAGATTGGGCCACCATTAGTGCCGGGAGATTAGAAGTAGAGTCTTTCATATACCAGAATGACCTGCTGTCAAGGAAGAATGACCCCATTTCAGTACCTTGTGTCTCAATCTGGCGGGTTTTTCCTGGAGGGACATTATTGGCCCACTCTAAATAGGTGGCCTTGACATGGCAAGTGGGCTTATACTTCTGATCAAAATGTATACTGACAACCTGTTAGTTTTTGAATTTTTGCTGAGAAGCAAGTGGATCAAAATACAAGTTGTGGATGTGCGACCATGTCTGTTTTCTCTACTTGAATTCACATTTTCCTGGAGGAACTTGCTGAATTTCAGCAGGAGCGGCAGGAATCAAACGGTCAGGAGGAATAATATGCCTAGGCATGGAGTCCAAACCGATGATGTCCTAGGACCTGGAGAGAGCATCTGCTCTGATATTCTTATCTGACAGAAGTGGATGAAGAAGTTGAACCTAGAAAAGAAGAGTAAGAACGGCACCCGCTCCAATAGATGAGGCATCAACCTCCAAAGCAAAGGGCCTCTCCGGATCTGGTCTTGTAAACACAGGAGCAGAGGTAAAAGCAGACTTTAAACGGGAGAAGGCCTCTTTAGCCTCTTGAGGCAAAGAATAAGGATTAGAAGTCTTCTCAGTGAGAACCATGATTGGAGCAACCAAGGACGAAAAACTTGGGATAAATTGACAATAATAGTTAGCGAATCCCAGAAAGTATTGAATAGAACGTAGGCCCGAAGGACGAGGCCAATCCAATACTGCAGACAATTTACTTGGATCCATCGAGAGACAATGTAGCCAAGAAAAGGAAGACTAGACTTCTCGAAAAGGCATTTCTCCAGTTTGGCGTAGAGATGATTCTTCCGTAGTAGCTAAAGAAGGAAGTGTGGGAGGTGGAGGAATTTATCAATGAGCCACAGGTGGTCCTTCACTAATGGGTGCACTGGTTCTTTTAATCCTAAAGCTCCAGCGCGTGCCCTAGGGGACGGGGACATGCGCGCCGGAGCAGAGAGGCAGATGCCGGGGCAGGAGAAGCACCAGGTGAGTGACGGGCTGGGATTCGCATGCGAGCGTGTCCCACGATGTGAATCCCAGCCCCGCCGGCAGCAGCAGGTAAGGGGACCAGGCGCTCACGGCCAATGTGTGTATCCGGAGGGCATAATGTACTGTAAGTGAGGGCCGGCTCAGTGCTTGCTTCAGACACGCTCCTTCCTGAGCAGCGGATGTCAGAATGAGTGAGCAGCAGAACAGAGGAATATGCGAGCCCATGAAAAGACACATAAAAAGACATGTAAACTTAGACTTTAAATGTAGATTTAGTTAATAACATCTTTACACCATTAAGAATGACTGCAAAAAAGTGAACCTACATTTGTCACTTTACTCCTCCAAACTTAAATTAGCGCCAGTCCTTTAAGCCCATGAGGAATTTGTCATTTAATAACCGCTCGGTAGAAAGCGTCTGACAACTACAGTAAGCTGCCCATGTTTTGGGATCTGGAGCAGGTCCAAGCCCAGTTTCACAGTACAGAGGCAGCTATCAGCTCCTTGCTGAGGTTTAAACAGCTGTCAGACAGTAGGTTTGCTGGCCCTGCATTTCTTTACCCTTGGCTGGACTTAAAGAGTTGTTTTATGTATCAGGGACGAGCTTGAAAGGATCCAAGTCACAGAGTAGAGAAGTAAAAGTGACATACTGTGAGATCGTATTTGCATGTCATTATACAGAAAAGCCTGGCTGCTGTAGCACTGCCATATACTGCAGGATTATGTGGTAAAAAACTATTTCAGCATCTATCCAACACAAGGGGAATTTTGCAAACTTTAAATTATTCATTGAAAACCACCATGTCTTCAGTCCATACGGGGGAGAAAACAAACAGACGTAAAACTGCCTACAACCATCATAGAATTCTGCAGCTTTTCCATATTTCTCCAATGTGCATAAATTCATCCGAAATCCTAAGAAGCTCAACAACCTTCATTGTGGCCTCCGATTGTTTCAGCTGAGTCAGGGAAAAAAACAGGATACTTAGGTCTGAATTTACATATTTACGAACATCTTTCCACCATTAAATGCCTCTCAGCCTTCCGTGACCTTCTTTCCCCATTATCCGCATATATATCCAATGACAGAAAACTACTTAATACGATTCTACAATTTTATGATATGCAAATGACTGAACTTGCGGATTTCCAGCTTGGTAATAGCTTGTCTAGATGTCTTTCAGGAGTGGAAGGTTGTATATCTGTCCGGGCTGATGGATTCCTCCTCTTTAGGATAATTGACAGAAGAGTATATACTAGAGATAAGGTGGTATCCTTTACCATCTTCAGTCAGGAGTAAATGCCTAATGTTTCTTTAAAGGGATACTCCACCCCTAGACATCTTATCCCCTATCCAGAACGCTGGGTTTGGGCGGCAATGGTCGTGACATTATGCTACACATCTCCTCATGACATTACACACGCTCATGACGTCACACCCCCTCTGTTGGCTGTCCAGGCATGCTGGGAGTTGTAGTTTTGCAACAGCTGGAGGTCCACAGTTTGGAGACTTAGGTGTTAGGACATAGCTGATCGCTCAGCACATACACCATACAATAACATACTGTTCCTATTCCTCAAATACAGGTCATTTAATTAAACGTGACAGATGAAAAGAAAAAAAAGGTCTTAAAGGGGTACTCCATTACTAGACATCCTATCCCCTATCCAAAGGATAGGAGATAAAATGTCTGATCATGAGGGTCCAACTGCTGGGAATTTTATCCATATGCTTTGTCTGTTATTGTAGCTCCGATGCATTTATACTAAGACACACACAGTAGACGAGTAAAAGAAAAAAAAATAAGCAAATCCTTTTTTGATTCTACCCCTAAGTCCTTTCTTTGGATCCTTGCAATCACATTGTTATCACTTCTATTCTCCACCTTCCTCTCTCACTTAACATTACTTCAATTGCCATCAATGATTCCACTCACATGCTTTATTATAATGATCATAATGTTTGCATAAATCTGGCTCCTCAGTCATATATTTTTTATTAGGTCTTAGAACCAAACGGTTCCCCTTCTTATGATTGCCCAGCCTCATAGCAAGGACACAGAAGACCTCTATATGTTTGTATTCCTACAGGAACCTATAGGTAACTAATAATAATAGTAAAAAAAAAGAAAAAATAAATATATATATATATATATATATATATATATATATATATATATTTATGTATTGGGGATCGACCGATTATCGTTATCGGCAATTGCGTTGCCGATAATCCGATAATGCAACGCCCCCCCCCCCCCCGTGCCCCGTACCTCCCCCCCACCGCACCGCCCCACTCCAGTCTATGGCCCCGAAAAAGCCGCTGCAGTTCATTGATTTTAAAGCGACCGCTTTAAATCAATGATCTGCAGCCGCTTCTTTGGAGCCGGGCGGGGGGGGGGAGGGGGGGGTAGATGGGTGGAGAAATAGCCGATAACTTATACCAGAATATCGGTATAAGTTATCTGCTATCGGCCTGAAAGGCTACAGATTATCGGTGTCGGCCCTGAAAAAAAATCGATATCAGTCGATCCCTAATATATATATATATATATATATATATATATATATATATATATATATATACATATATATATATATATACAGGGTGGGCCATTTTTATGGATACACCTTAATAAAATGGGAATGGTTGGTGATATTAACTTCTTGTTTGTGGCACATTAGTATATGAGAGGGGGGAAACTTTTCAGGACGGGTGGTGATCATGGCGGCCATTTTGAAGTCGGCCATTTTGACTCCAACTTTTGTTTTAGGTTCATGAAGAGGGTCATGTGACACATCAAACTTATTGGGAATTTCACTAGAAAAACAATGATGCTTGGTTTTAACGTAACTTTATTCTTTCATGAGTTATTTACAAGTTTCTGACCACTTATAAAATGTGTTCAATGTGCTGCCCATTGTGTTGGATTGTCAATGCAACCCTCTTCTCCCACTCTTCACACACTGATAGCAACACCGCAGGAGAAATGCTAGCACAGGCTTCCAGTATCCGTAGTTTCAGGTGCTGCACATCTCGTATCTTCACAGCATAGACAATTGCCTTCAGATGACCCCAAAGATAAAAGTCTATCGGGAGACCTTGGGGGCCATTCATCTGGCCCACAATGACCAATCCACTTTCCAGGAAACTGTTCATCTGGGAATGCTCGGACATGACACCCATAATGTGGTGGCGCACCATCTTGCTGGAAAAACTCAGGGAACGTGCCAGCTTCAGTGCATAAAGAGGGAAACACAACATCATGTAGCAATTTTGCATATCCAGTGGCCTTGAGGTTTCCATTGATGAAGAATGGCCCCACTATCTTTGTACCCCATATACCACACCATACCATCAACAGTCTTGGAGGGATCTATCCAATGTGGGTTAGTGTCAGACCAATAGCGGTGGTTTTGTTTGTTAACTTCACCATTCACATAAAAGTTTGCCTCATCACTGAACAAAATCATCTGCGTAAACTGAGGGTCCTGTTCCAATTATTGTTTTGCCCATTCTGCAGCACCTGAAACTACGGATACTGGAAGCCTGTGCTAGCATTTCTCCTGCGGTGTTGCTATCAGTATGTGAAGAGAGGGAGAAGAGGGTTGCATTGACAATCCAACACAATCGGCAGCACATTGAACACATTTTATAAGTGGTCAGAAACTTGTAAATAACTCAGGAAATAATCAAGTTACGTTAAAACCAAGCACATCATCGTTTTTCTTGTGAAATTCCCAATAAGTTTTATGTGTCACATGACCCTCTTCCTATTGAAAAAACAAAAGTTGGAATCAAAATAGCCGACTCCATGGTCACCACCCATCTTGAAAAGTTTCCCCCCTCACATATACTAATGTGCCACAAACAGGAAGTTAATATCACCAACCATTCCCATTTTATTAAGGTGGATCCATATAAATGGCCCACCCTGTATATCATATTTCAATATTATAAGTTACATAAAGGTATGTCCTACTTTGCCTTTCCATGTGGCTCAATACATGCCAACATGTGTGTCATAGGATCACTATCTTTAAGATAAAACATGATTTGGCAATACAGGAGGTGTATAAGCTATATGTGTCTGGGTGGCCACCCAATGGTTGTGAAAAAGATTTTTCAGGATAAGCTACTTTGTGTACTTGAGGAGTAGCTGTATTTCTGGCCATTATACAGTATTATTTGTATATGGAAACTTTGTCACTAGATTTCTGCTCTGCAGGCTCCACCTCAAATTTTCAATGGCTCCTAAACTACAGGGTGAAGACTAGCCTTTATGATGTCTACCATACACTAAACACACAGAGAAGATCCCGCTTTCATATGTCTTCATAGCACACACTTAGAAGCAGAAGCAGCATGGAGGGTATTATAGAGCATTAAGCCCTGGGCAAACATCCCCCTCCCAACTTCCTCTTCACTCATTCCCTCTCTATAAATTTGTATAGGCAGTATATACCATAATCTCTCTGTCAGCTGCTAGCTTGTCTGGAATGTAGCTGCAAATGCATGTAGTGGTTATGTCTATTAGTAAACACCATTATTTTATGCTATCCTTGTTGGATCATATTTTAAACTCCATCAACTTATAGATATGTAATTAAGACATATGCATGCATTCAGTAAGCTTCAAACAATAAACTGATCAACTGAAAATGTTCTGAGGAGATTCACATTTTTTTAATCTAGGATGCAGTTTGCTATTTTGTTTAATAGCTTATTCACTTGTAGGCTGCACAATCCATTCATTCATTTTATGATGTAGCTGGATAAAAATGAAATTACTGTAGCCCCTTACTTTCCACTGATGTCAACTGCAGCATTAGATACGTGGTTGATAGATAACATGACTATAGTACCCAAACAGTGAATTCCAAGCTGTCTGTGTTTCTGCAGAGATAACTTACTAACAAATAAAGTCCTGGGATTACAGCAGCCTTGGCAAACGATTAAGCAATATGGAGGTATAAACTGAAAGGAAGGAGTGCAGGAGCGAAGTGAACTCTCAGGCTTAAAGATATAAGAACCTTTAAATTGGGGCAATTATCAGACAAACAGACCAACTATTGCCTTGGTTAAAAGCCCCCACAATCAAATAAAACAAATAATAAATCACATAATTATGAAGCCATACAAATCATTGCTGAGCTTGCTTCATAGACAGTGGGAAACAGCAGCTGGGACTCCCCAATAATGACGGACATCAGCAATCACACCGATCGCGGCATCTAAAAGTGTAAATGATAGATGCAAGGGGTTTGGGGGCACTCATCGGACCCCCCCCCCCCCCAGCACGATCACAGGGGTCTGGCGAGTTGAGATGGTGACTGGAAGCCTCCTGCATACCTCCATGCCACAGACTGTCGCTCTTTTTGTACAGTTTGCCCCAGCACAAATTCAAATGTTAGCTATGGGGCCCAGCCTTTTTACTTATGTTTCTGTTATGAACACTCATTATTATATACTGTAGTTGATACTTGACTATGTACCGTATAATGTTTATTTGTAACTTCATTACAAATAAACAATTATTTATTTTTTAAAAAAAAATGAAGGGTTTGCAGAACAGATGCGTAAACGTTAAAGGGAAAGGCACGGCACTGCATGTAATGATGGAGAAGCCCCCTGAAGTTTTTATTCTTTACGGGAGATACACTTTCTTGATCAAAATTTCATTAGCAAATTGCTCCACCACGACTGTGCATTTTCTTTACCATAATTCTTTCTCCACCATAATTTTTTATTATGTGACTGCTTATGAGATGAAGGTGTGAATTATGGGTCTGTTTACATCAACTTTCACTTTAAAAAAAAAAAAAAGTACAGCAAGACATAACAGTTTAGTCTTACAGGAGGTCAAACTGAAGCCTGCCAAAGATCCTTTGAAGAGCTTAATTAATAATAAGGTTATAGCTCTGTATAGCGGCTTCATTCTGGAGGAGGTATGCCATAGAGAGGACATTAAAGCCAAGCTGCTCGAATAATTAACTGAACGGCTCTGCTACCTCAGGTGAGAGACGGCGCGAGTACAAACAACTGCACATTCCTACCATAATAGCACAACATACTTAAAAGTTCCCATCACTTCTTCCTTGTATCTCTGCAGTGCCATCTAAATTAAATTACAAAAACATCATAAAGATTAGCGGGACGATTAACCTGTCCACTGCTTAGGAGACCCATAAATCCACTTCCATTTTTTTTTTTTTTTTAAAGGTTACAGACTTCTAAAAAAAGTAAAACAGCCCGGCAGTCAAGAGCTGAGTAACAATAATTAGAATATAATTGCAAATATATTTTTCATTCTTCGAAGCCATACTTTTATTTTGCGCCTTACGCCTGCAGAAATCTATGGAAGCATTAGCTGGTGGCCGGATCCTCTGAGATATGAGGGAGGTTAAATGTAATTATTTCCTTGAAATGCTAAAGTAATCATGTAATAGTTCCAAGAAAGGAATGTCATTTACCTATAACTACATCATGACCGTCCACAAGGCCTGCCGAGAAGAGCTCCTGCGAAACACCATCTGCCGTATCTGCAGAGAGAGAGAGATAGATAATACTTTCAGGGCAATACGTGATAATGCTGCCATTTGGTTCAGAATACAGTGGCATTTGTGTTGAACCTTAAAGCTAGTATGATAAAAGGTTCTTTAGAGGGATGAAAGGATTACAATAGGTGCAGCAGAGCAGAATTTGTGAGAAGTAGCACAGCTAAATATGTCACTTTGTCCAAGTGAGTTATTCTTTGGAATTACTTTTTACGATGGAGCTCGATATGGTGTTCTTACAACTTCCTCTCTGCTGCACCAGTAGTAGCACTAGTAAATTATAATAACGACAAAAATAATACTTATTATTGATGATGTTAAAGGAGTAGTCCGGTGTGCACTTTTTTCCTTTTATCCCGTCCGGGCTGCAAAATAAAAGAAAACACACTTTCTCTTACCTGCCAATGAGCCCCCGTAGCTCCGGTACACTCCGGTACAGGTGTTCGGCACCCGGGCTGTATTCTTCTTACTTCCTGTTAGCCCGACACGTCACATGGAGCTTCAACCTATCACCGGCCGAGGCGGGACATCACTGCGGCCGGTAATAGGCTGAAGCTCCGTGTGACGTGACGTGCCGGGCTAATAGGAAGTAAGAATACAGCCCGGGGACCGAACACCTGTACCGGAGTGTACCGGAGCTCCAGGGGCTCGTTGGCAGGTAAGAGAAAGTGTGTTTTCTTTTATTTTGCAGCCCGGACGGGATAAAAGGAAAAAAGTGCGCACCGGAGTACTGCTTTTAATTAGAACTTAAAGTATTCATCAAAGAAAGAATCCAAGTGCACTCACCGTGTAGTTGCTTCTTTAGTAATTCTTTTATTTCATGTCACATACAAAGTGCAGGGAGACGACGTGCATGGGGATGTCAGCATGGGCTACGGACCCGTCTTGCGCTACAAGCACTTCATAAGGCCGCTTCGAGCGGCCTTATGAATCGCTTGTAGCGCGAGACGGATCCGTAGCCCATGCTGACATCCCCTGCACGTCGTCTCCCTGCACTTTGTCTGTATGTGACATGAAATAAAAGAATTACTAAAGAAGCAACTACGCGGTGAGTGCACTTGGATTCTTTCTTTGATGAATATATGCATTTATGTGAAGCTGTTTTGCCAAGATTTGCACCGCCACTGCTGATGTATATCTATAGCTGCATAGTGTCAAGTTGAGTGAATATCCTAAGGTGTGTGAAGTAGCAGTGCCAGACTAGCTGCCTCTTTTTCTATATTTAATAAGAACTGAAAGGTTTGGAGAGTCAGACTGGCGATCACATGACTAAGTTACTGTAATGAAACTAGAGATACAGCTCTGCTAGAATAAAACATATAGCGTCGTAAAACTGGTTGTGTAAAACTGGAGTGTTGATATGGGCAAAATAAATAAATAAAAATAAAAAACACATGGAGTGCTTCTTTAAGACCTCCCTGTTTTACTCTTCTATCAGGCTTTTCCAAGAACATAAAACATTTATAGGTCTTTAAGTTTTTTTAAATTATTTCTTTTACTGGAAAATGACAACCGGGCAGAAATCTTGCAGACTGTGAACAATTCACAAAGGAACTCAGCAGCAGACAAGTGTGAAAGATTTTAGATATCTCATCTACATGTACCCGTGGTGTGGGGAAGGGCACAGAAAAGCAAAACAGCCCCTGCTTTATGGAACATGTACTGACCTGTGTGTTGATTTACCGTAATGAAGCTATAATAAAGATTGGATTGTTTTAACCTGAGTCGGTGAGTGCTGAACCTGTACTTTCCTTATAGTGAAAAAATTAAAATATGCTTTTCAAATGTGTCCCTATCCATTAAAGAAGTCCAGTGCTTAGAAATTTGGATAGGGGATAAATGTCTGATCTCGGGGGATTCGACCGCTGGGACCCCCCACGATCTCCTTACGGGCCTCGACTCGGCCCCGGCTGAAATGCTGTATGTGACGTTTCGTACACAGCAGGTCAGCTGAACACTGTGTCTCCGCCTCTCCCACAGAGATGAATGGAGGGGCATGTTTGTACCAGCTGACCTCCTGGGTACGAAACACGCTGTAGCAGTGCTATGCAGGGGCCCCATACGGGAGATCGTGGGCGGGTCCAAGTGGTCAGACCCCCTGAGATCAGATATTTATCCCCTATACTGTGGACCCCTCCCTGAGTGGGATGCCCATACCTCTCGGCACTTTGTAAATATGTATCTGGTCCTCTTTTTACTTGTATTGTAACTAAGGGGTTGATGCCCAAAGTTGTTTGTTTCTAAAATGTAGAATGCTCATGTGATATGCACTATGGCCATAATTTATACATAGAGTATTACCATTTGTTGTGATATCGTTATTGCTGGATGGTTACAGACATCCCCCCCTGATTCATATATAATTGAGAGGGGACGTTGGAAAGACCAGGTGATCTAGAGTTAAAGAGACAGGCTCTCAGCACTTGCAGCTTAATGAGACGACCAAGTGCAATGATCAAACACCCCACCCAACACTTAGGGGATTCATGTGAAATGTAGTCATGTGGCATTACAGAATCACTACAGTGTGGAATTGCAAATCAGCATAGAAACAATGTCATGCCTGCTACATGAGATAAAACAGGTAACGCACAAGACATACAAAAGAACCTCTAATAGTGTTGGGCGCGAATATTCGCAATGCGAATATTATCGCAAATATTGCGAATATACTGCTAAATATTCGCAATTACGAATGGTCAAATTTTACACATCACAGTGATCATTCCTCCCTGCTTCCAGCCTGTGGTGTAAACAAGGCTCCAATACTAGTTACTATGTCAGACTGGCGAGCGCCCGAAAATTCATATATGCGAATATTCGCATATGCAAATTTCCGCACATTTTGATCCCTCCCTTCTTTTAGGTATTTTATCACGCGATATTGCGCATGCAAATTTTATGGTGCATGCGCATGCAAATTTTATGGCTCATAGTAAAAAAAAAAAAGGCAGCAAATATTGTGATTTTTGCAAATATATGACGAATGTTCGTCCATTCACGAAATATCGCAAATTCGAATATGGCCTATGCCGCTCAACACTACTCTACACAGTGGCGTTGCGACCCAGGTGCGGGGGGTGCGGAGCGCACCGGGTGACACCAGCCTGGAGGGGTGGCACCACGGCCGGCAGTACCCCCCGCATCTGCACACCGTCACTCAACTCAGCCGCTATTTGCAGCATCCCCAGACAGAAGAGGCTTCTTTCATGACCTGCAGGCTGCCGCACTCCAGTTTCAGCCCCCGACACTATCCCATCCCCCAGCCCCAGGAAGCTGCCTCTTTAAGACCTGCAATGCTTTCTGGGAACAGAAGTGCCGTGCGCATGTCTGTCCGGGCATGCTGGGAGTTGTAGTTTTGCAACAGCGGGAGAAACACTGTTTGGAAAACACTGCTTTAATAATAGCCTATGCTTCTCATAGCAGATATAAATATATGTATATATTAAAGGGGTATTCCAGGAAAAAACTTATATAATATATATATATATCAACTGGCTCCAGAAAGTTACAGATTTGTAAATTACTTCTATTAAAAAAATCTTAATCCTTTCAGTACTTATGAGCTTCTGAAATTAAGGTTGTTCTTTTCTGTCTAAATCCTCTCTGATGACACCTGTCTCAGGAAACGCCCAGTTTAGAAGAGGTTTGCTATGGGGATTTGCTTCTAAACTGGGCGTTTCCCGAGACACGTGTCATCAGAGAGCACTTAGACAGAAAAGAACAACCTTAACTTCAGAAGTTCATAAGTACTGAAAGGATTAAGATTTTTTAATAGAAGACATTTACAAATCTGTTTAACTTTCTGGAGCCAGTTGATATATATATATATGAAAAAAAGTTTTTTCCTGGAATACCCCTTTAATGTTTAAGAAGAGAAGCAACCATCTAAGTATGTGCACTTCAATGTTCCCAAATCAGTTTTACTACCTACTTACGCCACAGCTATGGATGAATAGATGGTTGTGTAATATATCATCGGGAATACTACTCTTATGTACGCTCACAAATCAAACTCCACATTTGTTGTTTTGCTCTCAGTGTCTGATACTTTACGGTGTAAATGGATCTAAATATTCGAAGATGTAAGATAAGAGCTCTTCAGCTGTAGAAAAACATGACCCCCCCCTGAATATTGGAATAATAAATCCTTGAGATGTCCTCCTGGAAATAAAAGAAATCAAAGTTGTTCTAAACAGCTTTAGAAATATAAAAAAAAGTCACTTTGTAATGCCCCATTTCTGCTTCTCTAAATGCAGCCAGCTATGCCTGTATATACACAGTATATGACCACGGACCATCACAATAAAGATATCTATTGTCTAAATGGCTGGCTGCACCCAGAAAACAGGGACAAGAGAAGTTTATGACATAGAACTACATTGCTATGCAGTTTAATTTCCTTATGGTTTCCTTTCTTTTACTTCTCTTACTGTCTGAGTGGTGGTGTTCCTAAGTATAAGACGCTGTCAAGGCAGATACTTGGAATCTCAAGTAGGGGTACAGTCCGGGATATAGATTTGGGCCGCTCAACCACTCTCCATCACTGGTCGTACAGTACCATTTGTTTTCTTACAGTACAGCTGCATTTATATGTTTCATTGCTGTAACTTGGTCATGTGATCACCAATCTGACTCACAGAAAATCACTATTTAGGGAAGGGTCACACATAGCGTAAATGCTGCATATTTGAAGCACCTGCGTATTTCTGTGCTAGCAAAGTAAAAGGGTGTTTATTATTACTCCCATAGACTTCTGCTAGCAAAGAAGGGTGCATAGTGTTTACGCTAGTGTAACTCGACCCTTAAAGGGGTATTCTGCTGCTCAGCATATGAAACAAACTGATCCGATCACTGGAGCCGGCGCCGCGGGCTTGTGATGTCATATCCCCGTCCCCTCATGCTGTAACGCCCCGCCCACTCAATGCAAGTCTATGGGGGGGTTCGTGACGACTGTCATGCCCTTCCAATAGACTTGCATTGAGGGGCGGGGTGTGACGTCTTAAGGCGGCGGGCTATTATGTCACAAGCTACCTGCGGCGGCTCCAGCGTTCAGAACAGTTTGTTCTAAACGCTGAGCAGCAGAGTACCCCTTTAATGTGTCAAAAGGAAGTTAGTCCTGAGTCAGCTGACTTCCTGTGAACTACAGGATGACCTCATCAATCACGTCATGGGGGTTGTTGCCTTCCTCCAGATCAGTGGTCTCCAACCTGTGGACCTCCAGATGTTGCAAAACTACAACTCCCACCATGCCCGGACAGCCGTTGGCTGTCAGGGCATGCTGGGAGTTGTAGTTTTGCAACATCTGGAGGTCCGCAGGTTGGAGACCACTGCTCTAGATCAACACAGTAGGGCTTTAGGTTGAACTCGATGGACCCATGTCTTTTTTTTTTTTTTTTAAACCTTACAGAAACCTGTCCAGAGAAAACGTTGCTGAGTGGCCCATAGTGGCCAATCAGATCGCTTCTTTTATTTTTAAAAAGGGCCTCAGAAAAATGAAAGAAGCGATCTGATTGGTTGCTATGGGCAACTGGTCAACTTTTCCTCAGCACAGGTCTTGATGAATCCCTCCCTATGTTACTATGTAATCTCTCTGCAAAGCCAGAGGATTCCGGGGAAATGTAGGTAGCATTACAGAACCTTTTCAGTGATGGGTTTTCATCCAATAAGGAGCCTAACCCATGCCTGCCACATCAGCTAATAATACAGGTATATACATGAACCTCTGCATTATTCTCTAATAATAGCCTATGCTGCACTATATCAGTAATATTCATGACGTGCTTTTTATTCTACTACTAGCATATAATTGTGGATGTAACACAAAGGGCATTTCAGGGGTATTTCCATCTTAGGGATCTATGGCATATACAGATGATTTGCTATAAATGCCTGACAAGTGCCGCTCCCACCTCCTTCACAACAGTTGCCTATTCCTGGCCAACGTATTTCTATATATTTTAATTGAGAGCTACCTGATTTTTTCTTTCCTTAACTCCAATATACTTAAATGCAGAGGGAAACATGTAAGCACCTCTCCACTTAAATAAAGAACAGAGGTCACCAGATATCCATCTTCCCAAAAGGTAAGGGTGTCAGATGGATATGCTATAATAGCCTAACATCATCTGGTCGCTTTATTTGACAGCATAAAAAAACTATCGTAGGTTCATATAGCTGTTGTATTCTGACCAAGAGCACAACTGACACCGCCGGGTACCGGCAGATCCCATTGACTATATTGGATTCCATTTGGTGTCCGGTATTTTACAGGACTTAAGTGGAGAAAAAAAAATAGGACATACACACACTTTTTTCTCCGCTCAACTCCAATTCTTCCAACGGACTGACCAATGATTAGCAGTGTGAACCAGCCCTTAGTCAGCTTAACCCCTTAAGGACTCAGCCCATTTTGGCCTTAAGGACTCAGACAATTTAATTTTTACGTTTTCATTTTTTCCTCCTCGCCTTCTAAAAATCATAACTCTTTTATATTTTCAAAAAAAAGGAAAAAGAAATGTGGATGTGTGCAGCTCACAACTATTACGCACCGAGGTCAAACAGGGCAAGCAACTATACCTTAATTGCTAAAAAGGGAAACCAGAAAAATACAATGTAGCCCGGACCTTCTAGGTGAGTAAAAAATGGGTATACAAGGATCGTGCTTCAATAATAATTATCATTTATTTATAAAAATAAAATTTCAACACTTCTCACAGGGCCCTTGTGAGAAGAGCATACATAATAAAAAGGCAACCTAACAAAATATTAGGCAATGGTATTAAAATTAAAATTCTACACTTGGCATAGAGTATAGAATAATAGAATAAAATAGCAAAATAAGAGCTGTACCATACAAATATATTAGAAAATTGCTCTTCTAGATGTTTAGGGTAAATGTGTCCCTTTTTTTGGATACAGTGACAAACAGTCTGTATTGATGGCAATTATTACCGGTCTGTTGGTTGTGGCTCAGGCGGTGGATGTTGCTCCCGCAATAGTTAAGTGTCCGTAATGTACAGTCCACTGTATGGTGCCTCCGATCATAAGCCTGGTCCAGTCGGGTCTAAGCGTGGTGGCAGTCGCTGTCGGATAAGGCGCTGGCAGGCGCCAAAGATCGTGATGGTGTCCGGGGACTGCTGGCGCTGGCGTGCGCTAAAGCTGATATTCCTCACCGCTTCATTAGTTGGAAAGCAGGACCATATACTGGAAGGCTGGAGGTTCACCTCGTGGTGCCGGCGTCTGACGTCAGAGCCGGAATGGTTACAGCCAAGTAGTTGCACCGGGATGACTGTGCCGGAATGGATCCGAACCGCTGGACCGGGTAAACAGCAAAGCGTGAGCACAAATGGTGGTACAGTTCATAGAATGTAACTGGCCGTAGAATTTGGGCACAGTTTTGATACTACTATGCCAGTAGATGAAGACTAGACGCGTTTCAGGGTTGTATGGTATAACCCTTTCCTCAGTAGTCATTACATGACTACTGAGGAAAGGGTTATACCATACAACCCTGAAACGCGTCTAGTCTTCATCTACTGGCATAGTAGTATCAAAACTGTGCCCAAATTCTACGGCCAGTTACATTCTATGAACTGTACCACCATTTGTGCTCACGCTTTGCTGTTTACCCGGTCCAGCGGTTCGGATCCATTCCGGCACAGTCATCCCGGTGCAACTACTTGGCTGTAACCATTCCGGCTCTGACGTCAGACGCCGGCACCACGAGGTGAACCTCCAGCCTTCCAGTATATGGTCCTGCTTTCCAACTAATGAAGCGGTGAGGAATATCAGCTTTAGCGCACGCCAGCGCCAGCAGTCCCCGGACACCATCACGATCTTTGGCGCCTGCCAGCGCCTTATCCGACAGCGACTGCCACCACGCTTAGACCCGACTGGACCAGGCTTATGATCGGAGGCACCATACAGTGGACTGTACATTACGGACACTTAACTATTGCGGGAGCAACATCCACCGCCTGAGCCACAACCAACAGACCGGTAATAATTGCCATCAATACAGACTGTTTGTCACTGTATCCAAAAAAAGGGACACATTTACCCTAAACATCTAGAAGAGCAATTTTCTAATATATTTGTATGGTACAGCTCTTATTTTGCTATTTTATTCTATTATTCTATACTCTATGCCAAGTGTAGAATTTTAATTTTAATACCATTGCCTAATATTTTGTTAGGTTGCCTTTTTATTATGTATGCTCTTCTCACAAGGGCCCTGTGAGAAGTGTTGAAATTTTATTTTTATAAATAAATGATAATTATTATTGAAGCACGATCCTTGTATACCCATTTTTTACTCACCTAGAAGGTCCGGGCTACATTGTATTTTTCTTTTATATTTTCATCCACAGACTAGTATGAGGGCTTGTTTTTTGCGCGACCAGTTGTCCTTTGTAATGACATCACTCATTATATCATAAAATGTATGGCGCAACCAAAAAACACTATTTTTGTGGGGAAATTAAAACGAAAAACGCAATTTTGCTAATTTTGGAAGGTTTTGTTTTCACGCCGTACAATTTATGGTAAAAATGACATGTGTTCTTTATTCTGAGGGTCAATACAATTAAAATGATACCCATTATTATATACTTTTATATTATTGTTGCGCTTAAAAAAAATCACAAACTTTTTAACCAAATTAGTACGTTTATAATCCCTTTATTTTGATGACCTCTAACTTTTTTATTTTTCCGTATAAGTGGCGGTATGGGGGCTCATTTTTTGCGCCATGATCTGTACTTTTTTTTGATACCACATTTGCATATAAAAAACTTTTAATACATTTTTAAAAATTTTTTTTTAATAAAATGTATTAAAAAAGTTGGAATTTTGGACTTTTTTTATTTTTTTTTCGTTCACGCCGTTCACCGTACGGGATCATTAACATTTTATTTTAATAGTTCGGACATTTACGCACGCGGCGATACCAAATATGTCTATAAAAAATGTTTTTTACGCTTTTTGGGGGTAAAATAGGAAAAAACGGACGTTTTACTTTTTTATTGGGGGAGGGGATTTTTCACTTTTTTTTAACTTTTACTTTTACATTTTTTTACATTTTTTTTTACACTTGAATAGTCCCCATAGGGGACTATTCACAGCAATACCATGATTGCTAATTCTGATCTGTTCTATGTATAGGACATAGAACAGATCAGTGTTTTCGGTGATCTTCTGCTCTGGTCTGCTCGATCACAGACCAGAGCAGGAGACGCCGGGAGCCGCACGGAGGAAGGAGAGGGGACCTCCGTGCGGCGTTATGAATGATCGGATCCCCGCAGCAGCGCTGCGGGCGATCCGATCGTTCATTTAAATGGCGAAATGCCGCAGATGCCGGGATCTGTATTGATCCCGGCACCTGAGGGGTTAATGGCGGATGCCCGCGAGATCGCGGGCGTCGGCCATTGCCGGCGGGTCCCTGGCTGCGATCAGCAGCCGGGATCAGCCGCGCATGACACGGGCATCGCTCCGATGCCCGCGGTTATGCTTAGGACGTAAATGTACGTCCTGGTGCGTTAAGTACCACCTCACCAGGACATACATTTACGTCCTGCGTCCTTAAGGGGTTAAAGGGGTATTCCAGAATTTTTTTTTATTTGACTATGCTACAGGGGCTGTAAAGTTAGTGTAGTTCATAATATAGTGTCTGTACCTGTATGTGATGGCTTTCTCACAATTCTTATGTGATTTTCACCCCAATTTTTATCAGCATACAAAATGACTGTTGTCTCAGATTTTTCCCAGCTTGCAATGCGGCCAAAACCTGACTCACTAGTAAGATGATGACAGGTAGCCTGTCTGCTTCAATGGGTGGAGGGATCAATCTGCAACTAATGCAATAGCTGTAGGCACCCTGATTGAAAACCATAGGTTTTCGTATGGATGCAGCTCATTTATGTTTCAATGGGTGGGGTGGCGGATGTGTGGGAGGGAGGAAAATGGAATTGTGGGATTTGTAGTAAAAAAAAAAAAAAAAAGTCAAACAGGAAATACCCAGTTCACAAAAAGCTAGCCACAGCATTATGGTAATCTCACAACATAGCCATTTAGCCCCAAGACATGCGCAGATCCTTCCTAAGCATGTCCATTACTGTCTGCCAGGTAAATACTAAAATCACCTTATGGTGGAGAACCCCTTTAACATTGCCCTGTGTAATAAAGGATGTGCAGCCAACAAACAATGACAAGGAAAGAGCTGTACAACTGATCCAGAGATTGTTTATACATTATATCTGTGCCTGCTGGATAACAGAGCCACGTAATAGTCATTAACAGAGCGCCTATCTAAGTTAATGGCACTTGCATTGGGAAGCCATGTGATTAATACCACCCTAAGATAATAATAGCCCCTTTCCTCAGGATAGATCTTCATATCTAATTGCTGGGGGTCCAACACCCGCCACCCGCCAATCAGCTGTTTGCCAGAGCCTCGGTGCCCACAACTAACAGTGAATAAAGGTGGAAGCAGACAGCTCCACACATTGGCCCTAATTTACTATTGCAAACCCGACATGTTTTGTCGGGTTGTGCGCTGGATTCGTCCGCATTGCGCCAGAAATTCTGTCTGCGCCAGATTTTGCGCCAGAATTGAAAAAAACCTGACTAACTCATTTTGCTAAGAAAACTCGAAAAAGGGTCATGGTCGCTGGGAAAAGGGGGCGTGGCCTATGAAAGGGCATGTTCCCGACATTTTCACAAAAACCCTACATATTTACTAAGGTTTCCACATAAAATGGTGGTGTATTTCAGCTGAGGAAACCCCTACAGATCAGAGCATGTGTAAAAAAAGCAAAGTGTAGGGAAAGTGGAAAATGTGGGAAAACCTTAGTAAATACCGTGGAAAATAAATTGTAGGGAATTAAAACCCACAAAAAAAAAAATACACAACACTCTTAGTAAATAAGGGCCATTGTATGGTCGCCACATTGGGGCACTGCAGCTCCGCTCCCATTCACTTTACCGCTATGTATACACATATAGGATTTTAATGACACAAAATTAGCAGTAATTAGCTTATTGAATCTCAACAATAAACTCTAAAAACCCTTAAGTGACCTATCTTGTAGTCTAGAAAGATTCACTGGTTGTATCATATTTAAAGATGGCTATTTCCATATGAATCCCCTCTATGTGTGAGACTGTAACACAAAACTCCATTCATCCAAACACCGGTGAGCTGTCCTGCTATATCATGTTGCCATGACAACATCCACCCATGTGAACTAAGACTAATGAGCAAGCGGACATTTTTGCATTCATTAATCTGCTGCACAACTGATTAATCTAAACCATAATCTGAGCCTAGCCATTATGCAGCCTCTCCCCTCTGTGGGTATAATGATCAAAATAAACCCACATTTATACCAAAATGAAGTAACCATCATGCTCTACCTCTGTTTAAGCATGCTTAGAATCCTCTTTTGCCTAAAATCCTTCAAATAGACCTGAGAATGTAATGTATTCAGTGCTGTATAGACATAGCTGTATAAACAGGTTTTCTGAAGAACGGGAATATCTGATCAGAATACATCTGAGTTTGCTGAGTCTCTTGTTTCTAAGTATAAGATGACATCATTCCAGCATGGAAAAATCCAGAGACCCAGATATCTGTAGTAGCTTACAAGTTTAGAAACTCCTTTCTCTTGGGGACGTCATTGAATAAGTATCTTCCTTGGCCTACATGTATTGTTAGGTCTGGTCTTCCGATCCCGTTGGTCTCCACTTATTTGTCTTGGGCTCATAGCTCTCTGTTGTTAGCATAAACTTTACATTTCCTTGCAGGTACACGTTACTCAGCTCTCTAAATAATGGCATTAGGTTTTCTTATATGTCTATTTATAGTGAATTTAACTTGAAGACGTCAAGCCATTTCTTAAGCTATTGACTTGGCCCTTGGCAGGTCTATATGGATACTGGCCTTTGGCTTTATACAACTTCTGCTGCATCATATTCCTGTCTATTGCAACTAACACCTTTAGATGCGGCTCAGGGGCTATAAATGCAGTAACTCAGCCAACACAACCTTGTAGAGCAGTGGTCTCAAACTGTGGCCCTCAAGGTGTTGCAAAACTTCAACTCCCAGCATGTCCGGACAGCCAACGGCTGTCCGGGCATGCTGGGAGTTGAAGTTTTGCAACATCTTGAGGGCCACAATTTGAGACCATTAATGTAGAGTACCTCTGGCAAAATCTCAGGGGCTTCAAATACTACGGGAATCATTTTATTGGTTCTGAGAGTTCCAAAATCAAGATGGCTACTCAATGTTAAACTTATACTGTTTGACATATTTACTTTTTATTTTATATAATGATGCCCGTAGAGGTATGGTTGCCAGCCAAAAGCTCATTTGGCCAAATGCTATCTCTTTCCACTTCCTCGCAATATGCAGCTTGGTTGTTACGTTTATTTGATAGGGAAGAAGAAGGACTGATGTTGCAAACACTTTTTGCAATGTGGAAATACTATAGAACCTTTCTGACCCTCTACTCCAAAATCTACCATTGAAGAACTAATGGTGGATGTCTCCATACAAGTTTAAAAGGTTTTGATAACCCCAGAGATCTTGTTGTCTAGGGAACTCCTGGCCAGACTATAAGCCCATAAAGGATGTAAGATAGATGTCCCCGGTCCCAGGAAACCCACCCATACTCTTGAACCAGGCAGGGGCGGATCCAGAGTCTAGTCTCAGGAGGGGCACTATTAGAGTATTTTGTGTTGGCGGACAGAAAATAAGGTGTTGCTTAACCCCTTAAGGACTCAGGGTATTTCAGTTTTTGCACTTTTGTTTTTTCCTCCTTACCTTTGAAAAATCATAACCCTTTAAATTTTCCACCTAAAAATCCATATTATGGCTTATTTTTTGCGTCACCAATTCTACTTTTCAGTGACATTAGTCATTTTACCCAAAAATTCACGGCGAAATGGAAAAAAAAAATCATTGTGCGACAAAATCGAAGAAAAAACGTCATTTTGCAACTTTTGGGGGCTTCCATTTCTACGCAGGGCATATTTCAGTAAAAATGACACCTTATCATTATTCTGTAGGTCCATACGGTTAAAATGATACCCTACTTATATAGGTTTGATTTTGTCATACTTCCATGAAACCTTTTTTTTTTTTTTTTTTTTTTTTTTAAAGAAATCAACTGGTGCCAGAAAGTTAAACAGATTTGTAAATTACTTCTATTAAAACATCTTAATCCTTCCAGTACTTTTTAGGGGCTGTATACTAAAGAGGAAATGCTTTTCTTTTTGGATTTCTCTTCTGTCACGACCACAGTGCTCTCTGCTGATCTCTGCTGTCCATTTTAGGAACTTACAATATTATTAAATGTATCATACAGTACTAACTTTGTTTAATATTCATAGGCCGTGTTCACACGACAGAATTTCCAATGTAGAATTTGGCACGGAAATTCCGCTGCAGCAGAGTCCAGATGAATTCAACAGGATTCTGCATATTAGAATGTCCATGCTAGATGTTTCCAGCGCGGAAATTCAGTTTTCTGTATCCGCAGAAAGAATGAACACGTTTATTCTTTCTGCAGACACCGTGCAGACATTCCGGTGATGTCTTCTCTATAGTGAGGAGAATACACAATGACATCAGTGACTACAGGAGACATCTTCTCTATAGTGAGGAGAATACACAATGATACCAGTGACTACAGGTGACGTCTTCTCTATAGTGAGGAGAATACACAATGACATCAGTGACTACAGGAGACATCTTCTCTATAGTGAGGAGAATACACAATGATATCAGTGACTACAGGTGACTTCTTCTCTATAGTGAGGAGAATACACAATGAAATCAGTGACTACAGGTGACCTTTTCTCTATTGTGAGGATAATACACAATGGTATCAGTGACTACAGGTGACGTCTTCTCTATAGTGAGGAGAATACACAATGATATTGTCACGATGCCGGCTGGCAGGAGGTGGATCCTCTGTGCCAGAGAGGGATTGCGTGGACCGTGCTAGTGGACCGGTTCTAAGACACTACTGGTTTTCACCAGAGCCCGCCGCAAAGCGGGATGGTCTTGCTGCGGCGGTAGTGACCAGGTCGTATCCACTAGCAACGGCTCACCTCTCTGGCTGCTGAAGATAGGCGCGGTACAAGGGAGTAGGCAGAAGCAAGGTCGGACGTAGCAGAAGGTCGGGGGCAGGCGGCAAGGATCGTAGTCAGGGGCAACGGCAGGAGGTCAGGAACACGGGCTAGGAACAAACAAGGGAACGCTTTCACTAGGCACAAGTGCAACAAGATCCGGCAAGGGAGTGCAAAGGAGGAGACTAGATATATCCAGGGAGCAGGTGGAAGCCAATTAAGCTAATTGGGCCAGGCACCAATCATTGGTGCACTGGCCCTTTAAGTCTCAGGGAGCTGGCGCGCGCGCGCCCTAGAGAGCGGAGCCGCGTGCGCCAGCACATGACAGCAGGGGACGGGAACGGGTAAGTGACCTGGGATGCGATTCGCGAGCGGGCGCGTCCCGCTGTGCGAATCGCATCCCCAACGGCCATGACAGAGCAGCGCTCCCGGTCAGCGGGACCGACCGGGGAGCTGCAGGGAGAAAGACGCCGTGAGCGCTCCGGGGAGGAGCGGGGGCCCGGAGCGCTAGGCGTAACAGTACCCCCCCCCTTAGGTCTCCCCTTCTCTTTGTCCGGTAACTGCCTCCCCTGGGATGAGGACACCGGGAAAGGATGGAGGGATTCCTCAACGGCAGGCAGAACAGCAGTAGTAGGAATGGGGAGAGAGGGCAGAGGGCGAGACCTGGCACGGGGCAGTGTGACACCAGGACGAGGGCCATGAGGGGACACAGAGGCTTGCCTGATGGGACTGGGAGGGGGGGGAGAGGCATTTCCTGTGGCAGGCAGAGTCCTTAATGACCTTAGGGGGACCGGATACAGGAGGAACCACAGGGTCACGGCAGGGAGTACTGGGAACCGGTTGAAGGCAGTCCTTGGAACAAGAGGGACCCCAACTCTTGATCTCCCCAGTGGACCAATCCAGGGTTGGGGAATGGTGTTGAAGCCAGGGTAGTCCAAGGAGAATTTCGGAAGTGCAATTAGGAAGGACAAAAAATACAATTTCCTCGTGATGAGGTCCGATGCACATTAGGAGGGGCTCCGTGCGGTAACGCACGGTGCAATCCAACCTGGCTCCGTTGACCGCGGAAATGTGGAGTGGCTTGACAAGACGGGTCACCGGAATGCGGAATTTATTCACTAAGGACTCCCGAATAAAATTCCCAGAAGCTCCAGAGTCCAGCCAGGCCACGGCTGAGAGGGGAGAGCTGGCTGAAGTAGAAATCCGAACAGGCACCGTGAGACGTGGAGAAGCCGACTTAGCATCAAGAGACGCCACACCCACGAGAGCTGGGTGCGAGCGTGCGTTTCCCAGACGTGGAGGACGGATTGGGCAATCCACCAAAAAATGTTCAGTACTGGCACAGTACAGACAAAGATTCTCTTCCTTACGGCGATTCCTCTCTTCCAGGGTCAGGCGAGACCGATCCACTTGCATGGCTTCCTCGGCGGGAGGCCTAGGCGCAGATTGCAGTGGAGACTGTGGGAGAGGTGTCCAGAGATCTAAGTCTTTTTCCTGGCGGAGCTCTTGATGCCTCTCAGAAAAACGCATGTCAATGCGAGTGGCTAGATGAATGAGTTCATGCAGGTTAGCAGGAGTCTCTCGTGCGGCCAGAACATCTTTAATGTTGCTGGATAGGCCTTTTTTAAAGGTCACGCAGAGAGCCTCATTATTCCAGGATAGTTCAGAAGCAAGAGTACGGAATTGTATGGCGTACTCGCCAACGGAGGAATTACCCTGGACCAGGTTCAGCAGGGCAGTCTCAGCAGAAGAGGCTCGGGCAGGTTCCTCAAAGACACTTCGAATTTCCGAGAAGAAGGAGTGTACAGAGGCAGTGACGGGGTCATTGCGGTCCCAGAGCGGTGTGGCCCATGACAGGGCTTTTCCAGACAGAAGGCTGACTACGAAAGCCACCTTAGACCTTTCAGTAGGAAACTGGTCCGACATCATCTCCAAGTGCAGGGAACATTGCGAAAGAAAGCCACGGCAAAACTTAGAGTCCCCATTAAATTTGTCCGGCAAGGACAGGCGGAGGCTAGGAGTGGCCACTCGCTGCGGAAGGGGTGCAGGAGCTGGCGGAGGAGATGGTTGTTGCTGCTGTAGCTGTGACTGTACTTGCTGTAGTTGTGACTGGAGTTGCTGTGTCATGGTGGTCAAGTACGACAGCTGGTGATCTTGTTGGGCGATCTGACGAGCTTGCTGGGCGACCAGCGTAGGGAGGTCAGAGACAACTGGCAGGGGAACCTCAGCGGGATCCATGGCCGGATCTACTGTCACGATGCCGGCTGGCAGGAGGTGGATCCTCTGTGCCAGAGAGGGATTGCGTGGACCGTGCTAGTGGACCGGTTCTAAGACACTACTGGTTTTCACCAGAGCCCGCCGCAAAGCGGGATGGTCTTGCTGCGGCGGTAGTGACCAGGTCGTATCCACTAGCAACGGCTCACCTCTCTGGCTGCTGAAGATAGGCGCGGTACAAGGGAGTAGGCAGAAGCAAGGTCGGACGTAGCAGAAGGTCGGGGGCAGGCGGCAAGGATCGTAGTCAGGGGCAACGGCAGGAGGTCAGGAACACGGGCTAGGAACAAACAAGGGAACGCTTTCACTAGGCACAAGTGCAACAAGATCCGGCAAGGGAGTGCAAAGGAGGAGACTAGATATATCCAGGGAGCAGGTGGAAGCCAATTAAGCTAATTGGGCCAGGCACCAATCATTGGTGCACTGGCCCTTTAAGTCTCAGGGAGCTGGCGCGCGCGCGCCCTAGAGAGCGGAGCCGCGTGCGCCAGCACATGACAGCAGGGGACGGGAACGGGTAAGTGACCTGGGATGCGATTCGCGAGCGGGCGCGTCCCGCTGTGCGAATCGCATCCCCAACGGCCATGACAGAGCAGCGCTCCCGGTCAGCGGGACCGACCGGGGAGCTGCAGGGAGAAAGACACCGTGAGCGCTCCGGGGAGGAGCGGGGGCCCGGAGCGCTAGGCGTAACAGATATCAGTGACTACAGGTGACGTCTTCTCTATAGTGAAGAAAATACAGAATGATATCAGTGACTACAGGTGACGTCTTCTCTATAGTGAGGAGAATACACAATGATATCAGTGACTACAAGTGACATCTTCTCTATAGTGAGGAGAATACACAATAATATCAGTGACTACAGGTGACGTCTTCTCTATAGTGAGGAGAATACACAATGATATCAGTAACTACAGGTGACGTCTTCTCTATAGTGAGGAGAATACACAATGATACCAGTGACTACAGGTGAAGTATTCTCTATAGTCTTCCCTTATCTAATTTAGATGCATATACCGCCGGGTCCAGCTAAATGTTCTCTCTGCAGAACATGACGCAGATATGGCTACTCACTAGGTCAGCAGATTCTGATCCTCTATATGGAAACAATAGCTATTATAATACTGCCAAACACTGTATCTGTTACGCCGAGCGCTCCGGGTCCCCGCTCCTCCCCGGAGCGCTCGCTTCTCTCTCGCTACCGCAGCGCTCCGGGCAGCTCCACTGACCCGGTGCGCTGCGATACCGTCTCCAGCCGGGATGCGATTCGCGATGCGGGTAGCGCCCGCTCGCGATGCGCATCCCGGCTCCCGTACCTGACTCGCTCTCCGTCTGTCCTGTCCCGGCGCGCGCGGCCCCGCTCCCTAGGGCGCGCGCGCGCCGGGTCTCTGCGATTTAAAGGGCCACTGCGCCGCTGATTGGCGCAGTGGTTCCTATTAGTGTGTTCACCTGTGCACTCCCTATTTATACCTCACTTCCCCTTCACTCCCTTGCCGGATCTTGTTGCCATTGTGCCAGTGAAAGCGTTTCCTTGTGTGTTCCTAGCCTGTGTTCCAGACCTCCTGCCGTTGCCCCTGACTACGATCCTTGCTGCCTGCCCCGACCTTCTGCTACGTCCGACCTTGCTTCTGTCTACTCCCTTGTACCGCGCCTATCTTCAGCAGTCAGAGAGGTTGAGCCGTTGCTAGTGGATACGACCTGGTCACTACCGCCGCAGCAAGACCATCCCGCTTTGCGGCGGGCTCTGGTGAAAACCAGTAGTGACTTAGAACCGATCCACTAGCACGGTCCACGCCAATCCCTCTCTGGCACAGAGGATCCACTACCTGCCAGCCGGCATCGTGACAGTAGATCCGGCCATGGATCCCGCTGAAGTTCCTCTGCCAGTTGTCGCCGACCTCACCACGGTGGTCGCCCAGCAGTCACAACAGATAGCGCAACAAGGCCAACAGCTGTCTCAACTGACCGTGATGCTACAGCAGCTACTACCACAGCTTCAGCAATCATCTCCTCCGCCAGCTCCTGCACCTCCTCCGCAGCGAGTGGCTGCTTCTGGTCTTCGACTATCCTTGCCGGATAAATTTGATGGGGACTCTAAATTCTGCCGTGGCTTTCTTTCCCAATGTTCCCTGCACTTGGAGATGATGTCGGACCAGTTTCCTACTGAAAGGTCTAAGGTGGCTTTCGTAGTCAGCCTTTTGTCTGGAAAAGCTCTGTCATGGGCCACACCGCTCTGGGACCGCAATGACCCCGTCACTGCCTCTATACACTCCTTCTTCTCGGAAATTCGAAGTGTCTTTGAGGAACCTGCCCGAGCCTCTTCTGCTGAGACTGCCCTGTTGAACCTGGTCCAGGGTAATTCTTCCGTTGGCGAGTACGCCGTACAATTCCGTACTCTTGCTTCAGAATTATCCTGGAATAATGAGGCCCTCTGCGCGACCTTTAAAAAAGGCCTATCCAGCAACATTAAAGATGTTCTGGCCGCACGAGAAATCCCTGCTAACCTACATGAACTCATCCATCTTGCCACTCGCATTGACATGCGTTTTTCCGAAAGGCGTCAGGAGCTCCGCCAGGATATGGACTTTGTTCGCACAAGGCGTTGTTTCTCCCCGGCTCCTCTCTCCTCTGGTCCCCTGCAATCCGTTCCTGTGCCTCCCGCCGTGGAGGCTATGCAGGTCGACCGGTCTCGCCTGACACCTCAACAGAGGACACGACGCCGCATGGAGAATCTCTGCCTGTACTGTGCCAGTACCGAACACTTCCTGAAGGATTGTCCTATCCGTCCTCCCCGCCTGGAAAGACGTACGCTGACTCCGCACAAAAGTGAGACAGTCCTTGATGTCTACTCTGCTTCTCCACGTCTTACTGTGCCTGTGCGGATATCTGCCTCTGCCTTCTCCTTCTCTACTATGGCCTTCTTGGATTCCGGATCTGCAGGAAATTTTATTTTGGCCTCTCTCGTCAACAGGTTCAACATCCCAGTGACCAGTCTCGCCAGACCCCTCTACATCAATTGTGTAAACAATGAAAGATTGGACTGTACCATACGTCTCCGCACGGAGCCCCTTTTAATGTGCATCGGACCTCATCACGAGAAGATTGAATTTTTGGTCCTCCCCAATTGCACTTCCGAAATCCTCCTTGGACTACCCTGGCTTCAACTCCATTCCCCAACCCTGGATTGGTCCACTGGGGAGATCAAGAGTTGGGGGCCCTCTTGTTTCAAGGACTGCCTAAAACCGGTTCCCAGTACCCCTTGCCGTGACTCTGTGGTTCCCCCTGTAACCGGTCTCCCTAAGGCCTATATGGACTTTGCGGATGTTTTTTGCAAAAAACAAGCTGAGACTCTACCTCCTCACAGGCCTTATGATTGTCCTATTGACCTCCTCCCGGGCACTACTCCACCCCGGGGCAGAATCTATCCTCTGTCCGCCCCAGAGACTCTTGCTATGTCGGAGTACATCCAGGAAAATTTAAAAAAAGGCTTTATCCGTAAATCCTCCTCTCCTGCCGGAGCCGGATTTTTCTTTGTGTCCAAAAAAGATGGCTCTCTACGTCCTTGCATTGACTACCGCGGTCTTAATAAAATCACGGTAAAGAACCGCTACCCCCTACCCCTCATCTCTGAACTCTTTGATCGCCTCCAAGGTGCCCATATCTTTACCAAACTGGACTTAAGAGGTGCTTATAATCTCATCCGCATCAGAGAGGGGGATGAATGGAAAACGGCATTTAACACTAGAGATGGACACTTTGAGTATCTGGTCATGCCCTTTGGCCTGTGCAACGCCCCTGCCGTCTTCCAAGACTTTGTTAATGAAATTTTTCGTGATCTCTTATACTCCTGTGTTGTTGTATATCTGGACGATATCCTGATTTTTTCTGCCAATCTAGAAGAACACCGCCAGCATGTCCGTATGGTTCTTCAGAGACTTCGTGACAATCAACTTTATGCCAAGATAGAGAAATGTCTGTTTGAATGCCAATCTCTTCCTTTCCTAGGATACTTGGTCTCTGGCCAAGGACTACAAATGGATCCAGACAAACTCTCTGCCGTCTTAGATTGGCCACGCCCCTCCGGACTCCGTGCTATCCAACGTTTTTTGGGGTTCGCCAATTATTACAGGCAATTTATTCCACATTTTTCTACCGTTGTGGCCCCTATCGTGGCTTTAACCCAAAAAAATGCCAATCCCAAGTCTTGGCCTCCTCAAGCGGAAGACGCCTTTAAACGGCTCAAGTCTGCCTTTTCTTCGGCTCCTGTGCTCTCCAGACCTGACCCATCTAAACCCTTCCTATTGGAGGTTGATGCCTCCTCTGTAGGAGCTGGAGCGGTCCTTCTACAAAAAAATTCTTCCGGGCATGCTGTTACTTGTGGTTTTTTTTCTAGGACCTTCTCTCCGGCGGAGAGGAACTACTCCATCGGGGATCGAGAGCTTCTAGCCATTAAATTAGCACTTGAGGAATGGAGGCATCTGCTGGAGGGATCAAGATTTCCAGTTATTATTTACACCGATCACAAGAACCTCTCCTATCTCCAGTCTGCCCAACGGCTGAATCCTCGCCAGGCCAGGTGGTCTCTGTTCTTTGCCCGATTTAATTTTGAAATTCACTTTCGGCCTGCCGATAAGAACATTAGGGCCGATGCTCTCTCTCGTTCCTCGGATGCCTCGGAAGTTGAACTCTCTCCGCAACACATCATTCCTCCTGACTGCCTGATTTCCACTTCTCCAGCCTCCATCAGGCAAACTCCTCCAGGGAAGACCTTCGTCACTCCACGCCAACGCCTCGGAATCCTCAAATGGGGTCACTCCTCCCATCTCGCAGGCCATGCGGGCATCAAGAAATCTGTGCAACTCATCTCTCGCTTCTATTGGTGGCCGACTCTGGAGACGGATGTCGTGGACTTTGTGCGAGCCTGCACTGTCTGTGCCCGGGATAAGACTCCTCGCCAGAAGCCCGCTGGTTTTCTTCATCCTCTGCCTGTCCCCGAACAGCCTTGGTCTCTGATTGGTATGGATTTTATTACAGACCTACCCCCATCCCGTGGCAACACTGTTGTTTGGGTGGTCGTTGATCGATTCTCCAAGATGGCACATTTCATACCTCTTCCTGGTCTTCCTTCAGCGCCTCAGTTGGCTAAACAATTTTTTGTACACATTTTTCGTCTTCACGGGTTGCCCACACAGATAGTCTCGGATAGAGGCGTCCAATTCGTGTCAAAATTCTGGAGGGCTCTCTGTAAACAACTCAAGATTAAATTAAACTTTTCTTCTGCATATCATCCTCAATCCAATGGACAAGTAGAAAGAATTAACCAGGTCTTGGGTGATTATTTACGACATTTTGTTTCCTCCCGCCAGGATGATTGGGCAGATCTTCTACCATGGGCCGAATTCTCGTATAACTTTAGAGTCTCTGAATCTTCCTCCAAATCCCCATTTTTCGTGGTGTACGGCCGTCACCCTCTTCCCCCCCTCCCTACTCCCTTGCCCTCTGGTTTGCCCGCTGTAGATGAAGTGACTCGTGATCTTTCCACCATATGGAAAGAGACCCAAGATTCTCTTTTACAGGCTTCATCTCGCATGAAAAAGTTTGCCGATAAGAAAAGAAGAGCTCCCCCCATTTTTGCTCCCGGAGACAAGGTATGGCTCTCCGCTAAATATGTCCGCTTTCGTGTCCCCAGTTACAAACTGGGTCCTCGCTATCTTGGTCCTTTCAAAGTCTTGTGCCAAATTAATCCTGTCTCTTACAAACTTCTTCTTCCTCCTTCTCTCCGTATTCCTAATGCCTTTCATGTCTCTCTTCTTAAACCACTCATCATCAACCGTTTCTCTCCCAAATTAGTTTCTCCCACTCCTGTCTCCGGTTCTTCTGACGTCTTCTCAGTGAAAGAGATACTGGCCTCCAAGACGGTCAGAGGAAAAAGGTTCTTTTTAGTGGATTGGGAGGGCTGTGGACCTGAAGAGAGATCCTGGGAACCTGAGGACAACATCCTAGACAAAAGTCTGCTCCTCAGGTTCTCAGGCTCTAAGAAGAGGGGGAGACCCAAGGGGGGGGTACTGTTACGCCGAGCGCTCCGGGTCCCCGCTCCTCCCCGGAGCGCTCGCTTCTCTCTCGCTACCGCAGCGCTCCGGGCAGCTCCACTGACCCGGTGCGCTGCGATACCGTCTCCAGCCGGGATGCGATTCGCGATGCGGGTAGCGCCCGCTCGCGATGCGCATCCCGGCTCCCGTACCTGACTCGCTCTCCGTCTGTCCTGTCCCGGCGCGCGCGGCCCCGCTCCCTAGGGCGCGCGCGCGCCGGGTCTCTGCGATTTAAAGGGCCACTGCGCCGCTGATTGGCGCAGTGGTTCCTATTAGTGTGTTCACCTGTGCACTCCCTATTTATACCTCACTTCCCCTTCACTCCCTCGCCGGATCTTGTTGCCATTGTGCCAGTGAAAGCGTTTCCTTGTGTGTTCCTAGCCTGTGTTCCAGACCTCCTGCCGTTGCCCCTGACTACGATCCTTGCTGCCTGCCCCGACCTTCTGCTACGTCCGACCTTGCTTCTGTCTACTCCCTTGTACCGCGCCTATCTTCAGCAGTCAGAGAGGTTGAGCCGTTGCTAGTGGATACGACCTGGTCACTACCGCCGCAGCAAGACCATCCCGCTTTGCGGCGGGCTCTGGTGAAAACCAGTAGTGACTTAGAACCGATCCACTAGCACGGTCCACGCCAATCCCTCTCTGGCACAGAGGATCCACTACCTGCCAGCCGGCATCGTGACAGTATCCTTTGAATATATTACTGCCAGACACTGTATTCTTCGAATATAATACTGGCACACACCCTCTGAATATAATTCTGACATAAGTGATCTCCTGGCGCTGGCGCAATGATGTGATATTATCGCGCGTGCCTGCAGTGGATGGCATCCCCGTGGCTCACACACTGCAAGAATGGAGCAGCATGTGAGAAAGGTGAGGGAATGGTGGAGCTCCACCATGCTATAATCTGGGAGGGGCAGAATCTCGGGTGGGGGGATGGGAGCAATTGCCCTGTTGTCCCAAGTCCCCCCCCCGGATCCGCCACTGGACACAGGAACAATATTATAATTATATCACTGCTCATCTTATAGACTTCTAAGTCAGTCAGATGGAAATAGAAATCCCAATATCTCAGGAAGAGGGGCATAATTAACATAGGGGAAAAGGTAAAGTATGTGTTCAGGGCACAATAACCTAGCCATGTTACAAAAACATCACTCATTTTTTTTTACCACAGGTCCTCTTTAAATGGTATAATGTAAAAGCATTGCTGTACAGGGCGTTTGATCCTGAATCCGTACATACCTCTTGTTAGTCAACTGACCCCTTCAGTGCCAAGATTTCAGAGTTTAAAAAGATATGTAAATTAGACTTTTGAGCAAACTGGGCGTTCCCCTCGTAGACCAGATTTCAGTGGAGAGGCGGAGATTACAGCACAGCCTAGTGTTTGTCAATCAGGGTAATAGAGGAGGTGACTATTACACAGAGGGGAGTAACTAAAAGGTACTAACTGAGCTTAAGTCTAGCAGCCGAAGGGAACATTCAGTGGGCTCCAAAGTCTAATCCAGGGCCGGCTCTGCCTAAAGGCAAAATAGGCAGCTGCCTAGAGCACCCTCTTGATGGGGGTGCCGCTCTGCCCACTGCAATAAAGTTATCCAGCATCCAAAGCACCCACTCATCCGAAGCACCTGCCCATCAAGCAAAACCCCCACCCGTACTATAATAACCGGCATTTTTCAGCCTTCTGGAGGAGCACAGTGCCATCTTCGAGGCAGACAGGGGTGATCACTAAGGTCAGGTCCTTCCGACATCCTGACATCGCACGTGCCTCTATACATTGGAAGGGGCCAATGGGCCGAGTCAATGGGCAGCATATTAGCTTTCGCCTAGGGTGGCAAAAATCCTTGCACCAGGCCTGGTCTAATCTGCATATCTTTTTTAATTCTCAGTGCTGGAGGAGTCAATTATCTAATGAAAGGTGTGTATGGATTCAGGGACAAAAGCCCAATACAGTCATGCCCTTCCTTTATACCCTTAAAACATAAGGTCAGCTTTAAGGAGTTGTCTACCAGAGAAGAACCAATGTCAATGTGCTCTATTAGGACATATGGATGTTATCGAAAGCCATATATTACAGCCGTAATATTTTACCGTATGTGTTAAAGGTTGTACGTCGCCTACACTGCCTGAGCCTCTCTACATTTCAAGCCTTCTGCACATTATATGAAATGGACAATTTCCTTCCAAAATATGCGCTGTTGTGTGACACTCTGTTCCCCTGAGAACACTCATACGGAAGCTTTGGGACAGAAGCAGTTTCCTGTGATACTAAAAAAGCTTCAGAAAACATTTCCCACAAATTGAAGCGATTTGCCAGACAGCTGCTTAAATTTCTCATTTCTGCCTTATAATAACTGTACAGATCCGGCTGAATTCTGCAGTGGGGATATACATTCATACATGCACAGGGTGACATTAAGCTGTGCAATACATTAGGATGTGCAAGATTTATCTAATGGTTTACATCAACCAATATCCTTACATTAACAAGGCATATGATAACGGTTAAAATGGCATACATCTAGTAATGGTGTCCCCCTCTCTCCCTCTCTCATTAATACAAATCCTCTTGCAATGGTCTAGGGATACTATTTTCTGCTATTCTTAACCATAAATAGCTAAAATTTAGAAAATGTGCTCAGTGTGGTACCATTCATATTGGGGGCAGACACCAGCCACTCCAGGTCATCACAGAAAAGTAAGTGGCGTGTCATCCTGCCGGTAGCCATGGTGTCTTTTTCCAAAGTATTTCCACTGCGGTCTTCTGTTAACAAAGTGTGGCTCCAGCCACAGGCTCATGACATGGTGCAGCATGTCCCTTCAGTATTTGGTTAACAGCCTCTATGGTGAGTTTCCTGGCTATTCTGTTTTTCCTTGTGTATAACTTTGCTTGCCTGACTTTGCTTTCATTAAAAAAGCTTTTGACGTGTCATAGAGACATGTAAAACATTTTGATCGGTCAGGGTCATGGTATTCAGAAAGAGATGGTAGAAGTGCTGGGCTGCTTACTGACTGGGAAATCTATTGTATGTCGATGGAGCCAGTCTTATGCAATGAGGACAGAGATGGGGGAGAAGCTCTGATTATTGGTCAATGTGGGTCTGAACATCCAGACCCCGACGGATCAAAGCTTTTGTCTATGACACAGCATTAAGTTGGGAGACTGTACCATGTCATGCCACTGCAAGATTCCAGCTCACCCTGTTACTGACCACTGCAACTTGGCATGGGACAGCGCAACAGAAGGGGACTAGCACTCCACTGTGTTCACTCCTGTCCTGTCAGACTGCAGATTGAAAACAGAGGGGAGAAGTTACAAAGCAGCCTGCAGTGATTGGACAAAGAGACCCAACACAGCAGAGCAGACTCTGAGCCATGCAGAGTAAGGACATGCCCCATCTAGAGCAAAGGTTGACAAACCAAGTAGAAGGTATTTGTGAGAGAAATATAGGTGTTAGACACATAAAAATGATATGTACATGATCAGGATAAGGTATTGAGTATATATGACAGGATATGACAGGTACTCTTTAAGCCAGGGCAGTTATACATTAGAGACATATTAAGTTTTACTGTATCCTTAGTTTTAGTGGCTTAGATCTGTCTAACCTTATGGTCATCGGTGTTGTGGATAAGCCTGGTCCTTTTACAGACATTTCTGCACCCCCCCCCCCCCCCATTGGTATAGTTTGTTTACCACTGATTGGAACTTTGAGTATAATCATTGTAAGGATTCCTCCTTGGGGATAGCTCGGGGATCGTCCTGGACACTGCCACCGGACACGTTTTCTCTCAATAAACCCACAGACAACGGTTGCGGGTGAAAAACAAACATAACGCAGGAACAAAATAAAATCCTAGACCGTCTGGTCACTGACTGCACATATCAGCATGCCCTGACTACGATCTGGTGAGCTACCCTCAGCCAGTTAAACATGTGTCTCCTGCAACCTGTTACTCACAGTTCACACCACTTCTTGGACCACTCACAGCGCCTTCTGCGTGTTACCTAAACAGGGCTTGTGTGTCTCCCCCTCTAACAGCCAGCATACTGATTCCAAGGGAGAGCCCCCAACTATTCTGTTTCCTCTCCTTTTAAACACACTTCCCCTTCATGATACCTCATTAATCAGGCCACAGGTGGATTCTCCAGAGTTAGGAAGGGAAATACACCCTTTCCTTGCCACAGTGCCACACAATGTAAGTACTGCACATTTGAAGTTTGGGCATTTCCCTGTGTCTTATTAAAGTACTCCTTTATATGGTTCTATGTCCACCTGAAGAAGTCCTCATGCCATGATCTACTGTTCATGTGGACAGAAATATTTTGGGAACTTTTTTTTTGTACTACGGGAAATTCATGTCTCTCTTTATGTCCTTATGGTGGTCACAAGGTATTAATTCCACATGACTGACATTAGGGTCTCTGCTGCTACATGTTTATGATAGTATATGTTATAGATTTCTATTTGGATCTGGCTTCTTTCCTTATTGTATTTTTGTCATCTGCCATTTCTCTTTATTTTGTGGATTTTAATGTAGATATTGATTAAATGTTATATTATACAACACCTTTATATCATTTATGACATGTCAAAAGTTTTTTAAGTGACTGATTTTTAGCTCAACCACCCTAATAATAGTCTCCTAAACTGTAATTTCACGCTACTGCCAAGACTAGAAGACAATGTTCTAACTTCTGAAATCTAAAATCTCTTTAGCTTGTAATATGGGAGGTGAGATCTATCATGTTATCAATTAATTAAGGTTTACCCTGAAATAATAGCAAAGGCTATTGGTTTCGACAAGTAGTTAAATTATTGTAAAAGTTTGCTGGCCAAAAGGCCACTCTCTCTGATCTTTTGGTGTCCGTGTGCCAAATCTATTAGCTTTTTTTTTTTAACTACAATCTTTAAAATAAATCCTACTGAATTGAAGGACAAGTCTTGGATTAATCGCTGTGACTGATGTTTCATTTAGGCACTTAAATTTTGCAGTGGCCAATCAGCGTGTGATGGTGACGGGGGTGATAATTTAAAGGCGAGTAAAAATGTTTAATAACAAAAATGACACAGCTTGTACTTGTGTAACCTTGAGGAAACAAGTGTGTGTTTGTAGTTGTGCCGAGCAGACTTCTATACTCACTGTACTACAAGTCACTGTACTAAATGGTTAAAAGGTTTGTATTGTTTCAACAATTAAATGGTGTTCATACCATTCAATAGCTCTGATATATAATACCGGATGTAAAGGTTCATGCACACCACAATTTGTGCATCTGACAGCCGCATCGGCAGGGAGAATTGCAAAGCCACCTAATGATGTATCCTGGGCGGATCCATGCCGTACCCCATTTATTTCAACAAGCTGAACAGAGTCAGCTAGAGACTCTGGACGAATTATTTTCTGATTTAGCTTTTGACCCAGACTTAAAGAGTAATTGTCACCAAATCAAACATTTAATCTAATGTTCCTTGTGTAATTAGCAGACACTTTGCCATTCACTTGCTTTTAAAATTATCAACATAAATATGTTTAAAATGTAATAGAAAAAATGGCCACTAGGTGGCGCTGTTCTGTTCTCTGCCACAATGAATACAGTGAGCTTGGTCTCCTCCCAGAAATGCTTCTGGCTGCACTGAGCTTGATTGACTGCTGAATTGAGCCTAACTGAAAGCTGCACAGAACCTCACTGAAAGCTTCACAGAGCCTCACTGAAAGCTGCCCAGAGCCTCACTAAAAGCTGCACAGAGACTCACTGGAAGCTGCACAGAGCCTCACTGAAAGCTGCACAGACTGAAAGCTGCACAGAGCCTCACTGAAAGCTGCACAGAGCCTCACTGAACGCTGCAGAGCCTCACTAAAAGCTGCACAGACTGAAAGCAGCACAGAGTCTCACTGAAAGCTGCACAGAGCCTCACTGAAAGCTGTACAGAGCCTCACTAAAAACCGCATCGACCCAACCGAGCTCAAACCCCCAGCAATTGTGGGAGAGTCCATTTAGTCCCTACACTCTTTTGGCATATACCAGGTTATTGGGGGGGCCTAAGAAGATGTTGAAGTGTGTGTGGAACATTTCTTGTTGCGTACATATAATGTACATTGAAATTGCAATGCAAATAGATACTAAAGGGTCGGACTTATAAAGCGCACCTGTCATAGTGCCAAAAAAATAAAAAGTGATAGGTTACTCAGTACTAAATCCTCATCATGTACATATAGTTTGTATGTGTCTTGGACCTATATAATACCTAACAAATAGCATTTATATGTTGCTCACTTGCTTTGTCTTCTTGCCTTATGGAGGGGGCATGTCCTCTCTCTCCCTCACTGTGCACGACTCATCGGCACTGAGCCTGGGAGCAGCCTGGCAGTCTGCAAATCACTGTACTCTGTAACCCTTTACTGTCTAGTTTTATGCTGTACATGTTACACAGAGAGGAAGATTATTGGAGTTTGCCTGCAGTATTCCTAAGACATTATGGTGAGTTTATAACAATATAAAATGTGTAAATATAAAAATAGATTTTTTTTTAAATTAGTGCTTGGATTTTAGTGATAACAGCACAGTAGTTTTTATGCATACATTTTCCATCTGTTCCTAGTAAAGCTGGATGCTAATCAACATAGCTGTCACTATGTGTAAGTCAGCTTTCACAGACTCCTGAATGTCTGATCAGCTTCTTTGTCATTCAGAAGTCAGAGAAAACTTTGGTTGTTCAAGCATGCTGGGAGTTGTAGTTTTGCAACAGCTGGAGCTGCAGTGTTCGTAAAGCACTGTGTTAGAGCAGTGTTGCCTTTAGCTGTGGAAAAACTACAAATCCCATCATGGGAGTTGTAGTTTAGGAACAGCTAAAGGCTGTAGTGGTGCAGCAGTGATCTCCTATACTGGATACCAACATGCTATATGCCAGGTATTCAGTATGCTGCAAAATACAGAGTAGTCTGTCTGCATAAAGATAGATAACCCCTATTGGTGGTAATAATTAATTTTTTTTTTGTTAGCAAAATTGGCATTTAAAAAAAAATGTATATTACAAAAAGTCTTATCAGTAGTACTACAAAATATAAAAAGTTTTTCATAATGACAGTGCCTCTTTAACCACAGGCCCGGCATAACCCATAGACAAAAAAGGCATAAGCCCTAAAACAACACTGGTGGCACTGCATTCCTCTATCTGTCACTGTCACATTATTCCCTCCCTCCGCTTTCTCCCCAGCCAGCCTTCTAGATGCTGGTGGTATAGGATGGTATATCACCATCATGTGACCTATGTTGAGATGGAGCTGAAGAAGGATGAGGATAGAAGAAATGATGGCTGAAGGACCTGTGTGATGCTGTGGAGTGGGCGGGGCTGAGCTGAGCTGGAGTGGAGGTCACATGTTCTCCCAGTAGTAAGGAGATTACATGAGGAGGGGGTTTGTTACAGTGTGTCACCCCAGTAGTAAGATGATTGCATGAGGAGGGCGTTTGTTTCAGTTTGTCACCCCAGTAGTAAGGAGATTTCATGAGGGGGAGGTTTGTTACAGTGTGTCACCCCAGTACTAAGGTAAAGAGATGAGGAGGAGGTTTGTTATAGTGCGTCACCCCAGTAGTAAGGAGATTACGTGGGGAGGGGGTTTGTCACAGTGTGTCACTCCACTAGTAAGGAGATTACGAGAGGAGGAGGTTTGTTACAGTGTGTCACCCCTGTAGTAAGAAGATTACATGAGGAGGAGATTCAGTAAAGTGTGTCACCCCAGTAGTAAGGAGATTACATGAGGAGGAGGTTTGTTACAGCGTCATCCCAGTAGTAAGGAGATTACATGCAGAGAATGTGTGTTAGGGTGCTTTCACACTATTTCCCCCGTTCATTCGCCCCTCACAAAATAACGGCCGTTTTAATAACGGGTGATAACGGGTTAAAACGGCTATTAGAAAATATAATTTTAATGGGATTTTCTAATAGCCGTCAGTGATTTTGTACTGGCCGTATAACTGCCGATTTCCCCTCTTTTTATAACTGGCATTCATAACAGGTGCATTTTTATAGTGTGAAAGCACCCTTACAGTGTGTCACCCCAGTAGTAAGGAGATTACATGAGGAGGAGGTTTGTTACAGTGTGTCACCCCAGTAGTAAGGAGATTACATAAGGAGAAGGGTTGTTACAGTGTGTCACCCCAGTAGTAAGGAGATTACATAAGGAGGAGGGTTGTTACAGTGTGTCACCCCAGTAGTAAGGTAATTACATGAGGAGAAGGTTTGTTACAGCGTGTCACCCCAGTAGTAAGGAGATTACGTGAGGAGGAGGTTTGTTACAGTCTCATCCCAGTAGTAAGGAGATTACATGCAGAGAAGGTGTGTTACAGTGTGTCACCCCAGTAGTAATGAGATTACATGAGGAGGGGGTTTGTTACAGTGTGTCACCCCAGTACTAAGGAGATTACATGAGGAGGAGGTTTGTTACAGTGTGTCATCTCAGTACTAAGGAAATTACATGAGGAGGAGGTTTATTACAGTGCATGACCCTCGTAGTAAGGAGATTACATGAGGAGGGGGTTTGTTACAGTGTCACCCCAGGAGTAAGGCGGGGAGTGTCAAAGGGCAGAGCCAATGGGTGAAGTCAAGGGCGGTAAAATTAGCTTTTGCCTACGGTGGCCAAAACCCTTGCACCAGCCCTGGTAAACCACCTATAGGTTGCACCAAATAAAGAGTGTTCTTCTACAGGATAACCACCTATTGCCGGCACCGAAGAGACAGTTTTCTTCATTTGAAAGGACCTCTATTTTGCATACTTTTTTCAACGGAAGCATTGCTCTAAATATTCCATATTAACTAGAAGGGGAATTATTTTTTTTTATAGGTTCTCTTATTTCACAACTCCTGTTCCATAGCTGTAACGTCTGCCTCCCTCACTACTACATGCAGTATGACAGGTGTACATCAGGTTACCACCTCTGCCTCCCTCACTACTACATGCAGTATGACAGGTGTACATCAGGTTACCACCTCTGCCTCCCTCACTACTACATGCAGTATGACAGGTGTACATCAGGTTACCACCTCTGCCTCCCTCACTACTACATGCAGTATGAGAGGTGCACATCAGGTTACCACCTCTGCCTCCCTCACTACTACATGCAGTATGACAGGTGCACATCAGGTTACCACCTCTGCCTCCCTCACTACTACATGCAGTATGACAGGTGCACATCAGGTTACCACATCTGCCTCCCTCACTACTACATGCAGTATGACAGGTGCACATCAGGTTACCACCTCTGCCTCCCTCACTACTACATGCAGTATGACAGGTGCACATCAGGTTACCACATCTGCCTCCCTCACTACTACATGCAGTATGACAGGTGCACATCAGGTTACTACCTCTGCCTTCCTCACTACTACATCCAGTATGACAGGTGCACATCAGGTTACCACCTCTGCCTCCCTCACTACTACATCCAGTATGACAGGTGCACATCAGGTTACCAACTCTGCCTCCCTCACTACTACATCCAGTATGACAGGTGCACATCAGGTTACCACCTCTACGGTAGCTATTGAAGACATAATACAATTCGGATAACAATATCATCAGCATGAAGAAAATAAATAAACCTTTTCATTTTGACTTACCCCTGCCAGGAGTAAACTCAAACCGTATATCATTGAGTTCTTTTCTGGAATTTCTGCAAAAAAAAAATATATAATAAAAAAAAGATCAAAAAGGCATTTAAGAGTAATGAGGCAGAGTTTATTAAAACCCAGAATGCTTAGCAATTTAGAGGATTTGCAGTTAGAAAAGTAAGCATTTTCTCCCGTATGGTAAGTCATTTTGCACCTTCAATTTGTCAAAGACGATATAAACTCTAAGAAGGTTCAGGGATATTAACAGCCAAAGGTTTATGGAACAACGAAAAGCTCATTTTTTCCAGCGGCAGTATTATTATCTTCTTAATTAACAAAAGGCAAAAAAGACTGCTTGCGAGTTACATTTTTATTTCGCTGTGAGAAAGCACGGAGGAGCGCTCGCTATAACTACTCTTCTCGGGAGCGGCAGAGTGTTCCATTCTAATTAAGCTGTGTTTTTATTGCTGAGAGCTGCTCTGGAACCACAAACCTGCACACAATGCAGTTAGAGAAATGTTCCTGAAGCCATAATTCAAATTCCAGGCGGAAAATCCTTCTAAACTCCTTCAGTTTTGGGAAGAAACTGGTTCCAATCTATTCAAAACTGTCATCAGTGCTACTTGCACTTACCTGTCTGTATAGGTGTGTAGTGCGGGTGACACATATGATAACCATACTTCCCTATCCCCAATCTGTGCTTCTGTTGTCCCACAATCTTCTGTTCCGGAGCCGGCTTGGGGCACAGGCAGAGTTTCCTGATGTCACTGCTGCTTTCTCCCGCGGCCTGCTTGTTATGGGGCCCAGCAGAGAAGCAGCAGTGACATCAGGAAGCTCCGCCCGTGCACCAAATCGGCTCCACAATGAAAGATAGCGGGACAACGAATCAGGGACAGGTAAGTATGCTTGTCGTCAGCGTCATCCACAAAAAAACATCTGTACCAACAGGTTAGTGCATGTAACACTTTCCTTTAATGATACTCAGGTATATTTTAGTTTGAGGGAGTAATGAATGTACTCATAATCCTAGGTGTGGACTGGCAGAGTTAATGGCTATAAACACTTTTAAAAAGCATTTTCACTTTAGTCTTGATTTTTATTTATTATGATGTAAAAAACACTTTCTCTAAAGGTCTTTAGAGAAATTTTGTTAAGTTCCTCTACAGCAGTGTTTTCCAATCGGGGTGCCTCCAGCAGTTACAAAGCTACAACTCGCACCATTCTGGGAGTTGTAGTTTGGCAACAGCTGGAGGTACCCTATTTGGAAAACACTGCTCTACAGCCTCTGCAGTTTACAAAACCTACACCAACAAAAAAGCTGTGAGCAGACACAGGTAGTGCAAAAAAAAGTACCGTAACAATCTTTATTGTTTAAAGCACAAGTACATATATAAAAATATGTATAAAATCTGAGGAATGGCAGCTGAAAAATAGGGCGTCTCCTGGGCAATAGATAATAATCAGTAGTGCAAATCCCATATGTATGGGCATATAACTCATGGCACAAAATACAGATAAAGCATAAGGCAGGTATCCGCAGGTTTACACCAAGCATTACATATAAATACCAAGTGCGCATAAATGTTGTAAAAGACTGTACAAAGCCCTGCTATGGTGCGAAAGGACAGATACCCACATGTAGAGAGCAACAATGCAGCCAGGAGACTTCCACCCCTATGACCGTTTCGGACCGGAGTCCTTCTTCCGGGGTTTATACCCTGGGAGTATATAAGGGTGATTAGATCCCCTTCCTTAAATTTTTTATTTTTTTTTATCTGTGTAATCGGTATATTCATGAGACTCTACAGTTTGCGGTGGGTGCTCTGCTATCTCTCTACACTTCTACACAGTATATGTAACTCTCCTATGCAAACTACCTTCTGTATGTTCTCCTCTCTATCTACAGCCTGGGTGAGTTGCTCTCCAAGGTTACTCTCCATCTACAATCTGAGTGTGAGTGTGTACCCCCTACCCCCTCCCTGTTCCTATCTCAGTTAAATGGTAGGAAATTTGTCATTTGTTAGGAGACAAATGAACAATGAAACAAAAATCATTGCAAAGGTATTCATAGCCTTTAGGGCAGGGTCACATATGCCATATTTTGCTGCATATTTCTACAGCTGATTTTGCTACCCATCGACTTTAACACGGGCAAATAATATCTGTCTCTTAGCAATAGCTAATGGCTATTTTGTGTAAAAAAAAGAGGTGCATTTTTGGTACATAAAAGCTACGTCACTTATTGCCATGCTTTCTGCCTCCTTCCAGTATTGGGTGAATTTGTTTTAAACAATTATCTCTAATAACATATGCATTAGTTATTTGGCACAACCTGTGTCAAAATTCTGGTGTACACATATTTATTTAGGATGCGTTCACACTACTGAATTCCCGGTGAATTCCACGAGCGGAATTCCGCGGTGTGAACTTAACATTAGTGTGAATGGGTCTCCGCGAGACCCGTTCGCACTGCATAATTTCCGCGGCGGACAATTCCGCCGCTGATATTGTTCCGTGCAAAGAAAGAACACGTTTATTCTTTGTGCGGATTCCGCGAGCACTGCATAGCCACCAATGGTGACGGCTCAGTGCCCCACGGCCCTAGTGCCATAGCTTCTTCGGCGGCGGCCACCAGGCGGAATCCCCACTCATGGAATTCAGCGAGCGGAGATTCCGCAGTGTGAACGCACCCTTATAGTACAGGTGACCCTGTTTACAAGGATATAGAAATTCACTTCCTTTATCTATTGGTTCTGTCTGGTATTGCAACTTACTTAAAGGGGTACTCATCCAAATTAGTAAATTACTTCTATTAAAAAATCTTAATCCTTCCAGTACTTCTAAGCTGCTGTATACTACAGAGGAAGTTTAGGTGTTCTTTTCTGTCTGACCACAGTGCTATCTGCTGACACCTCTGTCCATATCAGGAACTGTCTGGAGCAGGATAGTTTTGCTATGGGGATTTCCTCCTACTCTGGACAGTTCCTGACACAGACAGAGGTGTCAGTAGAGAGCACTGTGGTCAGACTGTAAGGAACTACTCAACTTCCTCTGTAGTATACAGCAACTGATAAGTACTGGAAGGATTAAGATTATTAATAGAAATAATTTACAAATCTGTTTCATTTTCTGGAGCCAGTTGATATGAAAAAAGTTGTTTTTCACCGGAGTACCCATTTAAAAGGAAACGGACAGGAGGGTTATTTGCACTAAACTGAATACATATGCTAATAGTGTGGGTGCCCTTCTTTCCAACAATATATCACCTACCCAAATCTGTTCAGCCGTTGTGAAGATATGCAACAAAATGAATGCATGCAAATTTGGAAAAACAAGCAATGTTCCCATTGCTCTTTGGTCGTCCTGACGGCACCTTCAACCTCCTTTCCCAGCCGCCCTTTTATTATTAACGGTTCCTGCTACTGACAAGTGTCTCAGCAGCTGAGCGGGGGCCATGTCATTGCTTATGATACGGCCTCTGTAGCTGGAAGGGGAGGGTGATGGCAGGGTCAGGATTGTTAAAATAGCAATAAGAACACTCCCATTGATACTTTCTCAAAATTTTTATATATTCATTTTGCTGCAAATCTTCACAATGGCTGGATAGATTTGGGTAAGTGATACATTGTTGGAAAGTGAGTCCCACACTATAAGCATATATATTCCACTTAGTGCAGATAACCCTCCTGTCAGTTTCTCTTTAAAGCGGTACTAAGCTGCTAGACATCTTATCCCCTATCCAAAGGAAAGGGCATAAGATGTCTGATTGCAGGGGCCCACACAATCTCCCGGTGCAACCGGCGTTCTTAAACACTGCGGCAGTGGTGTGAATCTTTATTGTGATGTCACGCCCCCTCCATTCATGTCTATTGGAGGGGGCGTGATTGCCGACATGCCCCCTCCCACAGACGTAAATGGAGGGGGCGTGACTGTGTGGCTGTGATGTCACGATCACGGCCTCCGGCTCAGAGCGTTCTGAACAAAATGTTTAGAGCACTGGAACACCGGAGTATCCCCTTAAGTAAGTTACAATACCAGACAGAGCCAACAGATGGAGTCCAGGATAAGACAAAAGAAGCAGGCCGTTTGTCTTCTCCTAGACAACTCCTCTAAAAGCTCCCATAAACTTTTGTTAAAAGTCGCTGAAACCTGCCAAATTCACGACTCTCCCACAAGAGATGAAGTTGGGGACAGAAGGATTGAGCATGTTGGATTTCAGCTGCCCGACCCCTTTATTATCAGATAAATATGCAGTGGCCAGAGTTTACCCATCCCCTCTCTCTCTCAGCCATATGACTGTTCTGTAATTTGGGCAATATTTACATATTTTTTATTTAAGAAGTGACCTCTAATACTGTAAATACCCCAATACTGTAAATACAACAACCTGAATTATTAGGAGGTTATATATAAAGCCGAACCTGCAGCACCAATGCCTAAATGTGGCTTTTTATTGCACATTTAAAGCAAAAATCAGGATAAAGGAGGCTTAAAGGGGGCGTTCTGGGGGTGCACCCTCCTCACATGCGACTTTCAGACTGACTTGCGACACCGAAATTTGCCTCCAGACTGCCTTATACTTGTGTGCTGCGTGCAAGGGCAACCACAACGTTAACGGATTTACTAAGAAGCGTGTGCCTCTAAATACAGCAGACCATAAATGGACAGAGCTTTACTAACCAAAACGCTGCAGTTAACAACTGTCCCACTAAGTGTTTAGTACACGACCAGACGCAGCAATATTGTATGGAGGGTGTTTTAAGCGCTATGAGCAGTTTGTGTAAGAACAAAATAAATCCCACAGTTAATTTATTGTGTCGTCTCTTCTGTACTAATAAATCTGCCTCAACTGTTCCTTGCCACATTTTACTTTTCGGCCTAATTGCCAATGCATAAGGCAATTTGTTTCTAAGAAACTGAAGAAAAATGGTATCAGTCCGGCAATTCATCTTGTGCATTGTTTAGATGATGAGTGACTCATTTATCTAGCACTTTCTGAGCACCTGCATACATTTCTTATGCTGACTATAATTCCCAATGAGCTCTGCTCTTTTCTGCGCTCCAAAATGAAGCATTTATGTTTCACTACAAAGTTAAACACCAATCTGTCTTGCCCGCGCTCTTCTGTTTCGAAACCCATTTTTTGGTGGAGTCTTCGTGTAAAAAAAAATAAATAAATAAATACATAACTTTTATTTACAAACATTAAAAGAACGTGAAAAAACAGTTATTTACATAAGTGAATTAAATTGGTGACAAGAGCAATGACACAAAAATGACTCTACAAAACATGTTATCACTCTGTATATAATTATAGCAAATGACTGAAAACGTATTTGAGGCTCTGATCACACGTTGTGACATTGTAGCAGCATTTTGGCTAAGGGGTTTGCATCAAAGATTCCACAAGTTATTATGAGGCAATGCAAGTAAATAGCATTTTAGAAAACCCTATTCACACACAGTATAAATAAATCCAAATTGGCAGCAAACTTCATACCTAAATGTGACACATAATTCTTTTTTTCCTAATGTTCATGACCAGTAGATAGCTTAATAGCTATGGACAATATTAAAGTTGTATCCAGTCTCAGGCTTGCACTGGTAGTGGGTAAGTTCTTGTCAGGGTGGTCAATGAGGGGGCTGTTTGCCATGGTTATGAGACAAATTTGTGTTCTTTTTTGGCTGTAATGTTTTAGGTTTATCCAAGTAATACTGGTCAATGATATCTGCCCTACTTGCTTCAAGAAAACTCTTTAGCTTTGAGAGCGACTCCATTGGGATCTTGTGCCATCTACCATGTGCGGCAGTATATACAATGAGATGCAGTTGACTTCTATCCAACAAGGAACCTTAATTATTTTTGTCCTTTTGCATCTAGTTTTAATGGTAAATTTGCCGAATAAAAAAATCAATACCATTCAACCCCTGGCTACCATGACATTCTAATGGCACCCCACAAACGCCATGTGTGAAGGGATCAAGTGAGAGAATTCTCCTCCCTTTGTCTATCTACTCAGATATCGCCGTGGCTACTGACAAAGCAGATACCCTCCATGTATGGAGTCAACACCTGAACCCACACTGTACCCTTTTTACATTTTTTTCATGTTTCAGTTTTAAAGGGGTTCCATCCTGGTTTTGCTGTAAATATTCCAAAACAGTGATAAAACCGTGGCCATCACATGTGGACAAGGATTCACATCATGATGGCCACCATATATGAACAATGATTTACATTACAATGGCCACCACATTTGAACAAGGATTCACAGCACAATGGCCACCATACATGAACAAGGATTTACATCACAATGGCCACCGTACATGAACAAGGATTCACATAACAATGGCCACCATACATGAACAAGGATTTACATCACAATGGTCACCATACATGAACAAAGATTCACATCACAATGGCCACCACATTTGAACAAGGATTCACATCACAATGGCCACCATACATGAACAAGGATTCACATCACAATGGCCACCATACATGAACAAGAATTTACATCACAATGGCCACCATACATGAACAAGGATTCACATCACAATGGCCACCATACATGAACAAGAATTTACATCACAATGGCCACCATACATGAACAAGGATTCACATCACAATGGCCACCATACATGAACAAGGATTTACATCACAATGGAATCTACATATGAACAAGGATTCACGTGAAAAGGCCACCACATATGAACAATGTTTTACATCACAATGACCACTTCATATGGACAAGGATTCACAGTTAGAACATATCCTAAATAAGGCCCATTTGTTTCCTACGGCCCCTTTCACACTATAAAAATTCATCCGTAATGAACGCCATCATAAAAATCTTGAAAATCGGCCGTTAAACGGCTGTTAGAAAATCCCTAGCGGCTGTTGGAAAATCCTATTATAGTCTATGGGATTTTTCTAATAGCCGTTTTAACCCGTTGTCGCCCGTTATTAACCCCTTAAGGACGCAGCCCTTTTTCCCCTTAAGGACTGAGCCCTTTTTCGCAATTCTGACCACCGTCACTTTACGCATTAATAACTCTAAAACGCTTCTGACATTCTTTTTTCGTGACATATTCTACTTTATTTTGGTGGTAAATTTTTGTCGTTACTTGCATCCTTTTTTCGTGAAAAATCCCCAAATTTCATGAAAATTTTGAAAATTTAGCATTTTTCTAACTTTGAAGCTCTCTACTACTAAGGAAAATGGATATTCCAAATATATTTTTATTTTTATTCACAAATACAATATGTCTACTTTATGTTGGACATATTTTAACTTTTTGAAAAAATGAGTGGGCTTCAAATTGGAGCAGCAATTTTCAAAAATTTCATGAAAATTGAAAAATCTGAAGGGACAGATGTTACAGAACTACAACTCCCAGCATGCCTGGGCAGTCTAGGCATGCTGAGAGTTGTAGTTTGGCAACATCTGGAGGGCTACTGTTTGGGCACCACTGTAACAGTGGTCTCCAAACTGTGACCCTCCAGATGTTGCAAAACTACAACTCCCAGCATGCCCAGACAGCCCTTGGCTGTCTGGGCATGCTGGGAGTCGCAGTTCGGCCTTCCTAGTGGTTACCACAGTAAAGATCGCTTTACTGCAACTTTCCTTCACCTCCCCCACCATCGCTTCCCTACCTGCGCCGTGTACTCCGCATTCTCCAGTGACGATCGGCGGTCCCCACGCATCTTCTCCTCCAGGTACCAGCCTCCATCTTCTCCCCCCATTCTGCCCGACATCCAGGGGTGAGCAGAACAGGGGGTTTCCAATGTCCTCCGCTGCCATTGGTCAGCATTCATTTCTGACCAATGGCAGGGGATAGGAGGAGATCGCATCACTGCGACCTCGCTCCTAGCCCTCAAGATGATCGGGGCTGTCACTGACAGCTCCGATCATCCCTATTTTCTGGGTGATTGGGTCACCAGAGACCCGATCAGCCCGGAATAACAGAAAATTGCATGTCTGAATTGAAATGCGATTTTCTGCGATTGCCGACATGGGGGGGGGGGTGTCTCAGGACGGAATTCCCACGGGGCGTATGCATACGCCCTACGTCCTTAAGGACTCGGGATGCAGGGCGTATGCATACGCCCCACGTCCTGAAGAGGTTAATAACGGGAATTATTTTGTGATGGGCGATAGTATGCATGCACTATTTCTTCTGTTCATTCGCCGGTCACAAAATAACTGCCATTATTAATAACGGGCGATAACGGGTTAAAACGGCTATTAGAAAAATCCCATAGACTATAACAGGATTTTCTGACAGCCGTTTAACAGCTGATTTCCAGGGTTTTTATAACAGGCATTTATAATGGAGGTATTTTTATAGTGTGAAAGCAGCCTAAAAATGAGACACTATAGTCCTGATTTTGTTGCAACTAAAACGGTTTTATCATAGCTAACTAAAAGGAAAGGTAACACACAGAACTCTTCTACCAAGGTCAGTGCTTTTATCCTTCTCAAGTCATAAGATGTGAAAGATGACCTCTCTATATGCTGGTGCCTTCAGCCATCATCAGTGAGCACTGTCACAGATCCCTTTGTCTGATGTGATATATTACAGACTCAGACTTATAGAACGGTAATAAAATGAGATGTGGAAACATGGCCACTCCTGATTTAGCATTTCATTTATTTACAAAGCTTGCATAAAAAGACAATCGGGATGTCATGAAAAGCAACTCCATTTTTAGGAACCTCATAATTCATCGTCCTGAAGATCTGATATTTCAAAAAAGGACAGAAAACATGAATACAAATGAACAGTGAAAATACCATTGTATCAAGTAACATGGCACAAAAAATGTCTCTGAAAATATAACAAAGACACAACTCAGAAGATGAAGTCTACTAGTGTTTTAACCCATTTTGTGTTCTTGTTTTCTTAAATTTTCTCAGTGTCACATTCCGTAACTTTTTTAATTTCATGTTGATGTAGCCAAATTTATTTTTTCTTGCTTACCAGTTTTTAACAGAATAGTTTTGTAATGAAAATGTGGATTATTTGTTGGTGTTTTCTTTTCCTCAACTTTACAAAACTTTGTATCCCTTTTGTTTAAAGTCTTACAAGGGGCTTGAGCTGTGAGCACATTAGTAATGCATTGGAATAACGCTGCCTGTTAGTGTTAGGGCTTGTTCACACGACCGTTGTGCTCTGTCCCAGTCCATTCGGCACCTTACAAGGAGAATGGACCCTTTGCACAACAAACACCGTCAGGTCCCAACGGATCCCATTGACTTGAATAGGGTTCTGCGGGTATCCAGTTTTATAGAGGAGTTGAGCGGAGAAAAAAGATCAGACATGCAGTATTGTTCTCTTCGCCCAACTACCGTCCTTTCAATGGGGGAGTGAAGGAGCTCCCTTAAGAGGAGCCTAAAGTCAGTGTGAACCAAGCCTTAGTCTATTGGGTCAAGCCTCATGCACATGCCTATGTGAGACCTGGAGACCTTGTTGGATAACTGATTTCTATGGTAGTCCATCGGCACCCTGCTAATGAGTTGCACTTCTCTCTCTGTCAAGTTCCTTTCATGCCACAGTCGCTATAGACCATGGCTCCTGTATGTAATTGCACAGGCACATATTCTGTGCTGATGACATCATCATGTATTCGTAGGTCATACTTTTATTACTGTCACTCACTGCTGATCTACCTGCTACATCATATAGCTGGCAGTATTCTATGAATGGGGAGACTTTCAGGTGGTGGTTGACTACCATCATCGCAGCCCTTCTTCTATCGCATATAACCAAACACAGGTTATTTTCGATATGATTTCCCAGGCTGTTATCCTTGTTTCCCAATACTTATTTTTGGGCAACAAAAATACATTAGAGAAATACATAACATACCAATAAAGATTCTACAGATATAATAATGACATATTCATGTATTTGCTTCCTAGATATTATGGGCAGGTAAAATGTATTACATATTTTGCAGTTGTTGTGAAGGAAATGTACTGAAAAGTGTCCATAGACAAATACTGTATTTACTAAGAGAACAACCCCCCTCTCCAGGGACTTTTGAGCTGCAGTGGACTCATTTGAGTGTACAGAGTTGCGTTGTATGTTATCTAAGCCTTGAGAATTACATAAGAAATATTGTAATCTACAATTACAATAAAAAAGATATTCAGAAACACCCTAGTTCTACCAAGGTAAAGCTTGGAATTTCCAAAAACTCACAAAAGGACTACTTGTATGTAGTAAGAAAAACTATGCCTTGAACTGTAGAAGGAATCCAGAAGACCACAGAGAAATTCATGAACACACACAAAGTTACAAGGTCCCATTAGCGCCCCCGCAAACCCAAGGCCAATGTGCTGCTGACAACAATGCTACCCAATGTGCCATACACCTACCACTTTCCATAGAAGGGTGACCTCTATAGAGTCGCACCGATGAAGCATATACCATCACACTCTGTCTATTCTAAGTTACTGCATAAGCGTAAGGTAAATAAAAGAGGTATTTACGCATAGCAAGAAGAAAGGTGTCTTTCTGTTACTGAACAGTGTGAATGCGCACAATATCAATGAATGCCATGGGCAAAATCCCACAGCAAACAACAGAATCTCTGCTACCTAAGGCATTAAGAACCAAAGGTTTTCTGCAAATCCCACACATGCCTTAAGCTGAGCCAGGCTGTAACTCTACAAAATAAAATAGAACTGGCCCTTATGAGGAGAACCAGCAAATAAAGGGTTATGTGTCCATCATGGGCAGAAGATAGGCAGGAGCTTGGTGGAGGTAATCAGATGGTGATTAAGCCGTAACGGAAAGATATGCCAGAGTACCCACCGGTATTGGAATTTCAAAAGTCATTTATTTAGCTGACAATACTGAGCAATGAATCTTCCCGGGAAGAGTAACGGAAGACACTAGAATAATTTTCTTTGTCACTCACAAGGTATACTGTATAGTGGAATACTGCTGAATGGGATTAACAATATCACTATCTACTGCATGAAATAATGGGGGAATTCATCAAGGGATTTACACAGGATTTTTGGTGTATATTTGTCGCACCGGCCTGTGCGATTTCTCACAAGTTCTGTTTTTTGATTAGCTGTAGGCAGGGATTTACTAACTGTGACTTTTGTTAAAAAGTCACAAAAAAAGTCGCAAGTGGGTTAAAAAGCAAATCTACAGACAAAAAAAACTTGGCTTACAAAAAGTAGAGTAAAGTCCCGCCTGCATCTAACACCCACTGGCTGCCCGCATCCATCACTGGCTGCCCGCACATACCACCCGCTGTTGTAAGACTACAACTCCCAGCATGCCCTTACAGTGAGGACATGTTCGGAGTTGTAGTCTTGCTAGCTGGCGGGTGTTAAATGCGGCCGGGCAGCGGGTGGTATATGTGGGCGACAGGTGGTATATGGGTGGGGGCAATGTGGTGGTATACTGCGGGCGGTGGGTGTATGCAGGGGGCAGCGGGTGATAGATGTGGGTGGGTGGTGGGGAGCGGAGCCGGCCCAGGAACCATGAATATAATACTACAGCATTGTCAATTCATATTCCCCGCCTGGAGCCGGGGATTGGCCAAGGGATCTCGGCCAATCACAGCTTCAGGAGGGAAAAATGAAACTACAGTGCGGTAGTTTCATATTCATGGTAGCTGGCCGGGGAGTGGAGCGCTTGTCCACTGCGCTGCATGACTACATATCACAGCATGTGAGCCCCTGCCTCACAACTACAACTCCCAGCATGCCTTCACAGTGAGGACATGCTGGGAACTGTAGTCATGCGACCAGGCGGTGGGAGATAAGTGTGCTTCCCTGTCTGTTGCTAAACTACAACTCCCTTTATGGTAGTTGTAGTTTAGGAACAGGGTGCTTCCAGCTGTTCCTAAACTGGAGGCTCGCTGTTGCTAAATTACAACTCCTGTCATGGGATGTGGGTTGTAGTTTGGCAACTGCTGGAGGCACCATAAATGTATTAACATATTTTCCGTGTTTTTTTCTTCTCAATTCAGATCCGGTGGATTATGTCGATGACCAGTGTTTTTTATTTGTTTAATGTTAATAAAATGGTTAACGAGGGCTTGTGGGGGAGTGTTTTTTGGAATAATTTTTTTTTTAAACGTGTGGTGCTTTTATATATTTTTTTGTATTCTTAACAGGGTTAGTAGTGGAGGCTGTCTAATAGATGGAATCCATTACTAAGCTGGGCTTAGCGTTAGCCACAAAAACAGCTAGTGCTAACCCCCAATTATTACCCCGGTACCCACGTGCTGAGAAAGAAAATACGGGGAACCACACAAATTTTTTCCATAAATAATTTTTTTTTAAACGCATAGGGTTCCCTGTACTTTTATTCTCAGACAGATACCAACCAAGCTGCAACAGCCTGACGTTACCAGGGTGGGTTAGGACCATTGTTACTGGCCCTCCCCAGCCTAAATAACTCCAGTCTGTTACCGCCTAGGCCCAGGAGCACCATTTTTTACGCTCCAGGCCTGTTGGTACTGGCTCTTCCTGGCACCCCTGTGGCGGTGGGTACTGGGGTAATAATTGGGGGTTAGCACTAGCTGTTTTTGTGGCTAATGCTAAGCCCGGATTAGTAATGGACTCCTCCTATTAGACAGCTTCCACTACTAAGCCTGTTAAGAAAACTAAAAAAAAAATCACGTTTAAAGATTTTTTATTCCAAAAAACACTCCCCCACAAGCCCTCATTAACCATTTTATTAATATTAAACAATAACAAAAAAATGCTGGTCCGCATAGTCCGAAGTAGTCCTTTGCATAAACGGAACTGAAATGAGAAAGAAAAATGAGTTAGTACATTTAGGGGAAAAAAGTGTTAAAAAATAAATACATATATATCGCACATTTTTGTCACAAAAGCGGCTTTAGAGCAGAAAAGTCACAGAGGAGAAGAGGAGGTGTTATAAAGTGGTGTTCTGAAGAAATTTCTTGGGTTTTTTCTTATGTATGCCAAATTTATCAACCCCCTGTGATAGTATGATAAATGTGTCACACGTAAGAAACACTTACACCATGGAAAACCGTGTACGTAAGTCGTGTACGTAAGCACAGCTTGATGATTTACCCCCAATGTTCTTCCACCAAAAACTGAGACGTGGTAAAAGAAAGGATATGCCCCGACCAATAGCCCTGGCCATAAATAAAAATGAGGGACCCTAGACCCTATTCATGTTAAAGCACCTTGCTCTCTAAAGCATACCTGTCTCCAAGAAATGTTGTCCTTAAATAGGAGAATACAGTGGACAGGCATGGAGCACCTTGAGGTAGAATGGAAAGTGTACTGTCTTGTCTAAAAAAGACCTTTTGCTTAAAGTGCACCTGTCATTTGCAAAAACATTTTATAAAATGTAGATACCGTATGTATCGGCATATAACACACACTATTAAAACATAAATTCATGGCAAAAACCCTACCTGCATGTTATACGCTGATAAATGTTCTGGTCACTGATTCAAAGTATTCGCAACGCCGGCTGCTTGTTAAAGATCAGCATCCCAAGGAGGCCATTTTGAAAAAGTGACCAGCGGTGGGTCCTGTGGCCCAACACTTCTCCCTAGCCCTGCATTTTTTTCCCATCACCTGGCTGGGCTCCAGCAGGCTCAGGTCAGGCGGCGGGTCTTGCGAGGCTGATCAGCAGGTATGTGACGACCCTGATGCCGTGCAGAGGAGCCGACAGGCGACATCACCTGTCCTTGACATACCTTCCGCACAGCCTCACAAGACCTGCCGCCTGAGCACGGTCAGGTAATGGAAAAATAAAAAACATAAAATGCAGGGGGAGATAATGAGCAGGGGGGGGGGATGATGAGCAGGGGGGGATAACGAGCAGGGGGGAATAATGAGGCAGGGGGGAATGATGAGGTAGGGGGAATGATGAAGTAGGGGGAATCAGAGGGGAAAGGAGTCACACAGGGGATCAGAGGGGGGAGGTAAATGTGGCACAGGGGCTCATAAAAGGGGAGAAATTATGTGGCACTGGGGGGGGGACCAAACAAAGGAGCAGGGGGAGTCAAAGTTGGGGGGATGATGAGGCATATAGTTCAGAGCTTCCAAATGTTTTTTTTTCCTCAAATTTCCCTGTGAAAATGAAGGTGCGTGTTATACGCCAGTGCGTGTTAAACGCTGATAAAATAACATTATATGTATATTTGTATTATACATTGGTTAAAAATTTGTATATTTGTGTATAAAAAATGCTGTTCCTGCAGCTATTGCCTGTGTGCCTCTGTGCAGATACAAGACACAGGAAGTGAAGTCAGGACAAGCTGTTTCATTGAAGTGAATTGAGCCAAGTTGTAAAACCACACCCAACCTGGAGACAGACGTGGATGCCCCTGGCTCACACAACAGGCTGATTGACAAGCCTGCACATGTGTTACGCCGAGCGCTCCGGGTCCCCGCTCCTCCCCGGAGCGCTCGCCACATCCTCGCTACTGCAGCGCCCCGGTCAGATCCACTGACCGGGTGCGCTGCGATACCGCCTCCAGCCGGGATGCGATTCGCGATGCGGGTGGCGCCCGCTCGCGATGCGCACCCCGGCTCCCGTACCTGACTCGCTCTCCGTCGGTCCTGTCCCGGCACGCGCGGCCCCGCTCCCTAGGGCGCGCGCGCGCCGGGTCTCTGCGATTTAAAGGGCCACTGCGCCACTGATTGGCGCAGTTGTTCTAATTAGTGTGTTCACCTGTGCACTCCCTATGTATACCTCACTTCCCCTGCACTCCCTCGCCGGATCTTGTTGCCATTGTGCCAGTGAAAGCGTTTCCTTGTGTGTTCCTAGCCTGTGTTCCAGACCTCCTGCCGTTGCCCCTGACTACGATCCTTGCTGCCTGCCCCGACCTTCTGCTACGTCCGACCTTGCTCTTGTCTACTCCCTTGTACCGCGCCTATCTTCAGCAGTCAGAGAGGTTGAGCCGTTGCTAGTGGATACGACCTGGTTACTACCGCCGCTGCAAGACCATCCCGCTTTGCGGCGGGCTCTGGTGAATACCAGTAGTGACTTAGAACCGGTCCATTAGCACGGTCCACGCCAATCCCTCTCTGGCACAGAGGATCCATCTCCTGCCAGCCGAATCGTGACAACATGCCAGGAGTCCTACTGGTCCTCCCCTCACTTCCTGTATTTGGTCTCCTCACAGAGACACACAGGCAATAGCTGCAGGGACAGGAGATTGTGTCTGTCCATGGGGCTTGCTGTAAAAATATCACTCAATGCTATTGAAACAGCAAAGGCAAACTTGCTGCCCCTATAATAATGTATTAAATGGGCACTCCCCTGGCCAGCCTTCCGGCTGCGTTCGGAACTAATTCCCCCCGCCCCCGCAGCGTGCGCATAGCATTTGGAACTAAACATTCCAAACTCAGCCGGAAGGCTGGCCAGTGGATTACCCCTTTAAAAATAAATAAATAAAATAAAAGATACAATTAAAAAATAGAAACAGATAAAAAAAGAACATGTTTCAGTATTTGGTTGTAATAAGTAAAAAACAAATCTAGATGACACATTCTCTTAAATATAAATATATGGATCGGACTTTAGGAGATGAGATAGCTGATAAACAGACAGATAGATAAATAGATAGATAGATCATTTCATCCACAGAATTTTGCACTGTTCATAATTCACATCTTACATTTATTAACCATGGAGTTAGTTTCTCATTTCCGCTCCCAATATTACTCTTTTTGTGGTCTTAAATGGCATTTTCTTTTGGCGGCAGAGTTAAGAGAATACAATTAATTGCCGTGACATTTTCTGTTTTCAGCAAAAAGTTCAATCTAGTTGAAAACCAAACAACAAGAAGATCAGTTTCATGGTCTATTATTCCTCTGTTCCCTGACACAAATATAGTAACAGATTCTTAGTTTAGTACGAGGCGGAATATGAAGCCACTAACTCTGTGAAAACTGCAGCCAGCTGCCAAGTGAACATAGCCATTGCTCCAAACCCTTATCACTATCAAGACAAAAAGACAAAAGCTAGAAGGAGAGACCTATCCTGGTGCTAAAAAGCTAAGCTGCATGGATTATGTCTGCAAAATATTATGCGTTAGCCATTAGACTATACATCTAATCCATGTCTCCAAATATCCCTGCAAAGCCTTCCAGGCACCTTGGAATAGTAAATCACATGCTGTATACTGAAAAACCTTTTAGGCCTCTCTTGCAGGCACATGATGTTTTTTCACTTGCTAGAATTTTTGAATTGAAATAACAAATTGATATTGTTTCTGCATTTTGTAAACCATTTGGTTTTGCTGCAAATTACAGAAGTGCTCTGTACACATACCCTATATTTATATACACATAATTGTGCAAGGAACTTTTGGTCCAGCTCCAGCGCTACCTCTGATTCTCTACGGTGGGCCGGGTTCCTCGTTGTCTGGGCAACGGCCTTGCAAATCATATGGCCATTTGTTACTAACCTATTAGGAGAGGTGATCGCCAGGCCAATCAGCTGCGGCATTGACCCTTACACTTCCAAGCAGCAGCATATTTAAACTGCCTTATATGTCCTATGCCCTGATTGCCAGCATTCCTGATCCCTATATTCCCTGTGTACCTGACCTGCTGTGATTTGACCTCCAATTATGACCTGACACTGCTTTTACTTGCTGACTTTGTGCTACCCTACCCTCCTGGTTTGACCCTTGCTTGTCCTGACTCTGTTGCTGGTTCTGATTTTGTACTGCTCTCCCCTCAAGGTTGTGATTCTCTGGTTTCCCTTTCGTCTGCTGATTTAGTACCTTTCTGCTTGTGTGATTCTGACCTGGTTGACTTCCATGATGCCCCTGTGCATTGCACAGTAGGGGGGCACTATTTAGGGCAGATCATTCAAGTAGGTAGAGACAATGGTTGAGGTGAATTCAGGTTTGCACTGATCCCTATCCTGGACCTAATAAATAGGAATAATATGAAAAAAATAGAATATACCTTTTTTTGCACACTCTTTCTTATTAGGCTGCATTCACTTTAACCAGCACAAAGTACATTTTGAGGATCATGCAATGGGTCTTTAGTCTTGGTGACATCATCACTTCAGGCATTATGGTGCATTAAGGAGTCTGGCAAAGGTTTTGCTGACCTGATCGATCATCACTTACATAAGGCTGTCAGTTTAGGAATTTTACTAGAGATAATTTAATGCTTATGGAAGAAAAATGCATCTTCTTTTCTACTTGTCACATGATTATGGAATCCCATAAAAGTGGTTTATGGGCCATGACAGGTATACAGTAGACTGCAGCCAGCTCCTCTTTTCAGCCCATGAAATAATATGGGCACTGAACATTTTGCTGATGATTTGCCAATGTTATGGAAGACTATAACAGGGGATGTTAAAAAAAAAAAAAAAAAAAAAAAAAAGATATTGACACAATTTCCAAGTTATTCTCCAGCTATCATTTATAATTTACAGTTATTTCTTAGCACAACCCTTCTTAAGTCATGGAAGGGCCGGTAATAGAATGCAGCTCATTGATGTCGGCTCTCCAGGGAGAAATCACATTTGACTACTGTTGGCTAAGAGAGAATTTTAGATGAAGTCTTATTGAAATCTATTGACAGAATATTTCACTTCTTTTCATCATATATTAAAGTTTCCCATTCTCTTTCTGTTCATTCAACTAATTTTGACTAAAATTAATATTATGCTTCTCTGTGGGAAGGAGTAGAACTGAATATTTACTGACAACAAGTTCTTAGGCTCCCTTCTCATCTGAGCTGTGGATTCCATTATTCTTTCCCATCACAGGAGCAGTGAAATAAATTAAAGCTGTGGCTGCTCTGTCACATGACGGACACCGGTGGAGCCAAATGGACCCCAGTGACTTATGATGAGGTCTGTAAGATGCCGTAACGTTGTCCATTATTTTAATGGGAAGAATATGACAGATTTAAGAAAACCTATACTAGTCCTTTTGTTTACTTTAGTTTATTATATTTGTTATCTGCAATTACATATCAGTTAAATATTCCCAATGGGTCTAACCTGCACATTCTTTATTTATTTTTTTCTCCCCTTGGTGATGAATGTATATGTACATTTGCTTTGTCCACACTTGCTGTATTTCCAAACCAATTGAAATTTGATGTCTCCTGCTGCTGATCCTCCCTCCCCTCTCACAGCATGACTTTCACAGCAACTGAGAGAAAGATATTGCAGCTACTTACTCTGCCCCTCACCTTTTTATGTCTGTTGTTTCAGACTTATTTTTTGTGGACAATACATTCTGAGAAGGTACAGGGAGCCTTAAAGGGGTACTTTGCCCCTAGACATCTTATCCCCTATCCAAAGGATAGGGGATAAGATGTCTGAACATGGGGGCTTCCGGCCATTGGGACCCTGAACATGGGGGCTTCCGGCCATTGGGACCCCCTGCAATCTCCAGCGCAGCACCCAGAAATCTGCTGCACGGAGCAAACTCAACTCCATGCCAGAACACAGGCGACCACTCGCTGTCATGCCCCCTCCCATAGACATGAATGGAGGGGGCGTGTGATGTCATAAACACAGAAGCCCCAAGCTTCCGTGTTGTGGACCCCACCGTGCCGGCTTAGAGATCACAGGGAGTCCCAGAGGCCGGATGCCACATGATCAGACATCTTATCCTTTGGAGAAAGGGGATAAGAAGTCCGGGGTAGAGTACCCCTTTAAGGCAGGAAAAGAGGGACATTAATCTTTTGTAAAGTGAGGCAGCTCCTATTTTCTCCTAAGACCTTTGACAATGTCATGTGGTTTCCGCAATAAGACAATCATAGTAGATCCTTTCCAAGTCCTTTGCATTGTGAGGTGCGGCCTCAATCAGTCACAAAGTACCTGTTTTTCAGCACATCTCAAAGATTTTCATTCAAACTAAGATCTGGGAAATTTGGATGCCAAGTCAACATATGAAATGATTCCTGAACAATTTTTGCAGTAGGGCTGTGCACATTATCCAGCTAAAAGAGACTATTACCTTTTTTAAAGATGGTCTGTGGATAACCCAAAAAATACAGTTTTTTTTGGTAAACCCTTCCTTTCCTGAGATATGAGGGTTTATAATCTGTCTGAAAATTCTGGAGATTATTTAGGTGGGAGTGAACTTAATTTTAATAATAGGAGTGAATACCAGGTAATGGTCGGGATTATACCATCAGAGAGTGTAAATATTGTACATTGAGGGGCCTGTATGTCTAATTTACACCCACTGAATGTATAATTCCAACCTTCACCTGATAGTAACTCCCATTATAAAAATTTAATTTGCATCCATCTAACTAATTTCCAGATTGTCAGACAAAATATAAACCCTTATAACAGGCAAATATAAGGGCATATCAAGAAACTGTAAAACATTTACAGGTCTTTTATATCAGCTAGGCCTTCTCCCTTGTAAACTGTAACTTCACGTCCTAGGCTTTGAATGCAGTGCTCCGGCCCCACCGCTCCTTCCTTTCCTGTCAGCCAGTGATGTGAAGGGAGGAGCTGGTATTACTGCTCATTAGATTAGGCAGCAGGAAGCACATTCTGGTGTGAATGTGGAGAACCACTTCCTGCTGTCTTATCTAATGAGTCATAAATCTACAAAGCATTAATACCAGCTTCTCCCTTCACATGACTGGTCTGGTTCCATGCAGACAAGAGAGGAGAAGGGGAAGGAACGGCAGCTCCTAGAAGGTAGAAGTATTGGGGACATTATATTGGTATGTTGCTTTATTATAATTTTTGACATCATATACAGGTTGTTTCTCTCATTAGAAATCCTTTTTAATAATATTTAATACTTTAATATAGTAATTGTAACTTTTAAATTCCTATCGAAATGCATTGCTCATGCACGTGGATGGTCCATTCAGAGTATATTCGTATGTGGCATATCTGTGCGATCACATAGGTTATCTGAGGTCACCATAACCCAATATCCTAAATTTCAAATCATCTATGGTATCAGATGGGTGCACTCTATCAGTCCTCATCCTAAAAATAGTAATAGATTGGCCACCGTCCAACATAGCTTTCATTTATGAGAACGACTCCATTAGATAACATGTTTTAGTAAAGGCGCCCTTAATCTAGTACATTTATTTTAAAGCATTCTCTTCTCCATAGTCACTACATACCATGTCTTCGAGAGACTTCTTGTTGAGAGGCTGAAATGTTTCTAATCTCAATGGAATCTTAGTGTTATCCTCCAAAATAAGTACCATGCTGTTGCTTCCATTTTTACTTCCGTGATGCAAGGCTACACCTGCGTACAGCACTGGGGACAGCTATCCCCGGCTGTTCTTGTATTAGTTTAATCTTTGTTTCATGTAAAAAAATAGCTTTAATAAAAAGTGAATGAAAAGACATCCCCTACCAAAAGGCTTAGAAAGGAAAGGTGAGGGTAGAAAAAAAAATGTTATGGAGTCTGTCAAAACTACCTTTCAGTCCTGGGGATGTATTTTACATTTAAAGAAAATATGAAATTGTACAAAGAATTTCAAGTCTCTTAATAGTGCACTTGAAAATATGAAATTGTACAAAGAATTTCAAGTCTCTTTATAGTGCACTTTCCGCTCGCTGTGCTTTGACTTTACTTTGTGTGAAAGTAAAAAATAAAAATGCTCATTGGTCTTTGCAGGAATAAGTTTGGCATTAATCTGAAGCCAATGGACTGAAGCATAGAAAATGCTGCTTCAGGGAATAAAGCAGAACTGACAAAACAGAGACATAAAAAGTGCAGAAAACCACACAAAAAAACAGATCTATGAATCTGGAAGGAGGAAATTAGTTGCCAGTGGGACCAGGCTTTAAACGGTGTATTAAGAGCCGCCAAATGTTATTTTAGATAACAGATTGTTTATTTTATGTACAGGGCGCATCTAAAGAATCCTCCAAAGAGAAGGCAGAGGTGACTTTCAGGTGTGACTACCAGAATCTTTTCCTCAATGAAAAATCTAATTTTTTACTGAAAAATTCTGATAATCTGTCATCCTCCGGACTAATTATTGGACATTTCAAACTATTAAAAATTCAGACATAATAAGGGACATTTATCGAACCACGTGAGCTGCACAGACCCTCTAAAGTTGCACATTTTTGCACAGAAATTGTGATTTATGCCGCTCTTGCCAAAAGGGCATGCATATACTTACACTGGCATGTTAGCTGCCACCCAAATTGTGCAGACTAGATTTATGGGGTTTTCTCCTGTGTTCACTCCACATGGATATCATCATACTGGTACTCACTTGAACCTAGCTTCAAATCCCACTAGGGACAACATCTGCAAGGAGTTTCTATGTTCTCCCCATGTCTGCGTGGGTTTTCTCCCACACTCCAAAACATTGGAATTTGCATTGTGAGCCCCTATGGGAACAGCGACCAATCTGAGTGATGACAAGCACGTACAGCACTGTAAAATATGTTGGAGCCATATAAATAAAGGAATTATTACAAATCCACACCACCTTCCAGAGGCCCATATGCTGTCCACACGCTCCAGCAGCATAGGCCCCAATGAAGATACATTACAGTAGGTTCTGAGCCCTACAGTGTCACCAGGGGAGACCTGGCAGATGTGTCAGTACTGAGCAAGCTGGTCATGTTCCCATTATTCTGCTATTTTCATTTACTGAGCAAAAAAATAGATAAAAATATTTTTTAATTTTCTTGAATGAATTATTTACTCTTTTTTTGTTGTTTTAAATATCTTTTTATATATTTTAGTTTTCAATTATTATAAAGCATTCATTAATCCCTTAAAGACCAGGAAATTTTTATTAAACATTTTGTCTTTGCCTCCTCGCATATTTATTTTTCTATCTACCGATAAAAAATGAAGGCTCCCTATGTAAGCTCATATAGTTGTTGGCCCCCTTCTGCTCTATGCCCCATAGATAGAAGTAGATAGGTGGCTCCCACAGACATACTCCTTAGTGGCTCAGCCATACTGTCCTGCTGCTTCAGTGCTCCAGTCCTCCAGTCTGAGGCTGGGGCCAAAGAAGTACCAGAACAGAAGAGCAGTGGGGCACTAAAGCTGACGTGTGCGGTAATTTACATACAGTCCTGGTTCCTGCTTCAAGGTCAAAACCTGCTGTCCCCTGACATCCTCCTAGACCAATCCTTAAGGCACTGCCAATCACTGGTCACTGATTAAAGTGGCTGTGGTGCCAGCTGTCACTTTAAGATCAGGCACAGGCCGTGTTTACTTTAAGAACAGTGACCAGAGACAGTTGCGACACAAAAAACGCAAACATTTTGTCCTGCTGTGCTTTAAAAAAGAGACAAAATTCAAAGTTTTAATAAAAAGTAGGGGGTGTCTTGAAATAAAATAGAAAAACAGGGCTTTCTCTTTTAAAACAGGACATATATTTAGCCAAATAAGCCTATGGGGTCATCCATGCCTTGTACACACACACACACACACAAAAGAGGAGATCCTGCTCCCGTATATCTCCCCTTAGCCTCAGTAGCAAGCAAGCTGTAAATTCAGCACTGACCCTCTCCAGCCATTCCCTCTCCCTCCCTATAGACCTCTATAGGCAGCTGTAACCTGATACTTTGTTAAACCGAGCTGTCTCAAAACAGTATAAGGGTACGTTCACATGAGCGGATTTTCCAGGCGTATTTCGCTGCGGATCCGCCGCTGAAGGACCCTCCGTATTCTGCCTTCACATGTGCCTGCTCGTAGCGGCAATACGCCACTATGAGCATAGACAGTGCGATGTGAGAGTCGCTGCACGCATGTGCAGTATACTTACACATCGCGGCAGCTCTCGGCCTGGCTCATTGAGCAGGGGGAGCGGCCGCGATGTGTGCAAGTACACCGCACATGCGCGGCGACTCGCACATCGTTTTAGTGTGTCTGCCTGTAGCGGCGTATTGCCGCTACTAGCAGGCACATGTGATGGCAGAATACAGAGGGTTCCATGATTGGAGTAGTAGTACCTGTACTAATTGACAGATCCGGGTCCGTTGCGATCCTTCTGTATAATTTATAGATGCGGCCGGATGCTCTTCTATGGTCCCCTGCACTGCCGTATATATATATATATATATATATATATATATATATATATACATATTTCCTGCAGAGAGCTGTGATTGGCAAGATGGTTTGAGCCTCTCACAGCTCTTTATGGGAAATAGGAATATGTGTATATATACGTCAGTGCAGGGGACCATAGAAGAGCAGCCGACCGCATCTATACATTATGCAGGAGGATCACAGCGGGTGTCAGGAGTGACACTCACTGCGATCTGTCTATTAATGCAGGTACTACAGCTCCCAGCATTAAGCAGAGTGTGCTCCATGTTGGGAGTATCACTCCTGACACCCTCTGCGATCGTCCTTTCTATTGCAGAGATGTGGAGCGGCTTTCTCCTGCGCTCCACATCTGTGCACTATACTCCGGCCAGTGATATGAATAGAACATCACTCATTCATATTTCCCTCTGAGAGCTGTGATTGGCTGAAACCATCCGTTCAATCTCCACTCTGGGAATATATGATGAGTGATGTGAATTTCTATTCATATCACTGGCTGGCCCGGAGTATAATGCAGAGATGCGAGCGTTGTTTAGAGCTGCTCCGCATCTCTGCTATATTATGGATGATCGCATTGAGTGTCAGGAGTAACACCCGGGGCGATCTGTCCATTAGTACAGGTACCATTACTCCCATCATGGAACAGTCTGTTCCATGCCGGGAGTAGTACTACCTAAAAAATTTTTTCAAAAAAATTGAGAAAAAAAAAAGTGAATCTCATTATTTCCATCACTACTGCATCCTTTTTTTTGGTACCCAACAAATTTGGAAAAAAAACACCAAAAGGGACGAAAAAAAGGCAAATTCCACACAAAGGTTAAAACGCCAGAAAAAAACGCCAAAACGCAGGGAAAAACAGTGGCATTTTTTCTGGTGTTTTTAAGCCTAAAAAAAAAGCAGTGCAAAAACCTCAGTGGAATCCTAGCCTTAAGCAGTTTTCCTTTTTCCAGATGAAGAGCTAAGGAAGAAGTGGGTTATCAGGAAAGTAGCCTGAGAAGAGCAGAAGGAGGCCTTTTTTTCAAACAAGATATCTTACATAGGTTCTTATATTCACTTGCCCTATCCTTTAATGCAAATTCAGCGCCTATTTACCTGCAATACTAAACAGGGCTCCGTGTTCATGTCTTTAGATGCTCCGTGGCAGTTTACACTTTGCATTATTCATAACTGAAAGAACTCTGGAAAGGATGGTTTGAAGGGATTAAGAATACAATGATCCAAGAATAAACAAATACAATTATATTGATTACTAGGGCTGAGGCTGGAAATCAATAATGTAGATTCTATTCTTTACCATACATTGTTTAGCTATAGTAAAAACCCATTTCTGAAAAGAATGAAGCAAATGTACTTCCACCAAGGCTGAACTTAAAGTGTACCCGTCAGATCCAACAAAGAAAAAAATGTTTTTTAAATATATCACTCAGTACCTAATCCTGCCCATGTACATCTAATTTTTATGTGTCTAGCACCTTTATTTATTTATTTATTACACTTTTAATTTAGCTCACTAGTTTGAATTCCTCTCAAAGGGAGGGGGCGTGGCCTCACTGTGCAGGTCTCTGCCCCCTCCCTCAGTATGCTGTCTGCTCACATCTCCCCTAGCATTAGCAAAACTATAACTCCCAGCTTGTCCTCACTGACAGTAGCGGGACACAAGCTGACAGTGGGAGGATTTTTCCACCAGCTCTGAGCCCTGGACTCACAGCTGTCAATCAAGGAAGTGTGTCCATGACATAGGAGATGATGCATGGACACAGCAGGACTAGTACAGTGGGAGGATTTTTCCACCAGCTCTGAGCCCTGCACTCACAGCTGTCAATCAAGGAAGTGTGTCCATGACATAGGAGATGATGCATGGACACAGCAGGACTAGTATGTGTCAAAGCAGGCAGGGGGGGCAGTTTGACTGGATTTTTCAGTATGAAATACTCAAAATTTTCTAATGAAAGCAATTGTAAAACCTATTGGTTTTGCATGCTTTACAACATATCAAAAGTTTTTGTATCTAACAGTGCTCATTCAAAGAGAAATACCGAAAAAGTAATTTTATATTACATTGCTAATGTATTCTATACGTACAGAGTTTATTTCATACATTAAGGGAAATTTATCATCATGTAAACGCTGACTTTTCTGTCTTAATTTGTTGCATAATTTGTTGCAACCATTTTGGCTGTGACTGTTAAAGGAGAACTCCAGGCAAAATATACTTATTACAGGAAAGGGGATAAGTAGCTGATCGCGGGGGTCTAACCGCTGGCTCTAAGTGAGGAGTGCGTGCTGCACGAGCACCATTCATTTCTATGGGAGCTCTGAAAAGACCTCATACAACACTCATCGGTGCTCCCATAGAAATGAATGGAGCTAGTGCAGTTTCCTCACTGAGAGATCCGGAGGCCTGTTCTGCGAGGGGTCACAGTGGTCGGACCCCGCTGTCAACTACTTAAGGATGCAGGAACTTAATATTATAAGTTAATTGTGGCTGGGATTCTCCTTTAACCTCTTAAGGACGACCCTACTATTATTAACTACCTCATTATTTATTATGAACTACCTCAGTACTTAATTATTATTTATTTACTATTTATTATTTATTAATTATTACTCATGTCATTGGAAATCTATTTACCCTAATGGTTACTCCTGAACTACCTGTAATTGTTTTATCCCCACTGTATATATAAATACCTTCATGCATTATTTTTATACATATTTAGTTTCATATATATATATATATATATATATATATATATATATATCTTATTGTATTTATTATTATGGATACCTATTTATCATTATGGACATCCATTTACCCATCCATTGTTCATTCTATGTATCTATATGTATCCATATGGGATATGCACAGATACATATGCCGGCATTCCGGTCTCATTCAGTCATTACCATGGTTCCTCTGCTTAAAATCTATAAGTTCCAATCACACACCTATAATTACTCTATGTTTTTTTTCCCCAGTGACAGCTACCACATCGCTAGCTGCACTGTAAGATGCCGGCGTGGTCCGCACTGTTTACACCAGCGGCCCGTCCCGGCACCTTGTTGGCTATGCGCGGCCTTGAGCTCACTGCACATAGCAACGCGTCTGTGGCAACCAGACGCTGTGACAGAGCCGGTAGCTGTCGCTTGCTCTCGCTCTCTGGCAAGCGAGCACTTCTGTATCTGCGTCTCACCTGTAATCTCTTGTAAGGTGTCCATGAACCAAACTTCATGTACACCTGACCACTATTGCTCTGATGATTAATTGTGAACTGTGGATTATGAAATTGTATTGTTTTGATCACTATGGAATACTTTTACTTTTTGTGCTGTCATTAAGCCACGCCTCTTTACCTGTACTTTGGCATTTTTTTTTGTTTATTTATAAGTCTGCATGATTAACTGTAAGCATCCGGATCTGAGGAAGGGAGGGCACCTCCCGAAACGCGTCATCGCCTGTTTTTTATTTTATTTATTTAATAAAAGTGGTTCCACTGTGAACCTTATATATTATACCTCCTTGTCCATCCTCTTCATTTGAGGGAGCCAGCACTAAAGGGTTTTTTTCATCAGTCCTCTCTCTCCTTAAGGACGGAGGGATTTGTCATTTATGCACTTTTGTTTTTTCCTCCTCCTTTCCACCTACAGACCCATATAAGGGCTTGAATATTTGTAGGGGAAAATTAAGGGAAAAAAAATTGGGGGGCTTCCATTTCTACGGCTTGCACTTAATAGTAAAAATTTCACATTGGCCCTGATTTACTATTATAAACCCGACCTGTTTTGACGGGTTGTGCGCCAAAATATGTTGCATTGCACCACAAATTGTGCCAGAATTTGTGCCGCAATTTAAAAACTCAACTCTCCATTTTATTATAAAACCCAAAAAGGGGCATTGTTGCTGTGAAAAGGGGGCGTGGAAGTCGAAAAGGGGGCGTGTTCTGACATTTTTGAAAAATCTCAACATATTTACTAAGGTTTCCACAGAAAATGTGGTGGATTTGAGCTGAAAGAAACCCCATAGCACAGAGCATGTGTAAAAAAAAGGCAAAACATAGGGAAATGTGCAAAATGTTGGGAAACAGTACATTCTCTGGAAAAATATCTGTCGGAAAACAAACCCCACAAATATAACTATACTCCACTCTTAGTAAATCAGAGCCATTATATTTATTCTGTACGTCCATACAATTAAAATCATACCAAACTCATATAGGTTTATTTTTATTTTACTACTTAACAAAAAATGCACATTTTTGTTTGAAAATAAGAACGTTTTAAACTGTCTTTTTATGACCCTTATAACTCTTTCATTTCTCCGTATACGGAGATGTATGAGGATTTTTGTGTGGTGAACTGTAGTTTTTATCAGTACTATTTTTGCTTTAATGGGATGCTTTGATGGCTTTTTTTTTCTTTTATATGACAGAAAATACGCAAGTTTACACCACTGACATGCAGTTTAACCCCTTAAGGACCCGGGCTTTTTCCGTTTTTTCCTTTTCAATTTTTCCTCCTTAACTTAAATCATAACTCTTAAAAATTTTCACCTAAAATTATATATAATGGCTTAATTTTTGCGTCACTAATTCTACTTTGTAATGAGATTAGTCATTTTACCCAAAAATCTACGGTGAAACGGGAAAAAAAATCAATGTGTGACAAAATTGATGAAAAAACACTATTTTGTAAGTTTTGGGGGCTTCTGTTTTTACGCAGTACATTTTTCGGTAAAAATGACACCTTATATTTATTCTGTAGGTCCATACGGTTAAAATGATACCCTACTTGTATAGGTTTGAATTTGTATCACTTCCGAAAAAAATCATGAATACATGCAGGAAAATTTATACGTTTAAAATGGTAATCTTTTGACCCCTATAACTTTTTTATTTTTCTGTATTCAGGGCACTTTGAGGACTCATTTTTTGCGCCGTCATCTGAAGTTTTTAGCGGTACGATTTTTGTTCTGATCAGACTTTTTGATCACTTTTTATTCACTTTTTTGTGGTATAAAAAGTGATCAAAAATGCGCTATTTTGGACTTTGGAATTTTTTAGCGCGTACGTCATTGAACGAGCGGTTTAAAAAGCGGTATATTTTTATAATTTGGACATTTCCGCACGCGGCGATACCACATATGTTTATTTTTATTTACATAATGTTTTTTTTTATTTTTGGAAATGCCAGGTGATTCAAACTTTTATTAGGGGAAGGGATAATTGAAAGGGTTAATGATTTTTTTACACTTTTCTTATGCAATATTATAGCTCCTATAGGGGGCTATAACATTGCATTAACTGATCTTTTACTCTGATTGATCCATCTCCATAGGAATGGATCAATCAGGGTTTTCGGCGATTGAATGCTCAAGCCTGGATCTCAGGCTTGAAGCATTCATTCGGTGATCGGACAGCGCAGGAGAAGGTAAGAAGACCTCCTCCTGTGCTACAGCTGTTCGGGATGCCGCAATTATACCGCGGCGATCCCGAACAGCTCCCTGAGCTAGCCGGGCACTTTTACTTTCATTTTTAGCCGCGCGGCTCAGCTTTGAGTGCGCGGCTAAAGGGTTAATAGCGCGCGGCACAGCGATCAGTGCCGCGCGCTATTAGAGGCGGGTCCCGGCTTCACTATGACGCCGGGCCCGCCGCGATATGATGCGGGGTCACCGTGTGACCCCGCGTTATATCGCAGGACCGGGACTCATAACGTATGCATACGTCATGGGTCCTTAAGAGGTTAATTGATGTTATATTTTAATATTTTCGACATTTCCGCACGTGTTTATGTTTTCTTTGTTTTTTTTTTTTGTTTAAATAATTTTATTTAAAAAATGGGAAGCGGGAGGTTAATTTACATTTACTACTTTTTTTGTTTCACTATTTTTTAGTCCCAATAGAGGACTGTTACTCTTAAAGGGTACCTCTCATCAAATAAACTTTTGATATATTTTAGATTAATGAATGTTGAATAACTTTCCAATAGCATGTTAATGAAAAATATGCTTCTTTCTATTGTATTTTTCCCGATCAGTCCTGTCAGCAAGCATTTCTGACTCATGCTGGAGTCCTAAACACTCAGAGCTGCCAGCCTGCTTTGTTCACAGCCAAACAGGCTGTGAACAAAGCAGGCTGGCAGCTCTGAGTGTTCTCCTTTGTGAACAAAGCAGACTGGCAGCTCGTAGTGTTTAGGACTCCAGCATGAGTCTGAAATGCTTGCTGCCAGGACTGGTAGGGAGACCCCTAGTGGTCATTTCTTCAAAGTGGAAAATTAAATAGAAAGAAGCATATTTTTTAATAACATGCAATTGTAAAGTTATTCTACATACATTAATCTATAATATATCAAAAGTTTTTTTGATGAGAGGTACCCTTTAACTGTTAATCTTTAGATTGCAAACACTCAACAATGCTGCTTCAAAGAACAGCACTGATCAGTGTTATCAGCGTTCCATTGCTCCAGCCTACCATGGCTTCCTGCAGCATTGGAGTGTCAATCGGATAGTGAGGTGCAAGGTAAGAAACCTCCCACCATCGTCTCAGCTGATTGGAACTGAGCTGCTGCAGATTGATTTCTTGCCGCGATCAACTTGGATTGTTGCGTTTAAGGGGATAGTGCCGGCAATCAGCCTGATTGGGGATGTTTGGCTTTAGTCATGTGTCTTGGTTGCTGATAGCAACCGTCATCCACCGGTTCTTATTGCGGGAGAGCAAGACATACATATACACCGGTTTTCTGTCATGTGAACGGTGCAGAAGAATCCTATGACATTGGTGTGTTCATTTACTCCCTGTGTTTGGCCCAGGAGAAGCTGCCTCAAACCTCAGACCGTGTATAGGATAATGGTGCCCTGGCATCACGAAGTGTTCAGGTACTCTTACTAACACCCCGTGGCTACCAAAAATGGGACTCTGCAGCTGGGGATTTTTTGTGAGGAATTCCATAATGGGAACAAATCCTAAGAGTACTGGAATTTGTTTGTGCATTTTTTGGACTGCAGCTAATAAGGTGATAAATATAGCACTGCTACAACTGTACATACAGTGTCCCTGGTGATACACATTTATGCGTGCCTAGAGTGTTTATTGGTGATTATATAATTGTTTCCCATCCAGTGTGCCTCCAGCTGATGCAAAAACTACAACTCCCAGCATACCCGGACAGCCTTTGGCTGTCCGGGCATGCTATGAGTTGTAGTTTTGCATCAGCTGCAGTCACACTGGATAGGAAACAATGATATAATCACCAATAAACACTCTAGGCACGCACCATTATGCCATAATATGATAAAGCCTAATGCACTGTCCTCTATTAGCAAAATGATAGAACATAGCAGTATATAGCGCACATAAATATAAAGTTTTGAAGTCTATTTGGAACAGGGAAAACATATAAAAAAAGGAGTTTTGAAATAATGCTGGTGTTCAATGGCATGCCAACACTCTCTCTCTCTCCTCAAGGCCGCCGAGATGAGATTTGTGTCTCCGCAGCCGGTGATTTACGACCTGACTCCCAAGATTTAGTGTCACAAAGTCAATTTTTCTCTAAAACATAAATGATCGAGATTGTCCTTAATTTTGCCACTAACGTGAAAACCTTGATAAAACACCAACACAACCGGACTGTAAAAGTCATTTATTAAAGAGATGAAGCCGCGTTCTGTCTCCATCAGAGATCCCCAAGAGCAATTGGACCGAACAGACAATAAAAAAAAATAAAAAAAATGTTTTTTTTTGTTTTTTCCCTAACATCATAATTGACGTCACTGGTTTCATTCACTGAAGGTATTTTACCGCTAAGCCTGTCTTTGTTCAGAGGCTGTAATATTAAACCACCATATAATGTGCAATGCCGGGATGATGTCAGTTGTGACTCTTGAGATCTGTCTAGACAAGGAATGACTGTAATATGAAAAAAAAATCTATATTTTGCTATGGAACGTCTCTTAAAGAAGCACTCCAGGTTTATTTATTTATTTGTTGCCCATATCATGCACTCTTACCATCATTAATTAGTGTTAAAGTATAACATAATCTCTTTTATTTCAGTGCAGCTGCTTCCATGCATTTTTTCATTACTGTAAATGGGTTACATGATCACCAGCCCGACCCACACAAAATCACAGTGTTTATGTTTAATGTGTCAGAGGAAGTGGTCTGTCTTGGGTCTGCAGACTTAATGTGAACAATCGGATAACATCAATAACTATTACATGCCTCCTGAGAGTTCACAGACTCCATCCCGCCCAGATCTGTACACTGCTGCTATCTCTATGGGATGAGGATATATAGCCGTTATACACTTCCCTTCCAGATCTATCTGCATACTGCTGCTATCTCCACTGGATAAGGATATATAGTACTTACATACCTCCCCTCCAGCTCTATCTGTATACTGCTGCTTTCTCTATGGTATCAATGTATATAGTAGTTATACATTGATCCCATAGAGAAAGCAGCAGTATGGGATCAGGATATATGGGATCAGGATATATATCAATTATATACCTTCTCTCCAGCTCTATCTGTATACTGCTGCTACCTCTATGGGATCAGGATATATAGTAGTTATATACCTTCCCTGCAGCTGTTTTCACACATTGAGTTTTTGGTGTGATTTTTCAGAAATTGCACTATTTTATATTAGGGCGTGTTAGTATTTACTATCAGGGCACTGTTTCCAATTATTTTGGGCACGTTGTGCATTGCACTATTATTTGTGGGGAGCAATCTGTATGGCAATATTATCTATGTGGGGACTACAGTCATTAATATCTCTTCAGCACTGCATTTGGGGCACAGCGGGTACAATATTGAAGACAGCAGGGGGATTATAGAAAATGTAAAGTGGGTTATCCCATAATAAGTAATCCCTATTAAACTCAGAACTCAGCATTATTTGGAAGCCCTATGAACAATAAATGGTATGCGCCATTCATCCTGGTGCACATTACACCTCTATTCTCATGATCAGTGGAGGTTCCACCAGTCGAATCCCAAACAGTCAGTTATCGTCTATCCTATGGATAAGGGATAAGCCCTTTAAGAAACACAAGACACCGAGTTCAAACATACTGGGTGGCTACTACAATGTACCCTTAGGGGGAGATTTATCAAAACCTGTCCAGGGGAAAAGTTGCTGAGTTGCCCATAGCAACCAATCAGATGGCTTCTTTCATTTTTTACAGCCCTTTTCAAAAATGAAAGAAGCGATCTGATTGGTTCCTATGGTCAACTCAGCAACGTTTACTCTAGACAGGTTTTGATAAATCTCCCCCTTAGTGTTTAAAACTGTTTTTTTGTTTTTGTTTTTTTTAACAGATTATCAGAGTGGAGCAGTCTCCCATAGTACCAATCAGATCCCTACCTTCATTTTTCAGAGGTGAAGAGAGTAGTGACTAAAGGGAGCGCTAGAATCACCCAAAAAGACTTAAAAGAAAAGTACATGAGCTGACTATTAGTTCTCACCCCACAGCTTAAACTTCTCACTACTGCTCTACAATCTCTGTAGAGTGGAAAACTGGTTAAAATGGCATAAACAAGTTATTTAATGGCAAGAAATAGTGCTACTCCTCATGTACACACACACACACAGGGCACCTTATCCTAAAAAGTTCATTAAAACGATAGGTACGTTTAAAACAGGGCCACTCCTGTTCCCAGCTTGTGTCTGGTATTACAATATTCTTTTTAATGAGGTAACAATGGGTAATGGCTTCATAATGCCCTGTATACTGTATTCTATTATTTAGTTGTGCATTATATCATATAATGGTGCATGCTCTTTAGTGTTGTTTTTAAGAAATAAACTATTCATTCTACAGCATGCATTGGTACAAAAAGCAATATACACCTTATCTTTGAAAACCCAATATCTTAGCTTATACTGTGCTTTTGGTTGAGTGAAGGTTCCTGTTCATTTTCACAGTAATGTTAATTTGTTCATTCAGATAATTATAAAGCTCATCGGACAAAAATAGTCGCCTGAAGGTGAAATTCCTTTTATTTCAGGGTTAATCTGTTTGTGCTCTGTTTCTAACATAAATATAGCAAGACAGAAAATCCTAATAGAGTACAAAGTCTCATATATACAGTAAGTATTAAAAATGCCGGAATCACTATTTGACACTCACAGTTTATGCAAGAAAACATAAATCTACCATGCCGCTCCTGCCTATGGCAAACCATTAGAAGTATGTTCACTAAGGCTGGGTTCACATATATCAGGCATCCGGCACAGTTTCCCTCTGACGTGCACCGGAGGGAAACTGATGCTAGAACTCATCCAATTCATTTGAATGGGACAGTTCACAATCATCTAGCGTCTCAATTTTGAAACCGGATGGTTGGACACGCCAGAGGGCACGGGACAGGGGAACGAAGCTTGCAGCGTTCTCCTGTTCGCCGTTCAGAAACAATGGACTCTGGATGCCATACAACTGATAACAACTTGTCATCAGTTGTGGCATCAGTTGCGTCAAGATCTAGGCTGAGTTCACCTATGCCGGATGCCGGACATATTCTTTAATGCATTTTTGCAACAGGAATACCACTTTATTTTAGGACTGGACCTTTTTCTGCTACTTTAAAAGGGGCCTCCCAACTGTCCACCAATAGATTATGTAGAAGGAGAGAAGGATTAGGCATGTTCGATTTCAACTGCAACATACCGTATATACTCGAGTATAGGCCGAGTTTTTCAGCACGATTTTTCGTGCTGAAAACACCCCCCTCGGCTTATACTCGAGTGAACTCCCCCACCCGCAGTGGTCTTCAACCTGCGGACCTCCAGAGGTTTCAAAACTACAACTCCCAGCAAGCCCGGGCAGCCATCGGCTGTCCGGGCTTGCTGGGAGTTGTAGTTTTGAAACCTCCGGAGGTCCGCAGGTTGAAGACCACTGCGGCCTTCAACATCATCCAGCCCCCTCTCACCCCCTTTAGTTCTGAGTACTCACCTCCGCTCGGCGCTGGTCCGGTCCTGCAGGACTGTCCGGTGAGGAGGTGGTCCGGTGGGATAGTGTTCCGGGCTGCTATCTTCACCGGGGAGGCCTCTTCTAAGCGCTTCGGGCCCGGCCTCAGAATAGTCACGTTGCCGTGACAACGACGCAGAGGTGCGTTCATTGCCAACGTAATTCTGCGTCATTGTCAAGGCAACGCCTCTATTCCGGGCCGGAAGCGCGGAGAAGAGGCGCCCCCGGTGAAGATAGCAGCCCGGACCACCTCCTCACCGGACCACCTCCTCACCGGACAGCCCTGCAGGACCGGACCAGCGCCGAGCGGAGGTGAGTACTCAGAACTAAAGGGGGTGAGAGGGGGCTGGATGATGTTGAAGGCCGCAGTGGTCTTCAACCTGCGGACCTCCGGAGGTTTCAAAACTACAACTCCCAGCAGCTTGCTGGGAGTTGTAGTTTTGAAACCTCTGGAGGTCCGCAGGTTGAAGACCACTGAGGGCGAATGATGAGAAGAGGATGATGAAGGGGGGGTGTGGGGATGATGAAGGGGGGTGGGGATGATGAAGGGGGGGTGTGGGATGATAAGGGGATGATGAAGGGGGGGATGTGTGGGATGATGACAAGGGGATGATGAAGGGGGGATGTGCGGGATGATAAGGGGATGATGAAGGGGGGATGTGCGGGATGATAAGGGGATGATGAAGGGGGGATGTGTGGGATGATGACAAGGGGATGATGAAGGGGGGATGTGTGGGATGATAAGGGGATGATGAAGGGGGGATGTGTGGGATGATAAGAGGATGATGAAGGGGGGGATGTGTGGGATGATGACAAGGGGATGATGATGAGGATGTTAATGACGGGTCTGGATGATGACAGGGGGGGATGAGGTATTTCCCACCCTAGGCTTATACTCGAGTCAATAACTTTTCCTGGGATTTTGGGTTGAAATTAGGGGTCTCGGCTTATACTCGGGTCGGCTTATACTCGAGTATATACGGTAGAATGTGTCGGCAGGAAAGGACCATTTGGCCCATCTAGTCTGCCCAATATTCTGAATACTTATGAATAGTCCTTGTCCCTATCTTATATGAAGCATAGCCTTATACCTATCTCTGTCTCATATGAAAGATAACCTTATACCTATCCCATGCATGCTTAAACTTCTTTACTGTATGTGCAGCAACCACTTCTACAGAAAGGCTATTCCATGCATCCACTACTCTCTATGTAAAGTAATATTTCCTCATATTACTGCAGAAACTCTTACCCTCTAATATAAAACCATGTCCTCTTGTGGTAGTTTTTCTTCTTTTAAATATGCTCTCCTCCTTTACCGTGTTGATTCCCTTCATGGATTTAAAAGTCTCTATCATATCCCCTCTGTCTCTTCTTTCTTCTATACATGTTAAAGTATTTTAACCTTTCCTGGCCAGTTTTATCCTGCAATCCATGTACTAGTTTAGTATTCTTCTTCCTATCTATATCCTTAAGGAGATACGGCCTCCAGTACTGCGCACAATACTCTAAAGTGAGGCCTAACCCTCACTTTAGAGTATTGTGCGCAGTACTGGAGGCCGTATCTCCTTAAGGATATAGATAGGAAGAAGAATACTAAACTAGTACATGGATTGCAGGATAAAGGGCTCTGTACAGCGGCATGAGCATTTTCCTATTACTACTGCTAATACCTCTCCCTATATACCCATGAGCACTTTCCTCTCTACTGCAAATACCTCTCCATATACACCCATAAGCACGTCCTTCTCTACTGCTAATACCTCTCCATTTACACCCATAAGCACTTCCTTCTCTACTACTAATACCTCTCCATATACACCCATGAGCACTTCCTTCTCTACTGCTAATACCTCTCCCTATTACATTGTATGCCTACGTTAACTCTCCTGAAATAATGACCTCTAAATTCCTTTTCCCAGATACTGAGGTTGGGAATGTATCACATATTCTATATTCTGCCGTTGGGTTTTTACATCCAATGTGCATTATCTTACATTTATACAGCTGCCTGACCCTTGTGTTTTGTGGAAGTTATGCCACCGTCAGAGCTGCTTACCTCCCCTCTCATTCGTAACACATGATCTTTGATGTCTGCCTTTAGTGGTAAGTCTCTGGTTGCTCTCACGCTAAGAAGGAAGCACATCTTCTAAGCTCACTTTATAGCTGCTTCATAAATGTACGACAAAATAGCTTGCTTCTGCGGTGCTCATTTACAGTTTATGTTCTTGAGGGGTTAATTTTGCATTCAGGAAACAAATGAATACAAAAGAGAATTAATAGACCAATGGCCATGCAAGTATAGTGCACTCATTTCATTCGGGGGGACAATTATCCTTTGTTCCTAAGATCGGTGGGGATCTCGGTGGCTGGACTTCCGCTCACTATCTTGTGGATAGGGGATAGCTTTAAGATATGGGAATATCCATTTGACTTCCATTCATTGCACCTGCCATAAAATATATGCCCTGCAGCACTATCTATTGACCCCCGAAACGATGTGTTATGTTTCTAATGTTCCTGCTCCATGGGTAAAACTAAAAATAAATTTGCGACAGCACTTAAAAAAATAACAACACATTATTTCTGGTCTACAGACTTATAACTAATTAATGAAATTAAACATGCACGTAATCCTCAGTCCACAAGAAGTATCCCAAATTATAAAATTGACTATATGAATATTTATAACCACTGATGAAGCACAGTCGTTGCATTTCAATTGCAGGCAAATGTTACTTATCTAAAGCCGTTTCATCGCATTGTAGACCAGAGTATATGAGTTGGCTACACTGTGCCGTTCATTTGCTGTTCTGGGAAAGTATTTTATTTCCTCTAGTCAGCATTGCTGCCGGACAGATACGGTTTATGACAGAAAGCTTATTGAGGTTGACTTGGTGATATTCATATATTGTGACCTGATGCGGCATCGCGCCTTCATTAAAGCCTTAACCAATGTTCCACTGATCAGCTTCAAAGTAACAAAAACCATAATGAGACTTACACTATGATGAAGTAAGCTAATTAGTCTTCAAAGATTGGTAATTTAGCTGGCGAGTGTTTTGGTTTAGTACAAGATAAAATGAAGTTTTTACATACAAGAAAATACTAAGTGGCTGACCTGGACTTGTATATCTTTGACTCTGTGATCTTAAAAATCAACAAAAGGACATAAAAACAAGACTAAGTAATAAAAATAAAATATATTTAAAAAAGTGATGTGAAATTAAGGCATAACTCTTGAATGGCTGCCGAAATTTCGATAAATCTTAGAACACGTAATGTCAAATTAAAATATAATACAGTTTAGAGATGCCCATAACGCCAATCTCTGCAAAAAAACAAACAAAAAAAAACCAGACAATTATATAATACTTTTCAGGTGTTGGATTTTTAAAAATCCTGGTCAACCTTTCCAGCTCAATGCAAGTCTATGGGGCTTCCGGTACACCTTCTGATCGCGTTACTCTCAGGCTTCAAAGATTGCTCGGCAGTTTTAAACATCCTGCTGAAGGAACAAAGTGATGGTAAGGTATAATTTAATTGTCTAGCAGGCAAGTGCAGGGAATAGTTAATGTGAGGGCATGGAGAGGAGACAGGGAAAGAGAAGATTTATTGTGGGCAGAGAGAAGAGAGAAAGGACATCAGTGTGGGGGCAGGGAGAGGGCTTGGCAGCGCTGTTGCAGTGAGGAGTGCAGGGAAGATGAGCAACCTCTTATTGCTGGGGCTTGAAGAGACTCTCTTCAGGAGACTGGAAAAGCTGAGTGGCACACCTACTGCATGCCACCCAGCTTTTCCAGCCTTCTGAGGTGCGTTGCCCTTCCACTCCCTCAAGGTTTAGGTAGGTAGACCAGGCAACTTCAGGTACTCACCTAGTCTATTTATAAAAAACAAGAAATAAAAAAATATATATTATAACATGTAAAATGTGGTGAAGTATAAAAATCTGCATAAAAGACCAGAGTATTTTACCATTTGTGGTTCTGTTCACACACAAGAGGCAACCTATTAAGTTTTCATTTTTGAAGAATGCATTTTTGCACAAGCTGCATTCTTTACTAAAATGTATTCATTCTTGTTTAAGTCGTTTTGAAAAAAGTCAGTGAGTTTCACTTGGAGGAGCATGGCCTGGTGGATTAATTAGGTTATGCCAGAAACCTACTCCAGCTTGCAAGTTTTTTTAGGTTTTCAAAGTGTTGCCCATGGACAGTGAGAAAGAGGCGCCAAGTTTTTTTTAAAAAGGTTTGCATCTCCTAACAAATCTTTCCCATCATGCTCCAGTGCAATGACTGCTGGTACCCCCACAATCTCACTGTCTATGGGAGCACTGTACTTAAGTATCCCTGGTGCTCCAAAAGACACGGTATGGAATGGCTTGTTATATGCATGACCCACCGCTCCTTTCTGAAAGAAGACTCGGGTTCCTGTTTTCGAGATCATGGGGACCCCTATCCTGTGTAGGAAATAACAAAGGCACTTACAGATGTATCAGAGATAACAGACTTGGGTTAATGTATCTAGTTAACAGACTGTTACCTTTTTTGTTGCATTTATTTTCAAAAAATGTTTATTAAGGTTTTTGTATAAACATCTAAATACAAAACATGGACAGTAATTCAATAAACATAAGGCAAGCAAAATATGAGGACCAAAATAGAGGTAGCCATCAGGAGGGGATCAGAAAACAACCAAAGGACCACTCCGGGTCCAACGATTGTACTGTCTAAAGATAACAGGGGAGAATAAGGACATTTCTAAGTATAAAGAAGGTGAAAATCGTCATGGACAAAGGACTAATAATGCAGCAAAACAAAATCATATTTTCCAGGCTAGGAATCTCCTTGGGATCCCAGGAGGAAGATAGACAAACACAAAAACAGAGAGTAGGAAAAACCAACCAGACCACCAAACAAGGGAGAAAAAGAGACAAAAAAGAGGGGAAGCGGGAGGGCGGGGGAGTTGGAGATCCAACCATCATAATAAGGCAGTAACAGGTGAAGAGATAGGCGAGGCCTAAGGGGAAGTGCTTAAATTCTCCATCCATAGCTGCCAAGTTGTATCAAAAGCCTTTTGCGCATCCAAGAGGATGCTTGTCAGCTTATAATTGGTCATAATCCAATTTAATTTGGACTTAACCAAATGGAGACGAATAGATGAAGCCTTCCTGTTCAAAGCAGTTGCAATTTTGGAAGACAGAAAGATGAGCTAGATAAGTTTCCGCTTTCAGGATAACAGGTATCGGGGCATTCAGTAAGGCATGTTCTGGGTTCTTCCGGAGATTAATTTCCATAACAGAGAGGATCAGATGGTATATGCAGATCCAAAAACAATTCACTTGCGAGCATTTCCACCAGATATGGAACATGGTACCCCTCTGATGGCATTTATGGAAACAGAGGCAAAGCCGAGGGAAACATCCTGGTGATCCAAGTGGGAATGAGGTACCATCTCAATAACACCTTCCAACCTGGCTTCTGCATGGCAACATTAATATAGTGTTTAGAGGTAACTTCTGCCAGTTTGACCCCATTCCCTAGGTTTGAAGGAGCAGCTCCGGTCCTTTTCCCAGGCCAACATACACAGAAGCTTTTCTGAGGTTCCAAAGAGACCACTATAGATGCTGGAAATAAAGCCTTTGCTATCCAGTGAGTTAATACAGAGTGACTTATAGCGAGTGCAATAGGTCACATCAACCCCCAGAGTATTGAGACTGGTTAAAAAGGGAGACATTTGGCCAGAACCAAAATAGCTCCGGAAGACTATAGAACTAGTGATGGTGTTCACGGGAGTTACAGCCTAGCCTATCAATAAAGTTTTGTTGCCCTTTTAAGAGCACTTTTATGCATGCTTTTGTCATACAGAGCATTTTTTGTGTGTTTTCACAATGTTTTAGGTTTGTCAGGTAGTTTATCAAAATCAGGTAGGTGAGGTTAGTAACCAGACTCCTCTCTACAAAAACCCCAAAAATAGGGCAGTTGAAATTCTGCATACTTGATCCTTATCTCTATCTGTATCATCTGCCAGGGTATAGTCAGAAGGCCCTGCCTATAGTGGTTGGTCAGGTCCTCCATTAAGATCATTCGTATGACAAATACTTCAAACATAGGAACTGAAAGGCTTTTATTTAGGGTGTGCATTTTCATGTGCCTATTTTGAATGACTTTTAACCCCTTAAGGACCAAGCACATTTTTACCTTAACCCCTTTATTTTTATAGTTCGGACATTTACACACGCGGCGATATCACATATGTTTATTTTTATTTACACTTTTTTTTTATTGGGAAAAGGGGGGTGATTCAAACTTTTTTTTGCAATGTTATAGCTCCCATAGGGGACTATAACATGCAACCGGGACCCACCTGGTATGATGCGCGCTCACCTGTTGAGCGCGCGTCATACCTCAGGAGATGCCTATGGACATTTATAAACGTCCATATGGGTTAAGGGGTTAAGGACCAGACCATTTTTTGCACATCTGACCACTGTCACGTTAAGCATTAATAACTCTGGGATGCTTTTACTTATGTATTTGATTCCAAGATTTTTTTCGGGACATATTCTACTTTAACATAGTGGTACATTTTCGTCGATACTTGCATCATTTCTTGGTGAAAAATTCCATTGCATTTTTCTAACTTTGAAATTCTCTGCTTGTAAGGAAAATAGACATACCAAATCAATTAAATATTGATTCACATATACAATATGTCTAGTTTATATTTGCATCATAAAGTTGACATGTTTTTACTCTTGGAAGACATCAGAGGGCTTCAAAGTTCGGCAGCAATTTTCCAATTTTTCACAAAATTTTCAAAATCTGAATTTTTCAGGGACCAGTTCAGTTTTGAAGTGGATGTGAGGGGTCTTCATATTAGAAATACCCCACAAATGACCCCATTATAAAATCTGCCCCCCCCTCAAAGTATACAAAATGACATTTAGAAAGTTTGTTAACCCTTTAGGTGTTTCACAGGAATAGCAGCAAAGTGAAGGAGAAAATTCAAAATCAAAATTTTTGGTTCTTGTAGACCCAGTTTTAAAGGGAGAAAAAGCCCCCCCAAATGTGTAACACAATTTCTCTCTAGTAAGGAAATACCTCATATGTGAACGTAAATTGCTCCGTGGGTGCACTAGAGGGCTCAGAAGCGAAGGAGCGACAATGGGATTTTGGAGAGCGAATTTTGCTGAAATGGTTTTTGGGGGGCATGTCGCATTTAGGAAGCCCCTATGGTGCCATAAAAGCAACAAAAAAAGTTGGACGTGAAAATGAAAAATTAGATTTTTTTTCACTAAAATTCTGGTGTTACCCCAAATTTTCATTATCACAAGGGGTAATAGGAGAAAAAGCCTCCAAAAATGTTTAACCCCATTTCTTCTGAGTATGGAAATACCCCATGTGTCGATGTAAAGTGCTCTGCGGGCGAACTACAATGCTCAGAAGAGAAGGAGCACCATTGGGCTTTCGGAAAGAGAATTTGTTTGGCATGGAAGTCGGGGACCATGTGCGTATACAAAGCCCCCCGTGGTGCCAGAACAGTGGAACCCCCCACATGTGACCCTATTTCGAAAAACTATATCTCTCACAGAATTTAATAAGGGGTGCAGTGAGCATTTACACACCACTGGCATTTGACAGATCTTTGGAACAGTGGACTGTGCAAATGAAAAATTACATTTTTCCTTTTCACGGACCACTGTTCCAAAAATATGTCAGACACCTGTGGGGTGTAAATGCTCACTGCACCCCTTATTACATTCCTTGAGGGGTGTGGTTTCCAAAATGGGGTCACACATGGCCTTCAATTCCAGACACATTTTCTCTCCAAAAGCCCAATGGCGCTCCTTCTCTTCTAAGCGCTGTAATGCACCAGCAGAGCACTTTACGTCCACATTTGGGGTAATTATATACTCAGAAGAAATGGTGTTACAAATGATGGGGGGCTTTTTTCTATTAACCCATGTGGAAATAAAAAATTTGGGCTAACAACAGCATTTTAGTGAAAAAAAAAAAAATTTTCACGTACAACTTTATTGAAAATTCTTCAAACACCTGTGGGGTGTTAAGGCTCACTATACCCCTTGTTACATTCCGTGAGGGGTGCAGTTTCCAAAATGGGGTCACATGTGGGTGTTTAATTTTTTTGGGTTTATGTCAGAACCGCTGTAACGATAAGCCACCCCTGTGCAAATCACCTCAAATGTACATAGTGCACTCTCACTCCTGAGCCTTGTTGTGCACACGCAGAGCATTCTACCTCCCCATATGGGGTATTTCCGTATTTACATGAAATTGTGTTACAAATTTTGGGGGGGCTTTTTATCCTTTTACCTCTTGTGAAAATGAAAAGTATGGGGCAACACCAGCATGTTGCTGTAAAAATTTTTAATTTTTTTTACAATAACATGCTGGAGTAGACTCCAACTTTACCTTTTCATAAGGGATGAAAGGAGAAAAAGCCACCAAAATTTGTAACCCAATTTCTCCCAAGTACGGAAATACCCCATATGTGGCACTAAACTGTTGAAACACGACAGGGCAAGTAAGAAAGCACCATGCGCATTTGAGGCCTAAATTAGGTATTTGCATAGAGATGGAGGCGGATGCAAGAATTAGACTTGCCTCTGATACCAAAATTACCCTACGGCAGTGTTTCCCAAACAGGGTGCCTCCAGCTGTTGCAAAACTCCCAGCATGCCTGGACAGTCAATGGCTGTCTGGAAATACTGGGAGTTGTTGTTTTGCAACAGCTGGAGGCTCCGTTTTAGAAACAGTGCCGTACCAGACGAGGTAACTGTATAGGGGCATGTGTATATGTAGTGTTTAACTTTTTATTTTGTGTAGTGTAGTGTAGTGTTTTTAGGGTACATTTACACGGCGGGGGTTCACAGCGAGTTTCCCGCTGGGAGTTTGAGCTGCAGCGAAAAATTTGCTGCATCTAAAAACTTGCAGCAAACCTCCAGCTGTTGCAAAACTACAAATTCCAGCATATCCTTTGGTTGTCCGTGCATGCTGGGGGTTGAAGTTATGCAACAGCTGGAGGCACACTGGTTGCAAAACACTGAGAGTTTGTTACTTAACTCAGTGTTTCCCAACCTGCGTGCCTCCAGCTGTTGAAAAACTACAACTCACAAACTAAAACTACATGCCCAGACAGCTGAAGGGCATGTTGGGAGTTGTAGTTATGCAACAACTGGAGGAGAACAGTTTGGAGACCACTGTGTAGTGGTGTCCAAACTGTAGCCCTCCAGATGTTGCAAAACTTCAACTCCAAGCATGCCTGGGCAGTCTGTGCATGCTTGGAGTTGAAGTTTTGCAACATCTGGAGGGCTACAGAAAGTTGTATTTTTGAAACTCCTAGAAGCAGCAGTGAAGATCTCTTTACAGCGATCTTCACTGCTGCCTCTGACGCCGCTGCCTCTGCCTCCACTTGCCTGCCGCCTCCTTTCTGCTGCCGGTCCCCGCCTGATCTTAGGTAACTGCTGCCGGTCCCCCCTGCATCAATGGCCTCCGCAGCTGTTGCCGCCATCTTCCCCCGCTTTGCCCGGACTTCCACTTTCACCCCCCGCCACTGCCCTGCGATTCGCCGGTCAATCCTGACCGGCCAATCACAGGGGATAGGAGGAGGTGGCACCCCTGCCACCTCACTCCTGTCCTTTAGGATGATCGGGGCTATCTCTGACAGCTCCGATCATCCCTATTTTCCGGGTGATCGGGTCACCAGAGACCCGGTCAGCCCGCAAACGCCGCGATTCCCTGGTGAGAATTGACTGGCGAATCACAGCGATCGCCAACAAGGGGGGGTCTCAGGATCCCCCCCCCAGGGGTTTGCATGGGGTGCCTGATGAATGATTGCAGCAGGCATTCCAGTCCCAGTTCCTGGGACCAGATTTTCCACGGGCGTACAGGTACGCCCTTGGTCCATAGGTACCAGGACATCAGGGCATACCTGTACGCCCTAACATTTAATTTGGACTTTAATTTAATTTAATAATTTAATATATATATATATATATATATATATATATATATATATATATATATATATATATATATATCAACTGGCTCCAGAAAGTTAAACAGACTTGTAAATTACTTCTATTAAAAAATCTTAATCCTTTCAATAATTATCAGCTGCTGAAGTTGAGTTGTTGTTTTCTGTCTGGCAACAGTGCTCTCTGCTGACATCTCTGCTTGCTCTATCACTTAGATAGAGGCTTGCTCTATCACTTAGATAGAAAAGAACTGAAACGATTAAGATTTTTTAATAGAAGTAATTTACAAATCTGTTTAACTTTCTGGAGCCAGTTGATATATATATATATATATATATATATATATATATATATATTATCAACTGGCTCCAGAAAGTTAAACAGATTTGTAAATTACTTCTATTAAAAAATCTTAATCGTTTCAGTTCTTTTCTATCTAAGTGATAGAGCAAGCCTCTATCTAAGTGATAGAGCAAGCAGAGATGTCAGCAGAGAGCACTGTTGCCAGACAGAAAACAACAACTCAACTTCAGCAGCTGATAATTATTGAAAGGATTAAGATTTTTTAATAGAAGTAATTTACAAGTCTGTTTAACTTTCTGGAGCCAGTTGATACTAGAAAAAAAGTTTTTTCCTAGAATACCCCTTTAAAGTCCTAAAGAGAAGCCTGTGGCGTAAAATGCCAGAAAAAAAAACCCACTATACTTATTTTAATTTTGAAAATGTCACCGGCTAAAAATAACAAAAAGGCCATAGTGTTTTCAAACCTATAAAAACCCCACAAAAACATGAACAACACAGTAAGAATTCAGCATGCAAACAGAACCTAAAGACATCAAGTCTTCATAAAACACCCTAACTGTGATTAAAGGTGGAGTTACTTTTGCCTCCTTTCACTATTTCTCTAAAAAATACACTTTAAATAAGAAAACACATCTAAACCCGACATGTTTTGCCTGATTGTCCGACAGATTCTGTCTCATTGTGCTAGAATTCTGTCTGCGCCATAAATGAAAAACCTGACCAACTCTTCATTTTATTGAAAAAAACAAAAAGGGGCGTGGCCGTCAGAGAAGGGGGCGTGGTCACATAAAAGGGGCGTGTTCCCGACATTTTCACAAAAACCCAAAAAAGTTACCAAGGTTTCCACAGAAAATGTGGTGGATTTGAACTGAGAAAAACCCTACAGATCAGAGCATGTGTAAAATAAGCAAAATGTAGGGAAAGCTTAGTAAATACTGTGGGAAAAAAATTGTAGGAAATTAAAACCCACAAAGAAACCTACAAAACACTCTTAGTAAATCAGGGCCAGTGTGTACTGACCATAACCCAATAATGAGTCTACTGAGTTCACCTGCGTGATAAAACTCCACACCCAAAACAGGTAAACAATCCCATAAACTAGACCCCACTTTACCAAAAATGATACAGCAATCCATTAAAAATATATCTTCATTAGGCTAAGTTTCCGCTTGTTTTTTTTTTCTGGCAGTTTTTTGGAGATCTGCCACAGCAGTTTTTGAGCCAAAGTCAGAAGTGGATCCATAAGGGAGGAGAAGTGTAAGTCCTTCCTTTATACGTCCTATTCCTTTTCAATACATTTCTGGCTTTGGCTCAAAAAATGCAATGGCAGATCTCCAAAAACTGCCAGAAAAAAACCAAGTGGAAACTTAGCCTTAGAATCAATTAAAATAAGTGAATGACAAAAATTTTAATAAGTGACCCCACATGAATACCATAAAAACTATAACATATATGCAGAAGACATTTAAAATGCATAGGAGGGGAGACAGGAGTGACTGACCATTTAATAAATTAGGGACCTACTACAGAGGTATCCACAATATTGCACTAAAGCTCAGTGTTTACTATGCCCATAAGGGGATGCGATATTGATAAATATGCAGGCTCAAAAATGGAAAAAATGGAAAATACAGTAATAATAAAACAGTATGGGCCTCATTTACTAAGCTGAAACCGACCAGTTTTTGTCTGGTTATTTTGTCTGAGACATGTCTGCGCTAGTGTGTGACAGTGTGCGCCTGAAAAATCCGACAAACCCAAAAAAGGGGTGTGGTCTGTCGCAAAAGGGGGAGTGGTCAGACAAAAAAGGACGAAATGTGCATGGGCCCTGAGAGGGTGGATATAGTTTTCAGGATTTTCATCTACAGGGACAGTAATGTGCTCAAGTCTTCTGTCAGTCGGATAGGTGACAATCCCAGAACCGAACAGCTGACACATAATAAATCCATTCCAATTATGGATCTGTCTTTATTACAACCTCCATCCAAACCTGTTATCAGTATGTGTAATGGAGCTCTTAAACTGAGCTGTGGACCGCTGATGTGAACATGGACTTACCCCTAATCATTTAGAATGGGTCTATTAGATTTCCAATAAGTATCTGCTTTGTTACTGAATAAAATAAAGACGCATGCTACAATATTCTGACCTTGAGAAAAACAAATACCTGAAGGACTAACAAGTGTAAACAGAACCAACTGTGGAAGGGCCTGGCACTGAACTGTCCTTCACCTTGTGTTTACTTCCATTGCTCTATACCACTTATCCATAGCTTATTGTGTAACTTAATGGAAAAGATTGCTGTTATTCTGTAAAGGTGGAACTTGTGACAGTGTCAGGTGGGAATTTATAGTCATGCCTCATTCTTCATGCACTGAGTCCAGTTTATTACATTTTCATTTATGATGCACTCTAAAACCCAATAAGGACAGTAAGATAATACTAGAGAAAAAGCTTCTACCGTATATTCATTCCATTACTGGCAAGTATCTGCAGAGCGGATCATAAAAACATACACCCCGCAAGACCTGTTTGTTATTAGTAACCAATGACATAAACTGATGACATAATTAATTTCCCAATAATATTCCACACTAGATGGGCTTTATTGATTGTTAAGTGTTTATTGCATGTGAATCCTGCACTCAGTGACTTCATCTATATGGTAATCTGGTAACAGTGGCTGCTTCAGAATTTCCATCCACAATTACAAATTGATAAAACACCCCCAGAAACTCAAAAGGTCAAAATAAAGTTCTAAATTGAACAACTAACCAACAGTGAAGACACACCGAGGGGAGATTTACTAAGCAAAAGGTGCCAGAATTATCTTAAAAGTTGGGAAAAAAGTTGAGTAGATGGCATTTCCCATCTTTTTTTTTTTTGGGTGGGGGTGGGGGGGTATGTTAGGCATTTTTTACATCTCACTAAGCAGCTTTGGAAAGCATCTTTAAAAACAGATGTGACTAAGTAGTTTAATATAGGCTAAATATACTAATAACATACTCCATGTTTGGTGCAAAGTATTGTTTTATGTGTATGGTAGCTATGGGCTGGTGTTAGGAGGAGACATGTGTCTAACGTACCTAGTGGGTCATGGCAAATGTAAATGTCAACTTTTGTCCCTCCTGACCGATCTGTTTTAGTAAATATTTGTAGTCCCCAAGAATTCTGGAGAATCTTTTCTTATTGTGCCGTTTATCTGTTATTCTTAATAGAAATGGACTAAATGGTCAACTGGGTGTTACCAGTTGAGTATTTCCCTGCAATGTCAGTTTTGGTTGGACTGTCTCAGATAGGGGAGGGACATGCCCCCCAATTGGCGACACCCAGTTGACTATTTAGTCCTTCATTTCTAGTAAGAATAACAGAGAAATAGCACAGCACATTGCTATAAGAAAAGATGCTTAAGAACTGCTATTTCATTCAACTATTTACTAAAACAGTTTACAAGATGCCACAAGTCCTCTTTAATAAGCCATATGGGCAATTTGAGAAATTTTGCAAAATTTGCCACATTTTCGGATGTTTTGAAATGAACAGTGGCTATTAGTGTTATTCACACAGGAGCAGAGGTCCCCAACCCAGTCCTCAAGGCCCACCAACTTTCCAGGTTTCTTTAATTACTCCACTGTAATAGAACAGGAAAAAAAAAATCTAATTCTAGGCTGTTGGTAGCCTGGAGGACTGGGTTAGGACCCTCTTCACTAGAGAAAGACTCACTCGCCTCTTCACTGGTTAATGGATAACAGCTGTAAATGAAGGAACTAGTATGATACTGAATAGGGGTTTTCTATAGCTGACAACCCTTTAAAGGAGTTGTCCCAACATCAACACTATTCCCTATCCATGTTTTCCCTATTGACAGGATGTGGAAAATCCTGGAAGGACTGTTCACTGGGATGCCCTGTGGTCTTGAGAATTAGGTCCAGAGTCCCACTTTGCAATGAAGTTGCGGTCCCACATGCGCATTCTATTCTCTATCTGTTGGACTGCTAGGTATAGCCAAGCTCTAGTTACATGTTCACAGGGGCCCCAGTGGCCAAATCCCCCTCGATCATAACCTTATACCGTTAAGCCCTATTGTGCGGATATAGGCTATGTTGTTATGTTGGGACAAGCCCTTTAAATCTAAAAAAAAAAAATGGAAAGGGAAAAGTGGATGGGACTCTAAGGAAAAAGATCACAACAAATTACGGCCAAAAATACCATAAAGTAATTTGTTTTTCACTTTCTAAAGAAGAGCTATTTAGACAGTGTAGATGTCTGTTTCATAAGTGACCAAGAGCTTTTAATCAGGATGTAAAGCCTTCTGAATGTATTCTTGTATGCTGCTGGTTTCTTCCAATTATCTTTGTTTTTCTGTGTTGTGATTTCAAGGGCAGACAGAAGAAGTGGCCATAAGGATGCTGCAAATGTTCTGAGGTCCCTGCGGTTGACTGCTGGTTCTTCCCTAGGCAGAGAGTGCTAAATGTCTTTCCCTTGCTGCGCATTATCGCAACCAAATGCAACAAAAGAATGAAAACAATTACTTTTTCTGAGGGGTTCACACTGATTTATATTCTTTTAGATGGAATACTAAATTGAAATTCCATTTATAGTTTCAAAGCAAATAAACAAATCTGCCAAAGTTAAATTCAATTGAACATGATGGCACAATTAAGTTTTTACCTATAAAACGAACTGATGTGATCGTCACGATTTTAACGGAATCCTGAAGTGGATACAAGTTTGGTTTTCCTCATCTTTTCTTTAAATGTCTATATAATTCCTTTAGTGTGAATGCATGCTTTACCATGGTGGACTAAGGGTTCATCTGTCCAACTGGACCTGTGTGTTAGGGCACTGACAATATTTAAAACAATAAAGTGGTTCTCCTCTTTAGACAATTCCTACTCACTTATAACTAAGCTGATCCCAAAGTGTCCCTCTACTCGAACCCAAAGTGATAAGCTTAAATCTGTGAGGCAACCTGGCACAGTCTCAGTCTTCAATCACAGTGCCTCAGTCTCAGTCTTCAGACCTAACCGATCACAAGAACTTGCCAGGATAAGTGTCTATCTATCCTTTTCTCTCCCGCCTCTATATCAGTTGACCAAAACTAACTTATAATGTAAATCTATGGAGCCATTCTGGTTTTATAGACACAGAGCAGAAACCTCTCTCCAGGCTCCTTCTCGGGTGAAGTCTAAACACACGGACCCCCACTGATAAAAACTTTTCATTTGTTCCTAGGACATGTCAAACTTTTTAATATTTTTTTTTATTAAAGATACACATTAATATGACTTTTCTTTATAATTTATTTTAGTTAACGTTGACCCAGCAATCCTTTGGTCGCTTTTATTGCAATGTATAATGCCTGTTAGGGTTATACCTTAGAAAGGGGCCTAATAGGATCTGGCACATGGAAGAACAAGAAGTCATTGTCTTGACACTACAATCATTTCCTGTGGATGATGATGATGATGTTACAGAGGGGGCCCCTGCCTCTGTAAGACCACTTAGCTGCTATTGTCTACATTGATTATGGCATGTGAGGGAGTAAATACCCAGGATGAGGGACACACTATCATTCCCATGTCCAAGCTGTGCTTAAAGTGGTACTCCACCCCTAGACATCTTATCCCCTATCCAAAGAATAGGGGATAAGATGTCTGATCGCGGGGACCCAGACCCTCCAGAGCTTCCAGAGCAGAAACAGGTTGGTGCCACATGCTATATTGCGGGGGTCCCCAGCGGCCGGAGCCCTGCGAACAGACATCTTATCCCCTATCATTTGGATAGGGGATAAGATGTCTAGGGGTTGAGTACCCCTTTAAGCACTACAGCATAATATAATCAATAGAGGGTTGAAGGTGTTATCATTGGAATATGCTATCAATGTTCAGTGTGGGCCCAACATCTTTCATCATCATCAAGCATTAGAACAAAGTGACAATTATTAATAACCTCTGTATATAATCTAATGTACAGTATAAATTGTACACTATGAGTTGCTTATTATTTAACTTTATGACTGCACATGGGTTTTTTGAGCTTTCAGAATACTGGTACATCAATCACTACTTAGATACAGCACATTGTGAGATTAAAGGGGTTTTCCACCCTACAACAAAAAGCACAGAAGCACTAGTGGGCTCCCTGGCCTTGTTTACTAGCAGAATGATCATAACCACTGTAGCCAATACCTGTTTACGTTCAGTACTACTGGTATCATTACCCAGTGATGGAAGCCATGATGCTAAAAGCACATGAACACAGACCACTGATTGACTACAGTGGTCTCATGGTGGCTGCTAGTAAACAAAGAAGAGGATGCCCACTTGAGCTTCTCCACTGGTTTGCTGCAGGTCCAGAGAGGTAAGTAAAGGTTTTTATGTTATTATATTATATCGGAGCCTATTTTATAAAGTGGATTTCCCCTTTAATCAGCACTTTGTTATGGACCCTTGGTTCAATGCCTCTAAAGGTGGAGGTGGTCAACCACTTTAAAACAGATAATTGAAGACCATAATAACTTCTAAAATATCCCTTATAAGTTATGCCATATACACATTAAACACAAATAAAATAAAAAATCTGGAACTAAGATAATCAGTATTAGCTCATTTAAGCTTTTATTACTTATATTTAATTAAATATGATCAATTTAAAAGCAAAAGTAAGGATTTATGTCAGAAAGGAAAGTTTTTTATTATTATTTTGAAGAAAAACCTAAAAGCCAGCTCTCAGACTCAACTTGGGTTCAGGCCAAAATTAAAATAAAAACGTAATAACCCGTAGTCTAAAAATCAGGTAATGAGTTAGAATGCCAACAGGGGCAGCTGAATACATGACTCCGACTGTCTAATTCTAGCAGACAAGAGGGAGTTATTGATTTCCTTGTAGCAAAATGGCGTATACAAGCTACATGTAATCTATGCCTTAGACTTCAAAAAGAAAGAAGGGAGAAAGATTGTTCTTAAGCTTTTTTTTTTAGTAGATATACTTTTATTGTGAGCTTTCGGGGTGATTTTAGAGTATTTAAGTAGGAGTCAATCTATCGCTCCATTAATTTCCAAAACTAGGCAGGCGTGGGTAAACTGGATATGAAGGGTTTGTGATGAGAGAAATATGTATAAAGCCGAGGATACACGGGTGACACTGGCGAAGCAATATTGTGTGATCTGAATCAGTTGTGGGTCATCCTACTCATTTGATGTCATCACTGGCTGCCAATGTCGTAGGATTGAGAGGTCAACTCATCGTTTCAAGTCATCCTGATGGTGTGTAAATGAAAGTGTTATGTGATTTCCCAACACAGCACTGGCCTTAGGCCATCACATTGAGACAAGGTACTTTAATCCAGTTAACTCCTATACATATATATATATATATATAAATATTCATATATATGTATACACTAGCAATTCTTTTTTTAGGCATCCATGGTAGAATTTTTTTTTTTAAGTAATAGGTGCTTATAGACAAGGACACCAATGGGATTCATAAATATATAAATATATAATAAGCCGGGTTCACACTAGAATGATCATACTATAAAACACGTAGAAGTAAGTGACTAGCATGCGTTATAATGTCTATTCCAGTGGTCTACAAACTGTGGATATCCAGCTATTGCAAACCTACAACTCCTGCGGCTGCCCGGGCATGCTTGGAGATGTAGTTTTGCAACAGCTATAGGACCACAGTTTGGAGACCTAGGGTCTATCCGCTACAGAGTACTTTAGTAAAAATTGTAGAATACCTGTCATAAATAACTGAAATTGAAAATATAGTTATTAAAGTGGGGACTAAAAGCACACACCCTAAAAAGGTGACTGAGTGTCTGCCCCTTTTCTCGTCCTGATACCCATCATTCACCCTATTACTTCTAAACACGTGTATTCCCATGGTGAAGGAGACTGGTCAGTGGATAGAAGGGGTAAAGAGAGTCCAAACAAAAAGTACAAGCGCTCTCTTGGGTTTAATGTATGTATGGTGCACCATTGGTAGCAACTGGCTCATGGTCAATAGGCCTTCATATACATCCATGTCCCTAATCCCACAACATGTTATTGGACCTGTAGTGTCCGCAGAGGCCACATGGGAAACGTCTGCTTTCCCACATATTGCTATTAATTTATGGTTTCATCCTCCTACCACTCTTTTACCCATTTGAATCTTGCTATCCATGATGCTACGATGTGGTTTGGGTCGTACACCTGCAGGCACCCTTTGTCTTCACCTTTCCAGATTGTTCTTACAAGTGTGCTGGTATTTCTGGGCAGATTAGTGTAATTTCCTGATTTGCCAGTCTTTTTTGGTCGGAAAAATAAACCCTTATAAGGAGCAGCAGCTGAAGTCGAGGCTCTGTCGACAAGTCAAAACTAAACAGTGAAGACCTGTCTGCTCTCCCTCCTTTTATACTGATGTCTATCTTTTTGTCACAGTCCTTTGGTAGAGGGGTGGACAAGAGCATTGTGCAGCTGATTGTTTGGGTATTTATTTAATTTATTGATGCTTTTAACAATTTTTAGGTAATCCTTTATTTTCTTGGGTAATTTGGTTAAAAAAAAATGGGCTAGTCCTCCCATGACAGAAGGGGGGTATCAGTGCATTTAGACCAATCAACATTGTAGTCCAAAGTTCCCATTACCCTACCACATTTCACTGACCACTCCCCAAACACCTGTGCCGATCTTCGATTTGGTGACACGGTCATGACATGGTTGGGTTAAAGGGGTATTCCAGGCCAAAACTTTTTTTTATATATCAACTGGCTCCGGAAAGTTAAACAGATTTGTAAATTACTTCTATTAAAAAATTTCAATCGTTCCAATAGTTATTAGCTTCTGAAGTTGAGTTGTTGTTTTCTGTCTAACTGCTCTCTGATGACTCACGTCCCGGGAGCTGTGCAGTTCCTATGGGGATATTCTCCCATCATGCACAGCTCCCGGGACGTGACATCATCATTGAGCAGTTAGACAGAAAACTTCAGAAGCTAATAACTATTGGAAGGATTAAGATTTTTTAATAGAAGTAATTTACAAATCTGTTTAACTTTCCGGAGCCAGCTGATATATATATAAAAAAGGTTTTGCCTGGAATACCCTTTTAAACCATTACCAATCATGTTAGATGCTGGTAATGTATCTACCACGCAACAATACCATCAGTGGAGCAGACTGCGTTCCACTTAATACAGGTGTCTGCCAGCTACACTCAAAGTTATGTCCTTTGTAACAATGCAGATACAGATTGGCTGCCAAGAAGCAAGAAATATTTTTTGCAAATCTATAAGAATACTAGACAATTTGTCATTAGCTATTATCAAATTTAACTTGGATTTGACTAAACATGAGGGAATGTAATGAGTTTTCCAGCTAGTAACAATGGCAATCTTGGCGATCAGGAAGATGATATAAATAAGATTCCCCTTGGATTTGTTTGGTATCAAAGCATTTAAAAGTGTTTGTACCAGTGTTAAAAAAAAAAGGTCTTAAATGCATAGTAAATGTGGTGCAAAGCATGCATGCCAATTTTTGGCACAAATTACCCCAGAAAGCCTGTTTGAAAGCCTCTTGGAATGTATCCACACGTTCCAAAACAATACACAATTTGAATTCACAGAACAGACCTTCATGCCCTTTTATTATTCAATATATAAGAATAAGGACTCGTTCACACTGCCGACGTGCTCTACGACGGAGGAACAGAGGTTAAGTGGAGAAAAAATACTAATGTCCTATTTTTTCCTCTCTGCTTAACGCCTGTAAAATAACGAACACCCAATGAATCTCATTCAAGCCAATGGGATCTGTCAGGACGTGGCTGTGTCAGTTGTGCTCCGACCTATTCTGGGTCTGTTCTACTCAAAGAAAAAAGAGCTGAACGCACCCTGAACGTTTCGGAGTACAACGGCCGTGTGAACTTAGCCTAAGATGTCAGCTTGTTGATGGTCTTCATGTGCTGAACAGAGAAAGAATAATATAATAGATACATAAGCATATAACATTAAGCGTGCATACAAGAACATGTTTCATAGATATGTAAAGTCCTCCGCTCGATCCCCCTTACCGCTGCTCCAGTGCTCCGACCAGAGAGGTGGCGTTCCTCTCCACGTGCAGCAAACAAACAATAGAAGAGGTCCGGCACAATGGTAGCAGGTAAAATCCAGTGCTTTATTCAACATGCAGAATAGCATAAGGTACAGGAGACAATAGCCTACGCGTTTCGGGCTGTTGAGCCCTTAGTCATGTACCTTATACTATTCTGCATGTTGAATAAAGCACTGGATTTTACCTGCTACCATTGTGCCGGACCTCTTCTATTGTATGTTTCATAGATGTTACTGTAAATTAGCCAATGAAGTTACAACAAAGTTCATTTCAATTAGTTTAACTTATTATCATTTTTTGAACATTCATTTCAGTGATTTAAACAAAAACAAAGCAAGTTTAGCCTAATAAGAGACGTTTGGTATCTTCTTTCACAGCGCAGTTTGTAAAATGATATTTACGCGATGTACTGGTACGCAGCCACCTTTTCTAAGCTAATTGCTTTACGTACTTCAGAAATGTAATTAAAATGAATGTATTTGCAAAGTGACTACAAGCCACACTCATTTGTTTATTTAATTCCTTAATCACCAGGCATTTTCTGAATTTATATGATTCAGCCATCTGCAGCTCCCTGCCTGGTAATGATAGTTGTGTTTGTTACATGTGCTCCTCTGCAGGGCCTAGATTTTCTGCTGCATGAGGCAAAAAACTAAATAGCGCCCCCCCCCCCCCCTCCTCCTCCTAACACCATTGAAAGTCATTGGTAAGAAAGGTTTGCATGCAGAACATCTGCAGTATATCACTGTACCAGCAAAATGGCCTGTATACCTCTATATTGATAGATAATAGTCACACAGTTCCTTGTGTTGACACAGGGATCAGGAAGATGTGGTCAGTGAGGATTAGGCACTTTCAGAATGGCCATGGGAGGGTATGTACAACATACTGAAAATGTGGAATGCAGACTGGATTGTGGAAAGTGAATGCAGCCTTACACTGTTCGGGACTGCTCTATAATGTCTTTCATGTTATTGTTGCTTCTGAGGAAGTGCTATAGAGATATAGGAAAGCCGGATCCACTTTTCTGTGTGTGCAGTGTATGGAAAACATCAGAGAGAGTAGTGTCTACTCATTAGTGCAGGGACAACTGAGAATTATGATGGGGGAAATTTTGAAGTAGAAAATTGTGTATGCCTCAAATATGTTATATAAAGAGCCTCCGTCGTCATACAGTGGGCCCCGGGTGTGACAAGATAAATCAGAAGGATAATGCTAGGTATCAAATTTGCTTTCTCTTCAATATTCTGGTCAAATGTGAGCAAGGACAAAACTTTACTTTTGATTCTAGATTTCTAAAGGTGAACGCCGAGCTGTGGTACACATTAAAATTCCAATAAAGCTAAAGGTCTTTGAATTCTCAGCTAAACATAACACCTTGTCTGTCAATCATTCCCTAATTTGTCTAATAGATTTTCAGGTCCAGACACGTAAGCCAATCTCTAAGGGAGAACGCTGAATACATAATACATTGCGTTGAGGAAAAGGATGTTTGTCTGGCTCTTACATTCAGCAAACAGACTAGACTTGCTGGAAGGTGCTAGATACCGAGGCACAATTACGAAGGATGTCATGGAAGTTTTTAGTCTGTGAAAATGGTTGAAATATTATCATAAGTCCAATAGATTCAAAGATGTACAAATACGGTATATGTTGATTCGGTGCAAGAATTTCCCCTAACTACTCATTCACTCAAAAGCCTAGTACATGGGGTGGTTATTGTACCAACATTAAAAGGCACAACGGCACAATGACAACAGGCTAGCCAGCCAGTACCCTGCTCTGTACTGGTGAAAGGTAAAACCCCCAAAACACTGTCTATAGATGGGTATTCTCTTCTTCTGAACAGATCTAAGGCTTTGCATACATTCCCAGTCAAGTTTCATGACTCCTACTGACTAGTAGTGCGGGTGACACTGATTAAAATGATGCCTAACATGATCCGATCTGTAACTTCATTCTTCAATTTTTTTCAATTATGCCAATTAGCAGTTAGGGGATTGAGCACGGTTACGATGTGTTCCTCTGCCACAGTTACATCAGTGCTGTTCATTTAGCGCTCAGCCCGGCTCACCAATGTTCATTTCATCTCTCCGCCTCCCTGCTTTGTGTTAGTGCCCACATGCAGCTTCCTGGGTATACCTGGAAGTTGCCCCAGCAAAGCTTTACTGCCACTGCCATGTGTGTTGCTTACACAGGCTCAAGATTGCAGCCTCTTCCAGATGTACCCAGGAAGTGGCACATGCGCAGTAGGCACTGACACAGAGCGGGGAGGTGGAGGGATAAAATGAATATTGATGAGCCAGGCCGAACACTGAATGAACAGCGCTAATGTCACTGTGCCTTAAGCAGAGATCATAACCCCACCCGTGCCCCATGCTTCAAATTAGCATAATCGGAAAAAGAAAAATAACGCAGCAACACAAGGATGGTTCAGATCATGTTGGGCATCATTATAATAAGTGTCACCCACACTACCAGCCAGTATTACAGGTTAGTGCAGGTGAAACTTGTGACAGTTTTCCATTAAGGAAAGATACTTGGAAAAAGTCCAAAAAATTTAGAAGCGGCACTCCAATGAATGGTGAAATCAAGTAGCGTTTATTCACTCATTTGTAAAAAGCCATGTTTTGGCTCCTCACTAGAACCATTCTCAAGCATTTCTCTTTTGAGGAGCAGAAACGTTGCTTTTACAGATGTGTGAATAAACACTACTTGATTTCCCCAGTCATTGGAGTGCCGCTTCTACATTTTTTGGATATTTTTGGAGGACTTGATCTGGTCCCGGAGTTGTGCACCCATTTGGATCAAGAATCCTTTTTACCACAGTGCTCCTCCGTTGTGATTTTTTACTTGGAAAAAGTGGTGTGAGAGCTTCTTTGTATATCCTTTCTTCCCAGACTTTCTAGTGGAGCGTGTATGGCTTTTCCACACAACTTCATGATGCTTTCTTCCAAAGGCACAATGACCTTGCTTGTTGATTGACTGATCATTGGGATCGTGCAGGCCTAAAGATAATTGTATGTAATAGTACATCTTCCCGTGTAAATGTGGAAAGTTCTGCTGACAATAATGGAAGTCAACAGCCCCACAAACTATCCAGCCATCTTTTGAGTGGTCGTTTACTACCGATAACTGGGCTGTCTGAAGTGGTGGTCTCAAAACTGTGGACCTCCAGATGTTACATAACTGCAACTCCCAGCATGCCCAGACAGCCCTGTTAGTTGTAGTTTTGCAACATCTGGAGGTCCACAGTTTGGAGAACACTAGTCTAAAGGGTCCCTACTGATGAGCACTGATATCGGGCAAGCTATCTGCCTCGGTAAAAGGACCCCTAGGCTCTTGCTTAGATGGACTCAAAGAATCCATTTGAAAGGTTGTCATGTAATACTATATTCCCTTCAGCAATAGTCTGAAATAATTTTTTAATCTCATGGTGTCCTGTGTTATACTGTACCTGTCCTGTATCATACTGAACATAGGACATTATTATGGTATACCTAGGTACTGTATGACTAAACAACACAAAATATATTCAGACAGCCCTGGAGTCTATTAATATACCATGGGCCATTTGCCATGGCCTAGTCCTCCATCCTCCTAAAGGATTCAAAGTAGGTTTTTCACCTCTCAGTGTTTCAATATCAATGCCCCAAACAGCATTGAATGTGGCATTTAAAGGGGCTAAATGTTAGACATAAGACGTTCCTTTGATCTCTGATGCTAGATCAGGGCAACAACTATATTATTACATCCATTACCTCATTCCTGATAACATGGATACACTTTCCCTTGGCGTAGATAAAGAAACTTTACAACATTTGAAAAATATGGCTACTTCTTTCCAGAAACAGCACCACACCTGGTTATGGGTTAATACTGCAGCCAAGCTCCACTTCCAAGTGAATTGGGTAAGGCAACAATGCCATACTGCTAAAATATTTTATTTCTTTTTCTGCATATTTTCTAGGTTTAGTGTTCCTTTAAGGGTTCTTATATGCTGCGTATTCTGCTACCACAGCACATTAAGCAGGAACCTACTTTTGGCTGCACTTCTAAAGATCATTGAAAAGTCACAGCTGATAATATGCACAGGAGTCTACTGCCTATAACCAGTGAACTGAGATGAAGTGCCCTCCACACTCCATAACAATCCCAATATGTCCCCGCAGTCCGCCTTTGTGGTTGCATTGATGAGGACATCGCTCTAAAACTCAGCTCCTATAAGACAGTCACAATGTTCTTTTAAAAGGCGTATGTCATTTCTCCACCATCACTGATCAAATCTCCTGGTGATAAATGTTCTAAACATGCATCTTGTAAAACAGCCATACTTTATTCCTGCCAGAGACAGACTGCTGGAGTGTGAAAGAAACTCATTAAAAATCTCTTACTGTGATCCCACAAAGAAGAGGGAAACATAATGAAGTATTCAGCAAGCCTACAGCCACTTTCATGTATGACAGCAATTAATCTTGACAATAAGTCATCGGAGATTATTAATCCTCGTCACACCAAGATATTCAGGAAGGTTTAAAATAAAAAAGTGTATTTCTATTACTGTGGCTTACAGGACAAGAACAAATAGTGACAAAACAATTCCATTGTCGTCAAAGATGACAATAGTTTTACAGTGCATTGTTGTATTCAGATCAGTATATTTGCATAAAAAAAAGTAGAATAAAAAAGAGACCTGTTATCAGTAAAGTCCATCACAGAAGCTATTCTATGATGGGCTACTTATCAGCCTTTCTCTTCTCTCCTGAGGGAATTCTAAGTTGATTTATGACCACATAAAAGTTGACCTTTCACCTGGTCATAAATCTTCTTAAAAGCTGGCTGAGGAGAGAAGAGAAAGGCTGATATGAAGCCTGTCAGAGAAAGGCTTCTCTGACTGACTTTACAGATAATAGAAACTTTTTGTCTCACTGAATGGCAAAAATAAGTATACACTACAACATTAGCACACAAGATAGAAATAACTGTATGGTTCAAGAAGAATTTTGGACTAAAGTTTAGAAAAAATATAGATCAAAGCAAAGATCTTCCAAAAGATGAGAATTATTATTTGACTACTGGTTAAAGAGTACCTCTCATCAAACCATATTTTCTAAACTAAGGCTGGGTTCACACCACGTTTTTCAAATACGGTTACCGTATACGGTTTTCTGCTAAAAAAAAGTATGGCAAAAACCGTATGCAACCTTATACAACCGTATGACTCCAAATTAAAACGTATATGGTTTTTCCCCGTACGGTTCTATCCGTTTGCATCAGTTTTTGCCAACGGTTTTGCTATTTTGTTGGAATTAGTTTTCCAGCAATTTAATAAAGTTACTATTGTTCTATTGAAATTCCAATCTGCGCATGTGTCAACTCCAAAAACGGATTAGAAAAACCGTGAGCAACCGTATTCTGAAATTCTGTGTACGGTTCTCATAGACAACAATGTTAAAAGAACCGCATACGGTTCGCATACGGTTTTCCAACCGGAGGCAAAAACGTGGTCGACAGCATTTTTGCCTACGGTTGAAAAATCGTCAAAACCGTATCCGAGGCAAAACGGATGCAACCGTACACAACATTTGGAATACGGTTTACAATGCATTCTCTATGCATACGGTTTCGGATACGGTCGTATACGTTTTTTTGCGGAAAACCGTATACGGTTACCGTATTTGAAAAACGTGGTGTGAACCCAGCCTAACTCAGATTATATTCCCTAACTACTCCTAACACCCTTCTTAAAAAAGCTCTGTATCATACCTTTCTCCTTGGTCACATTGTGTGAGCACCCGGCAGGAGAAAGTGGGCAGGCGTTCTCAAGCAGGCACAACATCACTGAAGCCTGTGAGAGCTGTGCCTCGCCATGCCCCGCACACACTTCCTGAGTTTGGTCTCCTGCCAGGCCGGGAGGAGACTGAACTAACTGTTTGACTTGCTCAGGGAACAGAACAGAGCCCCCTAGTGGCCATTTTTTCAATCACATTAAAATATATAAAGGTTGAGAATATTAACAGCAAGTAAATAGCAAAGTGTCTTATCATTACATGAGGAACAATATATTAAAAGTTTAGTTTGGTGACAGGTACTCTTTAAGGAAAGCTGTTGACCTCACAAAATAATGGGCAAAACAGTACTTTACGATTTTGTAATCCAAAATTTTGAAATTTAAAAAATCTACAAAACCCAGTATACTGTGAGCTGTAGATTTTCAACAACTTAAAAAACACAGTTGGAGACCCCATGTGAAGGCTATCCTATATGTATTAATAATGTAACATATTACATGAAAAAAAGAAGGGATAAGTGTAAGGCTGGGTTCACATCTCGTTTTTAAGTCCGGTAGGAAAACTGCATACGGGGCAAACATGAGCCGACCGGAGTCAGCGTTTCACTCCGGTCGGCTTATTGAAATACATTACATATGGTCTGCATGCGGTCCCGTATTGCCTAAAACGTGATGTGAACCCAGCCTAAGCCATCCCCAAAAATGACAAAAGGTCATAGAAACATCCACTCTTGTTAGAGCACACTGACAGAAAAAAATAGATCAAATGACATGTCTCCTTTTGTAATTTTGTGTGTGTTATAAACAAACTTGTCTTTAAAAAGACAGTTCTATATCCATCAAAGACAGATTCAGAGGGTTAGACTGACACTACTATAAATGAACAAAAGATGATATTAAACAAGTCTGAGACTATAATGGTTGTAAACAGATTTGTCCTCAGAAAAAAACACATACATTATCTATTAGGAAGAAACTGTTGAGATCAAAATCCCAAATATGCTGGAGTCCTAGAAGTTCCCTAGCTCCAAAGCTTGATAATGCAAGGCAGTTCCCATACATGACAAAACATAATATATGTGTACATGTATAACAATGCTACTAAAGGTAAGGAGACAAAAGCACCTCTACTGATAATGCGACATGCAGTCCTACCTGTAAATAGTAAAAGACATCTGACTTTTTAGCACACTTTCTTGTTTTATCACCACTCACAGATGAGCCCTAGACTTAATACATTGGCAAATGAGAGACAGAGATAGCAATAGTCCTTGGGCCTTGATTTTTATCAAAGCAGGTTTGGTAGTGGGGTATTTCATTCTGGGCCACTTCAGGTTTTCAAATGAGTCCACATCAGCACAAGTGCTGGTGATAACTCATCATTTGGCTATTAGACTAAGGCTGCATTCACACCACGTTTTGTACATATGGGTGCCGATCCGGCAGGGGGAGGGGCAAACCGGGCGCTCCCGTACCCCGGCCGGATCAGCCCGTGACTCCATTTACTTTAATGACCCGAACGGAGTCAAACGAATATATCCATCAGGAACTTCAACTGTCACACAGCTGTGCGTCACTGGTAGCCGACCAAGGAGCGATCAGAGCGGTCCCTGCTCCAGCTAATACATATTTCTTTCTGAGACAAAAATCTTGCGGTCCACATGGGGTCACTTATAGGGGTTCGGTATTGTTCTGCTAGCTCCAATTCTTTGCAGGCATGGAGTGTGGTCTATAATTCATATAATGATGCCCTGAAAGCCAAAGGGTGCTCCTCTCCTTCTTAGTCCTACCAGGCGGTCATGCAACCAAATATGGCCTAAGTGGGTGTACTGCTCAGCCTGGGACAAACAGCGTGATAACATATGGGGTGCATTTCCTCCATTTCTGAAGCGATGTACCAAAATGATGTCCCACAAATAAAGCATTTGTGAAAAAAAGACAATTTCTATTTTTTTTTCACTGACTTTGAAATAATTCCAGCCACACAATGAGGGCTCAACATACTCACTTTTGCCCTAGGTGAATACTTTAGGGTGTGCAGTTTCAAAAATGGGGTCCCTTCTGGGGTGCGATATTGTTCTGACAGCTAGAATACTTTGCAAGATGAAGTGCGACCTTTAATTTGTATAATGATATCCTGAAAGCCAAATGGGGCTCTTCTCCTTTTTGATCCCACCATACGGCCATGCAACCAAATATGGCCTAAGTGGGGGTACTGCCTAACATGGGAAATGCAGCATAGTAAAATTTGGGGTGCATTTCATTCATTTCAGAAGATATTTTTAAAAAATGTATCCCGCAAATGATGCATATGGGAAAAAAAGCTAATTTGAATTTTTTTTATCTTTTCACTTATGTTAATACACTTAACACAAAATGGCTTCAAGGAATGCACTACTAATCCAAGTGAATACTTTAGGGGGTGAAGTATTTAAAACGGGATCACTTGTGGGGGTGCGGTATGGTTTTGCCAGCTTCAATCCTTTGCAGACATGGAGTGGGACCTATAAATTTTATAATGATGTCCAGAAATCCAAATGGGGTTCCTTTCATTCTGGGTCCCAGCATGTAGCAAAGCAACCAAATACGGCCTAAGCCGGGGTATTGCTGAACATGGAATGAACAGCTTAATAAAATATGGGGTGCATTTCCTCCTTTTCAGACACCGTGTACAAAAAATAAGTACCAAAAATGATGCATTTGTGAAGAAAAAAAAAAGCAAATTTCAATTTTTTCCACTGATTTTGTAACCATTCCAGCCACACAAAAAGGACTTAAAATACTCATTTTTGGTCTAGGTGAATACTTTAGGGGGTGTAGTTTTCAAAATGGGGTCACTTGTAGGGGTTCTGCATGTTTCTGACAGCTAAATGCCTTTGCAGGCATGAAGTGCAGCCTATAATCCTTTTGGCCTAAAATGATGCCCTGAAAGCCAAATGGAGCTCCTCTACTTCTGGGTCCTGGCATGTGGCCAAGGAACCAAATATGGCCTAAGTAGGGGGTCTTTCCGAATACAGGAAGAGCAGCTCAATAAAATATGGGGTGCATTTCCTCCTTTTCAGACACAATGTACACAAAATATGTCCCACAAATAATGCAAGTTTTTTTCTGCTGACTTTGTAACCATTCCTGCCACACAAACAGGACTCAAAAGTACTCCCTTTTGGTCAAGATGAATGCTTTCGGGGTGTAATTTCCAAAATGGGGTCACCTGTGGGGGTTCTGTATGGTTCTGGCAGCTAAAACCCTTTGCAGGTATGAAGTGCGGCCTATAAACCTTTTGGCCTAAAATTATGCCGATAGCCACGCAGCCAAGGGAACCAAATATGGCCTTAACGGGGGTATTTCCGAACACGGGCTGAACAGCTCAATAAAATATGGGGTGCATTTCTTTCAATATCAGAAGCGATGTACAAAAATTATGCATTTGTGAAAAAAAAGTAAATTTCAAATTTTGTTAAAATACTCACTATACTCACTATATCCCCTAGTGAATACCTTGGGGGTCTAGTTTAAATGGGGTCATTTTGGGGAGGATGGGGGAGGGGTTCTAGGTTCTACCACCTCCAAGCTTCTGCAAACCTTGCATAGCACATAAAAAGAAGATGTACTTTTCAAATTTCCAAAATTTTGAAAATTTCAAGTAAAATTGTTAGGCTTCTAATTCTTTTAAAAAGTTAATTAAAAAAATGCTTTCAAAATTGAGTAGGCATTTAAAAGTCGAAGTTTCATGAACTATTTGCACAGTTAGTATAAATATATGCAACCTATAAGTGTTAAAGGGGTACTCCAGTGGAAAACTTTTTTTTTAAATCAACTGGTGCCAGAAAGTTAAACAGATTTGTAAATTAGTTCTATTAAAAAATCTTAATCCTTCCAGTACTTATTAGCTGCTGAATACTACAGAGGAAATTATTTTCATTTTGGAACAAAGAGCTCTCTGCTGACATCATGACCACAGTGCTCTCTGTTGACATCTCTGTCAATTTTAGGAACTGACCAGAGCAGCATATGTTTGCTATGGGGATTTTCTCCTACTCTGGACAGTTTTTAAAATGGACAGAGATGTCAGCAGAGAGCACTGTGGTCATGATGTCAGCAGAGAGCTCTTTGTTCCAAAATGAAAATAATTTCCTCTGTAGTATTCAGCAGCTAATAAGTACTGAAAGAATTAAGATTTTTAACTCAAAATAATTTACAAATATGTTTAAATTTCCCCCAGAGTACCCCATTTTTTATTTTTTTTATTTCATGATTTTTTGCATTGTAAAAAAAACTACACGTGATATCGGCCTACTTTTACTATGTACATGAAGTATGACTTGTAACAAAAAAAAACAATATCAGAATTATTGTGATTGGCAAAACGTTACATCCCTGATTTGAAAAAAACAGGCTTGGTCTTTAACCCCTTAACGACGCAGGACAAAAATGTACGTCCTGGTGAGGTGGTACTTAATGCACCAGGACGTACATTTATGTCCTATACATAACCGCGAGCATCGGAGCGATGCTCGGGTCATGCGCGGCAAGTCCCGGCTGCCAGGGATCCGATAGCAGCCAGGGACCCGCAGGTAATGGCCGACATCCGCAATCACGTGGATGTCCGCCATTTATCCCTCAGATGGCGTGAATACAGATCACAGCATCTGCGGCAGTGATGTCACAAAAGTGGATGATCGGATCGCCTGTCGCAGCGATCCAATCATCCAGAAAGGCAGACAAAGGTTGAAAATTTTCAGTTTTTCCCCATTTTACCCCCAAAAAGTGTAAAAATGTTTTTTTAAGAAACATATTTGGTATAGCCGCATGCGTAAATATCCGAACTATTAAAATATAATGTTAATGATCCCGTATGGCGAACGGCGTGAACATTAAAAAAAAAGTCTAAACGTTATAACATTTAATTCCAAATAAAATTGATAAAATATGTATTAAAAGTTTTATATAAGCAAATGTGGTATTAAAAAATTACAGATTATGGCGCAAAAAATGAGCTCTCATACTGCCGCTTATAAGGAAAAATGAAAAAGTTATAGGTCAACAAAATAGCCACCAAAATTAATTTGGTTAAAAAGTTTGGTAAAAAAGTTTTTTTAAGCAGTATAATAATAGAAAAGTATGTAATCATGGTTATCATTTTAATCGTATTAACCCACAGAAAATAGAAAACAGGTCTATTTTACCGTAAAGTGTACAGCATGAAAATGAAACCTTCCAAAATTAGCAAAAGTGCGGTTTTATGATCAATTACCCCACACAAATAGTATTTTTTTGGTTTCGCCATACATTTTATGGTAAAGTGAATGTGATGTCATTACAATGGACAAAGGTCACGCAAAAAACAAGCCCCCACAGTAGTATGTGGATGAAAATATAAAAGAGTTAGGATTTTTAGAAGATAAGGAGGAAAAAATGAAAACGTAAAAATAAAATTGTTAACCTGTTAAGGACCCAGGGCGTACCTGTACATCCTGAGTCGGCTCCCGAACTATAATGCGGGGCCACAGTGTGGCCCTGCGTCATAGCTTGTCGGGCCTGGCCTCTAACAACAGCCGGGGCATTGATCGCGGTGCTGCACGCTATTAACCCTTTAGACGTGGCGTTCAAAGTTGAACCCCGCGTCTAAAATGAAAGTGAAACCATGCCGGTTAGCTCAGGGAGCTGTTCGGGATTGCCGCGGCAAAATCGCAGCATCCCAAACAGCTAACATGACAGCTGGAGGATCCCTACCTGCCTCCTCGCTGTCTGATTGCCGAATGACTGCTCAATGCCTGAGATCCAGGCATGAGCAGTCAAGCGTTAGAATCATCTATAACTGGTTTCTTATGAGAAACCACTGATCAATGTAAAAGATCAGTGTGTGCAGTGTTATAGGTCCCTATGCAAAAAAAAGTGGAAAAAAGTGAATAAAGATCATTTAACCCCTCCCCTAATAAAAGTTTGAATCACCCCCCTTTTCCCATAAAAAACAAACAAAAACAATGTAAATAAAAATAAACATATGTCGTATCGCCGCGTGTGGAAATGTCCGAATTATAAAAATATATTGTTAATTAAACCAAACGGTCAATGGCGTATGCGCAAAAAAATTCCAAAGTCCAAAATAGTGCATTTTTGGTCACTTTTTAGATCATGAAAAAATGAATAAAAAGCGATCAATAAGTCCTATCAATGCAAAAATGGTACCGCTAAAAACTTCAGATCACTGCGCCAAAAAATAGCCCTCATACCGCCCCATATGAAGAAAAATAAAAAAGTTATAGGGGTCAGAAGATGACAATTTTAAACGTATACATTTTCCTGCATGTAGTTTTGCTTTTTTCCAGAAGTACGACAAAATCAAACCTATATAAAAATATCATTTTAACCATATGGACCTACAGAATAAAGATAAGGTGTAATTTTTACCGAAAAATGTACTGTGTAGAAATGGAGGCCCCCAAAAGTTACAAAATGGTGTTTTTTTTTTTTCTATTTTGTCTCACAATGATTTTTTTTTCCATTTCGCTGTAGATTTTTGGGTAAAATGACTAATGTCATTACAAAGTAGAATTGGTGGCGCAAAAAATAAGCCATCATATGGATTTTTAGGTGAAAAATTGATAGAGTTATGATTTTTTAAAGGTAAGGAGGAAAAAACGGAAATGCAAAAACGGAAAAACCCCGCGTCCTTAGTGGGTTAAGGCCCAAATGGGCTGAGTCCTTAAGGGGTTAAGAGGCATACAGGCATAATTGTTTTGGTCCTTAAGGGGTTAAACGTTACTAATTTGTCCCTTTCTCTGACTGCTCAGTTGCTGCTCTTTGACTGGTTCTGCAAAGCTAATCTTTTACACAATCTACAGTATCTTTTAAAGCCAACAATATGTTAATGCCAGCATAGCCCCAGCACAGTAAAACCCTATCTTTCCTTCAATTTCCCTCTTACATATATTGTCATCATAAATATACTATGCAAAATTGACAGATGCTCGTACACAGAAATAGATCTTATCGGACGAGAGAAAAAGGAAAAATGATGGGTGTCCTGGAACATTCTATGTGAACAATCTTCAGAATCTTTACCATCTGGAGGAAACAGAAGATCTTACCTTAATCTTAGAACAAGGTTAATAGCAGATGAAGGTCTATTGTCTGGATGGCTTTCATTGGATTGTGCCTAAAATACACAAAACATAGGTCATTTCAGAAATACTCGGATGTAAGGAAACATGAAAAAACTATTTCTTAAAAACAGTTCAGTTTGAGGAGTTTATTTAGCACTGATGAGGGCAGTAATATATATATGTGAATATATATATATATATACAGTGGGGATCAAAAGTCTGGACACCCCAGGTAAAAATTTGTATAAGGCTAGGTTCAGACTACGGAATTTCCGGGCAGATAATTTCCGCCCGGAGACTCCGAGTGCGACCGGCGCTGACTGAATCAGTCGGCGCTAGGACCGTGCGGACACTGCAGTCTCCCATAGACTGCAATGTATTCCGTGCGGATTTCCGCCTGAAGAACGAGCAACCCCTTTCTTCAGGCGGAAATTTCCATGCAGATTTTCCGTTCACAAATTCTGCTTCACAAATTCCGAAGTGTGAATTTGTGAACGGAAACCCATTCACTACACTATACATTTTAGCAAGCAGAATTTCCGCCTGCAATTTCAGAGAGGAATTGCAGGCGGAAATTCAGTAGTCTGAACCTAGCCTTAATGTGCATAAAGAAGCCAAGGAAAGATGGAAAAATCTCCAAAAGGCATCAAATTACAGATTAGACATTCTTATAATATGTCAACAAATGTTAGATTTCATTTCCATCATTTACACTTTCAAAATAACAGAAAACAAAAATGGCATCTGCAAAAGTTTGGGCACCCTACAGAATTTATAGCATGCACTGCCAACTTTGAAAAGCTGAGACCTGCAAGTGTCATGGATTGTTCTCAATCATCATCTGGGAAGACCAGGTGATGTCAATCTCAAAGGTTTTAAATGCCCAGACTCATCTGACCTTGCCCCAACAATTAGCACCATGGGTTCTTCTAAGCAGTTGTCTAGAAATCTGAAACTGAAAATAGTTGACGCTCACAAAGCTGGAGAAGGCTAAAAGAAGATAGCAAAACATTTTCAGATGATAATATCCTCTGTTCGGAATGTAATTAAGAAATGGCAGTCATCAGGAACAGTGGAAGTTAAATCAAGATCTGGAAGACCAAGAAAAATATCAGACAGAACAGCTCGCAGGAATGTGAGAAAAACAATTCAAAACCCATGTGTGACTGCACAATCCCTCCAGAAAGATCTGGCAGACACTGGAGTTGTGAAAGGAAAAGTTCAGCACTGCAAGTCCAACGCAAGGAAGCTATTTATTGCATAAGACCACACGGACACCAAACGTGGATCACGCGTTTTGGCGAGCTCTCTCGCCTTAGTCGTACAAAGAAAGATTAAGATCCTTCTGGTCTATATAGGGGACAGTGGCCCCACCCCCCACCAGGTGATTTATTTTTTTTATGGTGGGGGTTTTGATTAATATGTTTATAACCTTACATGTTTTTCATTGAACTGTGTACTTACTATTATGTACATTTCACAGCAAATATCGCGCATCTGCAATAATTTTTTTTTTTGTATATTCATCACATTTATTGTTGTATATAGTATATTGGTGCGATTTTTTTCAATGTGTATTGTACATTTAGTCTGTGTCTGTGTGGGAGGGGAGTGGCCCCACCCACACCACTCAGGTGTTTTCACCTGGTGGGGCCACTGTCCCCTATATAGACCAGAAGGATCTTAATCTTTCTTTGTACGACTAAGGCGAGAGAGCTCGCCGAAACGCGTCACTTGTGATCCACGTTTGGTGTCCGTGTGTTCTTATGCAATAAATAGCTTCCTTGCGTTGGACTTGCAGTGCTGGACTTTTCCTTTCATTTAAGTTTGCATCTGTGCGTGTGGTCCACACGTTTCTGTGCACTGAGACGGGAGCGGTGAGCTGGACACTAGTGGAGTGTGTGTTCTATTGATTGGACTGTCCGAGTCTCCCACTCCAACATCAGGGACATAAGTTCAGGAGCTAAAATGGCGACAAGTGCCTGCCTGAAACCCGTTGATGATGATCGTCAAGCACGTCTAGAAAGGATGTCTTCTATGTTTAACACACAAGATACGGACACCACCAATACGTTGGATCTTAAGATTCTCATGCAACAGTTGGAGAAAGCTCTCACTAATGAGGTCCGTATATGGTGGGATATCTCCACACTCAAGAAATATCTGGAGAACAACATGATACCAAGAGGACTGCGCATACGGAAATTCCCCACCACCATTTTTGGGGACCAGTTCAAAATAGACTGGGAACTATTGCTCACAGACTCCTCGCTGAAATTCATGAAGTTAATCATCTCCTACGAGGAGCAAGCCCTTATAGGAGCAGGGGATAACATTACCCAATTGCAAACGACCCTTCAACTATATGAGGGTCACCCAACATTTCGTGACATGGATGAAAAGATCAAGGATAACATTGCTAAAATGGAGACCATAATTACAGAGGTCAAACAATCCAAATTTATGCGTGATCTACAAGACTATAGAGAGAAAAATGTTTACCAATGGCCACAGAGTGACAACAGAGCCACACCGAAATCGATTCTGAAAAAAGGACGGGGAAGGAGGATTCACCCTAAAAATAAAAATTGTGAGAATTCTGCCGGCAGGGATTCTAAAGTCAGCTTTACCTGTACGGATGGTGACTCCACAGATGCGAGAGATCAGTCGGATGCCTTAGGATCCGGGGCTCCGACCGCTTCCTCCTCCCCTCTACTTACGTCATCAAGGGGCCCAGGCAACCGCCCGTCGTCATCAAAAAACGATGAGCGGGGAGGAAACACCGCGCACCCAAGACGGAGTCCACACTCCTACAGGAAGAGGTGAGCACCATACGAGTTTTCAACTTATCTGCTAAGACTCTATCTCCCCACGAACTTTTGGTGTTGTCTAAGGGACTTACTTTTGCCCCATCGTGCAGATTTAACTTATTCAAAACCCTGTTGGATATTAACAAGTTCATGAGAGACATTACCATCAAAAAACACTTTTTTAATATGTCTAACGTGGCCAATATACCTAATGTATCTGCCGATTTTGTAGAGTCTATTAATGATGACCGTATATTAACAACAGCTCCTAATGTTTCTACTCTATTACATACTACTGATATGGGTGGGCCGTCCGGTTGTGCTAGCCTTACATTTAAGGATCTTTGTTTATTGTCTGAATTACAAGATTCGTACAGCGGCGTTGATATTTTGCCAGCACCTGAATTCCATATATCCAACCCGGATTTTTATCCGGTCATGTCAAGAACACCCGTTCTTGACCACTTTCAAGAAGTGGTTGAACGGGAGTTATTGTCTCTCTCCAAAAATAGGCGAGCGAAGCAGGGTAACTTGTCTGTTCTTGAAAAACAAGCTCTAGATCATTTGAGTGAATGGGAGGACATAGTGGTCCGACAATCAGACAAGGGAGGAGCGGTTGTGATTCTCGACAGCGGCTTGTATCAACAGCTCAATCTTGATATGCTGTTGGATACTAGCACTTACAGGCCGCTGCCGAGTAATCCCACCGCCTCCTTCAAATCCCGCCTCCACAGTCTTGTGGATTTTGGGGTACAGAGTGGACACATCAGCAAGAAACAAGCTGAATATATTAAAATTAAACATCCTGTCATTGCGGTGTTCCACTCTCTCCCCAAAATCCACAAGAATGTGTTCCCTCCCCCTATGTGCCCCATCGTTGCAGGCATTTCCTTCTTGAATGAGAGACTTTGCTCCTGGATTGATAATTTATTACAACCATTAATTCATCACATCCCTGGGTACATTAAAGACTCGAGCCATGTTCTCCAGATGTGCGAACAAAGGAAATGGCAATCAAATTATGTCTGGATTACGGCCGATGTGACATCATTATATTCGGTCATACCGCACTATCTGGCGAAGATGGCTCTAGTCTGGTTCTTGAATACATATTCCCAGTATCCGAGCGACTTGTGTGATTATATCATCCAGGTAGTGGACTTTCTGTTGACCCACAATTTTTTTCAATTTGATCAGCAATTTTATCTTCAGATCACGGGTGCTTCGATGGGGGCGAAGTTCTCCCCCTCTCCCGCCAACATATACATGTGTTGGTGGGAGAGGGAGACATTATTCGCCCCCATCAATCCATTCTTCACCTTCATCCAGTGGTATGGTCGTTGCATCGAGGACCTCATATTCATATGGGATTCCGATGTGGCGGCCATACAACCTTTTTCTGACTATTTAAACAACAATCCTTTCAATTTGAAATTTACGGTTACCATGTGCAGAGTCCTTCCTGGATTTGCATCTCACTGGTGATGCACAAGAGGGCAAAATTTTCACGTCCACATACAGGAAGGACAACTCCGTTAATTCCATCTTGCGAGCTGACTCGTGTCATCCCCCCACGTCACCAGGAAACTCCCAGTGGGGAAGATGATCCGCGCCAGATGCAATTGTTCTAGAGAGGAGGATTTCACCCTTGAATCGGAAGCTATAGGGGTACGTCTGAAACAAAGAGGATACACAGAGGGCTCCATCAGTCGTGCTGTTCGGATCGCCTGTGATCGCGATCGATCAGCGCTACTGAGGGGGAGACACTCCTATCTTAGCCTGAATGATGAGCATCAGAATCGGAATCCTGTGACCTTTGTCACACAATTTAGTGACGATTTTACTGCCATTCGTAGAATTGTCAATAAGTACAGTCCCATGATTTTGGGGGACCCAGCATATTCTGGGATTTTTTCGAATGGCTTTAGAGTGGTCTCTAGGAAAGCCAGAACTTTTGCAAGTAGGGTTTCCCCAAGTATGTTTCAACACACTGGTGTCACTACACCCAGTTGGTTGCAACACAAAGGGTCGTACAAGTGTGGCCATAACAAATGCATATGTTGCTGTGTCATGCTTAACAGTAAAGAATTTAAGTCCACAAGCAACAGAGAAATATTTCAAATGGAAAGATACATCAATTGTAACACTACCTTTGTAGTGTATTGTATCACGTGCCGGGAGTGCAACATCCAGTATGTGGAGTGTACGACGGGTGCCCTCAAAGTGAGAGTTCGGAGGCATCTGTCGGACATCCCACACTTTAACTCCCGTCACATATCTATGGTTAGTAGACATTGTGCAGAATATCATGCAGGCTCTTTCCAGAGCCTATATGTCCAAGGCATTGAGAAGGTCTCAGTCCCGATACGGGGAGGGGATCATAGGAGGAAGCTTTTGGACCGAGAGGTCTATTGGATCCTTAAATTGGGCACTAGATTCCCGACAGGTATGAACAAGAGGCAAGACACCATGTTATATTACTAATCCCAGATACGGTGTGGTGAGATTGTGCGTTATTGCCTCCTGTTCACACTTGTCTCCTTCTAACAATATGAGTTAGTATTATACGGACCTCTTTTAGTTATAGGGTCTTCACTGGACTCAATAGTGCAAGATAAACAGTCATATATTTGTATGCACTATCACACTGAATTATTCTAGATATATATTTATTTGCTTATGCTCTATATATACAGTGATCACCCTCAAGTTGACCTTGTTTTGTGGTTCCGATGATCATTCCGCACCTTACACAATATAAACCTAATTTTGTCATATTAGATTTTTAGATTTATATATTTTTGGTCTGGTGCATTAGTATTTTCATCGGATATCTTTCTCCAACATTGCTGTGTGAACGACTCTCTCATTACTCACTAACATATGCGGGTATGACTTGAGACTCGTTCACACACACAAGTTTTTACTACATGTATATACCCCCTTTTCTCTTGTTATTTTTTGTTTCATACACATATTATTGGTTATGATATTAATTCATTAACATACGTTGTTACATCCACTTTATTTATTTATAAAAAAAAAAAATATGGTGGGGGTTTTGATTAATATGTTTATAACCTTACATGTTTTTCATTGAACTGTGTACTTACTATAATGTACATTTCACGGCAAATATTGCGTATCTGCAATATTTTTTTTTGTATATTCACCACATTTATTGTTGTATATAGTATATTGGTTTTTTTCAATGTGTATTGTACATTTAGTCTGTGTCTGTGTGGGAGGGGAGTGGCCCCACCCACACCACTCAGGTGTTTTCACCTGGTGGGGGGTGGGGCCACTGTCCCCTATATAGACCAGAAGGATCTTAATCTTTCTTTGTACGACTAAGGCGAGAGAGCTCGCCGAAACGCATCACTTGTGATCCACGTTTGGTGTCCGTGTGTTCTTATGCAATAAATAGCTTCCTTGCGTTGGACTTGCAGTGCTGGACTTTTCCTTTCATTTAAGTTTGCATCTGTGCGTGTGGTCCACACGTTTCCGTGCACTGAGACGGGGAGCGGTGAGCTGGACACTAGTGGAGTGTGTGTTACACTGGAGTTGTGGTACACTATTCAACTATAAAGATATACTTGTACAAATATGGTCTTCATGGAACAGTCATCAGAAGAAAACCTCTTCTACGTCCTCACCACAAAAATCAGCGTTTGAATTTAGCAAATTAACATATAGACAAGCCTGATGCATTTTGGAAACAAGTTCTGTGGACCGATAATGTTAAAATGGAACTTTTTGGCCGGAATGAGCAAAGGTACATTTGAAGAAGAAGGGGAACAGAATTGAATGAAAAAAACCTCTGTCCAACTGTTAAGCATGGAGGTGGATCAATCATGTTTTAGGGTTGTATTGCAGCCAGTGGCACAGGGAACATCTCACGAGTAGAAGGAAAAATGGATTCAATAAAATTTTAGCAAATTTTGGATGCTAACTTGATGCCATCTGTGAAAAAGCTGAAGTTAAAGAGAGGATGGCTTCTACAAATGGATAATAATCCTAAACACACCTCGAAATCCAGGGGGGATTAACATCAAGAGGCGTAAACTGAAGGTTTTGCCATGGCCTTCACAATATCCTGACCTCAACATAATTGAAAATCTATGGATAGACCTTAAAAAAGCAGTGCATGACAGACAGCCCAGAAATCTCAAAGAACTGGAAGACTTTTGTAAGGAAGAATGGGCAAAGACACCTCAAACAAGAATTGAAAGACTCTTGGCTGGCTACAAAAAGTGTTTACAAGCTGTGATACTTGCCAAAGGGGGCAGTACAATATATTAACTCTGCAGGGTGCCCAAACTTTTGCAGATGCCATTTTTTTGTTTTCTGTTATTTTGAAAGTGTAAATGATGGAAATAAAATCTAACTTTTGTTGACATATTATAAGAATGTCTAATCTGTAATTTGATGCCTTTTGGAGATTTTTCCATGTTTCCTTGGCTTCTTTATGCACATTAATACACATTTTTACCTGGGGCTGGGGTGCCCAAACTTTTGATCCCCACTGTATATATACACTCACCACCGCTCTACTTCTCAATTGCTCCAGAAATAGGAGGATGAAAGCACAGAGTGACATCATGAGCTCTGCTAAGTTCACTTATACTATGCTGACATCTAATTCTACATGTTGGCTTAGTATAGGTAGTGTCTGGTGTCTGAGACTACCCCCTTTCCCAGGAATTTTTTTTTATTTGACTATGCTACAGGGGCTGTAAAGTTAGTGTACTTCACAATATAGTGTCTGTACCTGTGTGATGGTTTTCTCACAATTCTTATGTGATTTTCACTCCAATATTTATTTTTACCAGCACACAAACTGACTGCTGCTGTCTCAGATTTTTCCCAGCTTGCAATGCGGCCGAGACCTGACTCACTAGTCAGCTGATGACAGGCAGCCTGTCTGCTTCAATGGGTGGAGCGATCGCTTGGTGGGAGAGAGAGATCAATCTGCAACTAATGCAACAGCTGGAAGCACCCTGATTGAAAACCACAGGTCTTTTGAATGGATTCAGCTCATTTATGTTTCAATGGGTGGGGTGGCTGATGTGTGGGAGGGAGGAAAATGGAATTGTGGGATTTGTAGTAAAAAAAAAGAAAAGTCAAACAGGACATACCAATACACAAAAAGCTAGCCACAGTATTATGGTAATCTCACAACATAGCCATTTAGCGCCAAGACAATGGCAGATCCTTCCTAAGCATGTCCATTACTGCCTGCCAGGTACGTACCAATCACCTTATGGTGGATAACCCCATTAAGCAAGGCTCAAGTCCTGCAGGAATGCATGGGAACTGAGTCCCTGCACTTTTTCCACTGCAGTAACATCATTCCCATTAGAAGAACCAGTACTTGAGTGGAAATCTTGGGTGAGTTCCCACACTTTTTTTGTCACAACTTTACCCCTGGACTAAAGTCACGGTGACATTGTTTTTTTATATGACAACCATCATGACTGGGTATCAGAGTTAAGGAAGTCAACAAATTCCACCATCTTGCTATGTGGTTTATATTCATTTGATGCTTAAAGTGTAGGATTCTATTCATTTTTGCAGATTCATGGTCATTCTTGCTTATGCTTACATAAAAATGGCAGTTGTTACACAATGGACCATTGTGTCATCCACCCATCGTTTGGACAATTGTAAGCACATCTAGGCCCTGATATTCTCATGTGCAAAGCTAACATAACAACGTGTGAAGTCTCTGATTGGACAGTCTACATCACAGGGATGACTGAATAAAGACAGTATTGTCATCTGATGTTGGCCATCTCCTTGAATTACAACTAAGCGATAGATGCATGTTAATTATTTGTAATCATGCTTGATTATTAATTAGCAAATAATAATAGTAATCATCTGAATTTGGATCTGCTGTTTTATTGTTGCTTTTATTTCTCACCTTGACAGCGGCTACTATAAAAAGGATGTCAAGGTTAGATACAGCCTGGAGTCTTTCCCAAAGGAAGTCAAAATAGCCAGCACTATCTGTCCAACCCAATCTGCATATGTCCACTAGTATTACATGTAAGACTCCTCTCGGTATAAGTGTTGCTCAGCCAGGTGCATAGAAACAGCTTGACATTTGCAAAACATGTTCAAATAGAGCAAAAGAAAAGAAAAACTGGCGTCCCTCACCACTGACTAAATCAATGCTGGTGTTTTAATGGTTCACATGGTCGAGCATTAGAACGCCAGTATTGATTGACTGAGTGGTGAGGGCCATCAGTTTACCTTTTGCTCTATTTGAACACATGTTAAAAAAAAAAAAAAAAAAAAAAAAAAGGATCTTCTGTCCCAAGTTCCAGGACACCAACAAAAAGAATATTGACTTTACTTTTCAATGCAATAATAAGTTTGTATCTCTGAATGATTCAGAGGTTCATCAGCAAACTTAAAGAGGTACTCCACTGCTCAGCGTTTGGAACAAACTGTTCCAAATGCTGGAGCTGGGAGCTCGTGTCGTCATAGCCCCACCCCCTCTTGATGTCACGTCACGCCCGCCCCCTCAATGCAAGTCTATGGGAGGGGGCGTGACAGCCGTCAGGAACAGTTTGTTCTAAACGCTGAGCAGTGGAGTACCCTTTTAAGCAGGGGGACCTTGTGGACGCTGTAGGATTTCAGTCCTTTACAGTGTAGTGTATTACCGATTGTTTTCTTGGTGACTATGGTCCCAGCTGCCCTGAGATCATTGACAAGATCCTCCTATGTAGTTATGGGCTGATTCCTCATTGTTCTCATGATAACTAAAATTTTACAAGATGAGATTTTGCACGGAGCCCCCTACCGAGGGAGATTGACTCAATTAGTGTTTCTTCCATTCAAGAAATATCGCACAGACTGTTGTAAACCTCTCAACAAGGTTTTATAGCCCATTCCAGCCTTCTGTAGGTCTACAATCTTGTCCCTGACATCCTTGGACAGCTCTTTGGTTTTGGCCATAATGGAGAGTTTGGAATCTAATTGATTGCTTCTGTGAACAGGTGTCTTTTATACAGGTAACAAGCTGAGATTAGGAACACTTCCTTTAAGAAAGTGCTCCTAATCTCAGCTATTTACCTCAGCTATTCAAATCAATCTATAACTGTTTTGAAATGTGTTTTTTCTGGATTATTATTTTTTTCTTACTCTGTCTGTCACTGTGACGTCATAGCCTCACCCCCCCCCCCCCCCAATGACGTTATGCCCCACCCCTTCAATGCAAGTCTATGGGAGGGGGCTTAATGGCTGTTGCCCCCTCCCATAGACTTGCATTGAGGGGGTGGGGCGTAATGTCATGAGGGCTATGACATCACGAGCTCCCGGCGCCAGCTCCAGCGTTCGGAACAGTTTGTTCCAAACGCTGAGCAGCGGAGTACCCCTTTAATATAATTTACCGTATGATCATGAAGTGACTCCAAGTTTCTTGTTTTGTGCTATTTGCCTACAAAGGCTCATATTTAGGCATATCATACTAAGTGAATAATATTCATTATACACAGCAGTAGTTGGTATATACCTTTATCCTTACCTTTGCCTGTTTTGTATATTTAGTGTGTGGACAAAGCCTGAAGCACAAGAACTACACTAGTTTTCTTTTACCCAGGGTACAGGGTTTGGTGCCCCTGCTGCTTAAAGTAATATGAGACAGAGGCATCAAACTAAATCCGGTTGCCCGGACATGCATACAGATATTTTTAATTAGTGTCCAAATCATCAACCTTCACAATGCAGACTGGGTCTGATGCCAAAATAGTATGAATTCCAATTATAATAAATGCTTGTTATAAACCTATCCTGCAAACGCCCCTACAGCCCCCACTAGGTACGCCCCCCATTCCTAGTGGTGTTGATCAATTTCTCTATAACTATTTATTTCTTCCTCTACCAGAACATGATAAGAGAAAATAAAAGTAAAGAGAGGACAGCGCCTCGTGTAACTCTGCGAATATAGAGGGAGGTGATAGCCTAAAGGTGGACTCTCACCTGTTGCACCTCTTGGTTTTTAAGCATATCGCCCCATATAGCGGGGTACCAGGGAACTGTCAGCCAGAAAAGTGGTTGCTGGACACCGAGTGATCAGGTCCAGAATTAGGCAAATTCAGGAAAAGAAAAAAAACAAAACTCCAACTCGGCGCTGTTCCAATGAGGCAACGTTTCCGTTCTTAATCAAGTAAAACCATATTTATTTGATAAATTAGTTTTGCAGGCACATCAGAGGCAAGACGCGTTTTGGGTCACTACGTACCCTTTCTCAATTGCGGAAGGGTACGTAGTGACCCGAAACGCGTCTTGCCTCTGATGTGCCTGCAAAACTAATTTATCAAATAAATATGGTTTTACTTGATTAAGAACGGAAACGTTGCCTCATTGGAACAGCGCCGAGTTGGAGTTTTTTATTTTTTATTTTCCTGAATCTACCAGAACATAACATTATAACATACTTTATGTTCTTGTTTTGCACTGAAAACATGTGAAGCGGGTCAACGATTACCTGAGTATCCTGTAGATTCAGGTTTTGCAATCTTGTCTGTGTATTGCTGTCTGTGGAAGTCTAGAAAGAAAAGAAGAAAAAAATAACATGTGGGTCCATATAATAAATATATAACTGTTTGGCTTTGTTTTTGTTTGAAAGGAAGCAAAAAAAATAATCTTTATTTTTATTTGGAAGCCGCAATGCAAAAATAATTTATTACTGGCATGGAAGTGTTCTCTGCAGACTTATGGAAATCTCTAACATGGCAGCTATATTTCTCAATAGGAAACACACTGTATAATTATGTAGTAAGCAAGAATAAAATGAGACTGCACTCATCATCCAACGTAGATTTATTCGGGGAGTGTGAACAGGTACCACAATGGAGGCAGGGGCAGACCGGAACAGACTGTTTCATGCTAAGGTGCGCTTCTTCAAGCTGGTGTGCGACTTCCGTCTTCGCAGTGACATCATATGAAGGCGCCGTGCTGGAAACGTCATCGCTAAGCATCAAACAAAATGAACATGTGATACAATCACGTGATGTCTTGTCACGTGACCGGACAACAACATACACAACACAATACAAAAGGTAAGTAAATAATATAACAAAATGAACATTACATACACCTGATAGGCAGGCAAGGACTATTGTACAACTATAATAGAGGGGTTAACTCAATTCTATTGTTTAAACCGAGTGCACCAGTGGCGTCCAGCTTAACAATCCAAATGCGCTTCTCTACGTAAAATAATTGTATGGCGATCTCCTCCCTGTGGAAGGAATTTAAACCTCTCTAAGCCAGCAAATCTCAAAACCTTAGAGTCATTAGCTTGGGTATCGCTTACGTGGGCAACTATCTAGGGGCTCCAACTCCTGTCCTAATATAGCGAACGTGCTTGCGAAAGCTGACATGGAGGACCCTGATAGTTTTGCCCATGTAAAAGAAACCTCATGGGCAAAAGATGGCATACACGAGATAGGGTGTATGACAAGTTATCAGATCCTTCATGCAATTTACATAACTACCAAGTTTAATTTGCCTAGTCGCTAGAAGATGTGCCACATGGTTGGTTTTCCTTTGGAGCTGCATGTGCCAACCAATCACTAGCTTTTGGGGCCATCTCAGAGGTTGAAGTGCTTAACTTTTTTAACCTTTCCCCTATAGTCTTATTTTTCTTTTATGTAATAAGGGGGTAATTCAGGGCAACTCCTTTGAGGTTTGGATCGGCTTCCAAGATGTACCAGTTGTTACGGATCGCATTGGCGACTGTTCTATTCATGTTAGAATTTGCTAAAGAAAAAATAAATCTCTTTGGTTTAGAAACACATCTGATCTTGGGTCTAAAGAGGTCAGAGTGTCGTACTGTCAGTGCTTTCTCAAAACTGTCATTAATGACTTTTTCTGGGTATTGCCTCTCTAAGAGTGGTCTCTTGAGGTCAGTAGCCTGAATCATAAAGGTCTCATCATCACTATTGACCTTTCTGAGTCGCAAAAATTGGGAGTAAGGTATACTTCTTTTTACGTGATCAGGGTGCGAACTCGAAAAATGAAGTAAAGAATTGTGTGCAATGCTCTTGTGATATCCTTGTGTGACTACTGTAGTACCTCTAGCTTCCAATTTGACATCTAAGAACTCTAGTTCAAGACCTCTGAATACAGACGTGAACAACATATTCTCTTTGTTAGAGGAATCCAGGCATGTGACAAATTCATTGAAGGCGGATTCAGAACCTTCCCATATTACCACAATATCGTCAACATACCTGAGGAATAATTTGATGTTACTCACGAAAGGATTCCCCACGCAATTTAAAGGCCACCAGAAAAACAAATCTGCGCAAAACTTTCCATAAGAGTGAGCAGAGTTATGCATCTAGAACATATAAAGAGGGCGAGATGCCTGCTGCAGTGGGTCCTTTGGGCTTCTCTCTAATTTTGGGTGCTACACCTAAAGGCATAGAGACCTTGAATACATTATGCCAACTAGCTGAAAAAAGTCCCTATTGAATCTCCTAACCCCACATAAAAGGTTTTGCCGTTTAGAGGTGGGAACCCTTCCACCTATACGCCCCTGTCCCCTGTCCCGATAAGGGTGGCAGCACTGTTTTGATGTACACTGAGATGTACGATAATGAAAAAGCTCCCCTCTTACGGGATACCAATACTTACAGATATCTAGCGAGCAACCCCACTACTAGAACAATGAGCCAGCATCACACTTTTCTTAGAAGTAAATGCGAATCAGGGCTCATTTCCCAAGCTACAGCAGAGAAGTTGTTACCCAAGAACCCCAAATATGCTAAATGGTATCACTTACCGAAGGTGCACAAGTCACAGAGCTGACCCCCGGCCGGCTCTGCGACCGAATACCTATCACAATATATTGAATTGCTATAAAAGCCTCTGCTCAAATCTACAGCAACATATGTGAAGGACAATGGCGGTCTTTTGACGCACACCTAGACAGGTTCCACTGGTACAAGACTTATCAAGGAAGAAATGCCAGCGAGGTATAGCGGATCCCAGATTTATTAAATGGATAAAAACAGGAACGGTAAATACAGGGTTACGCGTTTCAGGCGTGTAACAGGACGCCCTTAGTCATACAGAGTAAGATAAAAAATGCCCAACTTATATAGGGGAGGTGATGTGGGGAAGGGAGGAGTTCCCAATCCCACAAGACCTTAACCCTTGCATAGATACAAGTGGGAAGAAGATTTACTAAATGTAAGTAAAAACCTTTTCTATCATGATCACAAGCACAAAGATGTAATGGTCCCCCCATATAACATTATAAACAATTTAGTATGAATACAATTATGAAATAAATAAGAAATATGTAGGTTATCCATACTGAAAAACATATAAATATAAGCAAAAATAGTAATAAATATAAAATAATGATATGGGGGATGAACAAGAACAGCACAGCCTGACGAGAAGTAGTAAGTTTATTGAAATAAAAATAGAACCGTATGGCGCAAGGAAAAAACAGGAGACATATTAATAATGTAAAAGAATATCTTGTCTCTTGTTAAGACCTTTAGGCCAACGGGAATCTAAAGTCATGATCCAGAAAACCTCCCGTGACAGGAGTTTTTTTCTGTGATCACCTCCCCGTAAGGGAGCAGTGACACGCTCAATGCCCTGAACATGCAGGGTGGAAGTTCAACCCGCATGTTTAAGGGCACAATGTGAGGAAACAGTAGAAATGTGACGTGAATTAAAATGTGCAACATCTGATAAATGCTTCCTGATTCTCACTTTGAGGGGTGTTGATGTACATCCCACATACTGGGTTTTACACGTCCTACAAGAAATTAAATAAATGACAAAAGTCGTATTACAGTTAATGTACTGCTTAATCTTGTATTCAGACCCAGTGGCGTAAGAAGTGAACGTGTCACCAACTCTCATCCTGGTGCAACAGGTGCAGACAGAGTGTCCGCATCCGTAGGAACCAGGATGACGGAGCCAAGTAGCGGTAGCTTTGGGAGTACTCAAAAAAAGACTAGGGGACAATAATTGTCCCAAAGTGGGGGCACGCCGAGATATGCATCTATAGCCCCCTGTCATAGACGTGGCGAGTGCAGGATCAGACAAAATAATAGGCATAAACTTGTGTACGATCCCGCAAACGTCACGAAAATCATTACTATATTGAGTACAAAACATAACCGGTTTACGGTGAGGATGGGAGGACAACTGATTTTTACGTTCTAGGTTGGATTCTCTAGGTTGAATGAGTTGAGATCTATTTTTAAGGGATACTATGTTGGAGGCCCGTTTTAAAGTCCACTCAGGATAACCTCTATTCTTCAATCTGGTCGTCATGTCACTCATTTCCCTGTCAAAGTCCTCCGTATGGGTACAATTTCTACGGGCACGTATGGCCTCTCCTATAGGTAAATTTTTGATGACATGGAACGGGTGACATGACGATGCATGTAGAGTAGAATTGACATAGGTATCCTTACGAAATGTCTTGGAAATAATTTTAGATTGTGTAGGATCACCTATTAGGGTGAGATCCAAAAAAGGCACCTCCCTATTAAACAGAGTAACAATAAAGGATAGATTGTCTGCATTAGAATTTAAATAGGAGGTAAATGATGATAAATGTTGTTCATCTGATCTCCAAATGTAAATGCAGTCGTCTATATAACGACCATAGTGGGAGATGAATTCCTTAAAAGGATTATTATCCGTAAAGAGGTATTTCATCTCCCACCAACTCATGTATACATTAGCCAATGAGGGCGAGAATTTCGCCCCCATGGCCGCCCCCGTGGTCTGCAGGTAAAAAGTACGATCAAACATGAAAAAATTGTGGGAAAGTAAATAATCAATCACCTGAATGATGTACTCCTGCAGACCAAGGGGGTATGACGAATATGTACTTAAAAACCACTGTAAAGCCATGAGGGCCCTGTCATGGGGGATCACGGAATATAAAGAGCAAACATCTGCCGTGATCCACCGAGAGGGCTCTATCCAAGTAACTTTCTCCAAAGTATGTAATAGGTGCTTAGTATCCTGAATGAATCCAGGTATAGTCGGTATAAGAGGCTGTAGGAGACTATCCACCCAAGATGACAGGTTCTCATTCAAAGATCCAATGCCTGCGACTATGGGTCGCATAGGAGGTGGAAATACATTTTTATGTATCTTAGGCAAGGAGTGAAAAACTGCCATAACAGGGTGAGGAACAATGATGAAATCGGCCTCTTTCTGTGTGAAAAAACCCTTGTTAATGCCACTATGTACCAATTCGCACACGATGTTGCGAAAAGGTGCGGTTGGGTTGGTGGACAAAGGCCTATATGTAGATGTGTCAGAGAGTAATGACAAATTCAACCGATGATAGAGGCCCTTGTCCAGCAGTACAACCGCACCCCCTTTATCTGCCTGTCGTATAACAATATCATCCATGTGCCTAAGTTCAGACAATGCAAGGCGTTGCGAATGGTTCAAATTATAATGTACATTAGGTTGCCTTGAAAGTTTAATCAATTCTCGTTCAACGGACTCTTGAAATAAGTCCAATGAACGAGTACGGGACATGATGGGGTAAAAAGCAGCGTTCCGAGTCCGAAAATCAGACTCAAACGCTGTTGATGGCCCCACCTGTCTCATATTCTGTAATTCTGACGAGACACATAAATCTGGAAAATTGAAACCCAGGCTTTGTGATGCAAAGGAATAGCTATATTGTGAATCAATTGTAGTATTATCTATAACAACATTTGCAGAAAGCGAAGTATGGGTGTCAATAGGCAAAGCATTTATAGACGAAACATCATCAGGAGGAAAATCATAATTATGTACGGCTGGACTGTCCTGAAAATGGCGTTGTATAACAATGTCCTGGACAAACTTGTTAATGTCCAATAAAGTGGAAAACACATCAAATGTCCTGGAAGGAGAAAATGAAAGTCCACGGGATAAGACAGTGATTTGATTAAAGGACAGTACCTTAGCCGACAGATTGTAAATGGGAACAGTTTCTATTTCTTCTTGCGGTTGTTGCGGGGTCCTCGCTTTGCCTGCCCGGTGTTTGCGTCCCGCTCGGCGTTTTTTCCTTTCTGAGCTGTGGAGCGAGTGCTGATGGGTGTAACCGGAACCGAGGCTGGATGCGCAGGTGCAGGTGAGGGTCGATTAGTGGACGTTGGTTCATCAACTGCAGAGTCTGAAGAGTCTGCTTCTGTAGAACTGAAGTTAACTCTTGGTCTGCTGGTAGGGCGGCGTCTCCTATTCTGCCTTTTGAGAATAGATCTTGGGGTGTTGGATTTCAGGTCAGTATTAGGCCAAGTGTATACATTATTAGTTTGAAAGTCCTGAACATCCCGCATGAATTTGGATGTTTTAATCTCTGTAATACTGGTCTCCAACTCCTTTAGATTCTCATTAATGTTCTTATCCAGCTCCATGAAAAGATCATGTGTTTTAAAGGAGCCAACTGCAGCTTGTAGAGCAGTGATGTTATTCTGAACTTCAAATAAGGCTTTTTCTTCATAGGAAATAATCAACTTAATGAAGCGATTTGAAGAGTCAGTGAGAAGTTCCTCCCATTCACGTTTAAACTCATCGCAATAGATCGTGGTGGTAAATTTTTTAATTCTTAAGCCACGAGGAATCAACTCTTGATCCAGGTATTTACGTAATGTGGATAGATCCCACCAGATACGTGACTCTTGAATTAAGGCTTGTTCAAGTTCAGACATCTTAATGCGTAAATTTACCGTATCCTGTGTATCAACTCGAGATAGATCCAATAGCTGTGACATCTTATCCGCTCTTGCCCGGCGGTCCTCCACCGACTGTAAGCAAGTACTGGAAATAATGGGAACAGCGTCCATATTGAAGAACCAGCAGATGAGGGAGGTGATGGCTGTCCGGGAGCCCGATCCAAGAACCAAGGAACACAGGTAAAGTGCGAGCTGATCAGCTACCACCGGACCATCCTCCCAAAACCAACGCACTCACTTCTGTGGACGTCGAGAGTCTGTACACCCACATCTCTCATGATGCGGGTGTACAGGCTATTCGAGAATTTTTGACTGAGATGGACAAAACTGACTATTTTATCTATTTTGTAACTGAGTCCCTCCTTTTCATTCTCTCCCACAACGAGTTCAGGGATGGTGATGTTTGGTATAGACAGGAGACTGGGACTGCTATGGGCACCGTAATCGCTAATCTTTTTCTCAACGCCCTTGATGGTCATTATGTATTCTCTCAGGGAAATCCTTTCGTTAGTAACATTAAATTATTCCTCAGGTATGTTGATGATATTCTGGTAATATAGGATGATTCTGAATGGGCCTTCAGTGAATTTGTCACATACCTTAATTCCACTAACAAAGAGAATATGTTGTTCACGTCTGTATTCGGAGATCTTGAACTAGAGTTCTTAGAGGTCAAATTGGAAGCTAGAGGTACCACATTAGTGACACAAGAATATCGCAAGAGCATTGCACGCAATTCTTTACTTCATTTTTCGAGTTCGCACCCTGATCACGTAAAAAGAATTATATCTTACCTCCAATTTTTGCAACTCATAAAGGTCAATAGTGATGATGAGACCTTTATAATTCAGGCTACTGACCTCAAGAGACAACTGTTAGAGAGGCAATACCCAGAAAAGTCATTAATGACAGTTTTGAGAAAGCACTGACAGTATGATGCTCTGGCCTCTTGAGACCCAAGATCAGATGTGACTAAACCAAACAGATTTATTTTTTCTTTAGCAAATTCAAACATTAATAGAACAGTTGCCACTGCAAATCTGATAACTTGTTGTACACCCTATCTAGTGTATTCCATCTTTTGCCCATGCAGGTTATTTTACTTGGGCAAAACTATCAGGCCCCTCCATGTCCGTTTTCACAAGCACATTTGCTCTATTAGGACATTAGTTGGAGCCCCTAGATTAGTTGACCACGTAAGAGATACCTACGCTAATGATTCTAAGTTTTTGAGATTTGCTGGCTTAGAGAGGGTTAAATTCCTTCCACAGGGAGGAGATCGCCATATGATTCTTTTACGTAGAGAAGCGCATTGGATTGTTAAGCTGGACGCCACTGGAGCGCTCGGTTTAAATGATAGAATTGAGTTAACCCCTCTATTATAGCTGTACAATAGTCCTTGCCTGCCTATCAGGTGTATGTAATGTTCATTTATTATATTATTTTATTTACTCACCTTTTGTATTGTGTTGTTTATGTTTTTGTCCGGTCACGTGACAAGACATCACGTGATTGTATCACATGTTCATTTTGTTTGATGCCTAACAATTACGTCTCCAGTACGGCGCCTTCATATGATGTCGCTGCAAAGACGGAAGTCGCACACCGGCTTGAAGAAGCGCACCTTAGTATGAAACAGTCTGTTCCGGTCTGCCCCTGCCTCCGCCGCGGTACCTGTTCCCACTCCCTGAATAAATCTACATTGGATGGAGAGTGTGTCATTTCATTCTTGCTTACTACATAGTTTCAGTCTTTTTGTGGACGTTGAACCTCCGGAACCAACAATAAGTTCAGAATACCCGAGTCCTCCCTGTTGTTGCTACTCCTTAGCCCCTAGTCTTGTAGGTGCTGGGACATTGGTTCTTGTGTTGCACATACTATATTATTATGGTCTTTTCAAAAAAATCTATAGTTATGTTGAACTGAACATCTAGTATGGGTATGGGATGGTCTTTTCAAAGAGGGTGTAATTTAGTAGGTTTCACTGATTGTAAAATAATGAATTAAGTGCAACATGTCCTAAATTGGGAACACTGGACAAGCCAATATCACTCCCACCCATGTCAGTATGAACTTCAAAATACTAAGGTAAGACCAAGAGGGACCTAGGAACCATAACCATAAATAAAGAAAGTTATGCCTTATATAAAGGAAACGTGTTATCCCTTTCATGCTGCCCGAACCTCATGTCATTGGCCAATACTCTGTATTGGCCTATGGCATGGGGTTTAGACAGCATGAAAGTGATAACAGGTTTCTTCCCTCCCCACCAGCTTTGATTGATCAATCCCTTCCTATTCAGTTTAAGGAGAGATTGATCAATCAAGGCCGGTTGGGCAGGCAGAAGACACTGAGACACCGAGAAGACACCACCCTGATGACTTGGCTCAGGCAGCATGAAAGTGATGCCATGTTCCCTTAAGAGCAACCTATTATGTAAACAAAATGTAGAGAAAAGTCCAGCTCACCGAGCCCTGGACGGATGGAGCACGGATCCAGGTGCTGAACAGCACCAGCAAAACAATGGAGAAAAAGAAGATTGGATCCAGGTCTTGAGCGAATAAAAGACTGTATTTAATCCAACATGAGAACACAGGAACACAGGTAGGTAATGCATTTCAAGCTCGTTACCTACCTGTGTTCCTTTGTCGTCATGTTGCAATAAATACATCTTTTATTCGCACAAGAGCTGGATCCGATCTTCTTTTCCTCCATTATTATGTAAAAAGGTCCACTGCACTGTTTGCCAAAAAAAGAAGTAAAAAATATACATCCAAAAAGATCTGGGAGATAATCTCAGCTATAATATTTTCTTAAGCAGTCACAGCATACCGGTAACGTCCGAGTAAATGGCTTTTTAATCACTGACCACTCGTAATGTTCAGGTGAAGAGACAGAAGCATTTCATACTCTGATTACTCAATTTCCATGTCCATTTTGCATCAATTCAACACAACAGCGGCTTTTACAATTGTAATTGCATCTGTAATTTCATGACCAGCAGAATTCTTTATCTTTTCAATTTATCTGGTGTTACAAATCTTCTCCAAAGTATAATCATGTGCCATTTAGTTTCTGTCCATAATTAAAAGTTTTACCGTCACTTGTTAAACGAAATCTCACTGTTTTCATGCAAACGTCCATACGCTGACCATTTTCAAAGTTTATACAATATATATTGCAGAATAAACCCTTTGTAAATCCATTCGTAGAGGAGGACAAAAAAAAAAAAAAAAAAAAAAAAAAAAAACTTTTCTTACCCTTCTCACTCCCACGCTGCCATCATGGAACTCAGTTCCCGGAGATGTCCGGCGCTTCTGGGTTTTGGTGATGTGGTGTCACCTGGCTGGCCATCAAATCAGCAGCTGGGGCGGGACACTGCTGCATCCGAGAGGCCGTAAGATGTCACGTCACCCTAAACTAAACAATCTTATCTACTGGTGGTCTGTGCCGGACATCAAGAACCAAGTGTCGTGGAAGCAAGAAAGGTAAAAAAAAGGGTTGGTTTTTTCACTGTCCCAGTCCCCAAGCAGATTTTCAAAGGGTTAATTCACTGTAGTACAACTTTAACTTTGTAAAATTTTCATTTTATGAGGGAATTTATCAATGTTTGACAACAGAAAACTAGCATTGAAAAGTTTAATTTTTTGCACAATGCTCACTACTTGTGGAAAATACTGGAAAAGTCGCAATTTTTTTTAGCAAAATCATTTTTTATGCTAGTATTCAGTCATCTGCTGCAAGACTCTGATGGTAGCTTATATTTCAGAGAACAAAAGGAAAATGCACATGAAATCTAACATGCTTAATCCTTCTCTTTTCCAACATGAGAAGATAGTTGGGAGACTGCAAAACATATAAGACAGTCAGCCGGTCCCACTTAAATTGTCAGCTTCGGACAACTTTTTTTTTCAATGTATGTGAAGAGGATGTGAAGAATTCCACAAAATTTAAATCACCAGATTAAAGGGGTGGCAGGATAAAATAAAATACAGATAGGGGGCATACTTGGTCACAATACATTTAAAAAGTTAAAAGTGACCTGGGCACCATTGGAATGGTAGTTGCAGGGCATTAGAGAGGTAAATAGTGCTATTTTAAAATTGTTGCTCTTTAAATTTTAGTACACTTTAGCCTATTTAGCTTTTTCAACTTAGTGCAGCATGTAGACAACCAGGAATTGTTACGCCGAGCGCTCCGGGTCCCCGCTCCTCCCCGGAGCGCTCGCTACACTCTCCTCACTGCAGCGCTCCGGTCAGATCCACTGACCCGGGGCGCTGCGATACCGCCTCCAGCCGGGATGCGATTCGCGATGCGGGTAGCGCCCGCTCGCGATGCGCACCCCGGCTCCCGTACCTGACTCGCTCCCCGTCGGTCCTGTCCCGGCGCGCGCGGCCCCGCTCCTTAGGGCGCGCGCGCGCCGGGTCTTTGCGATTTAAAGGGCCACTGCGCCGCTGATTGGCGCAGTGGTTCCAATTAGTCTGATCACCTGTGCACTTCCCTATATCACCTCACTTCCCCTGCACTTCCTTGCCGGATCTTGTTGCCATCGTGCCAGTGAAAGCGTTTCCTTGTGTGTTCCTAGCCTGTGTTCCAGACCTCCTGCCGTTGCCCCTGACTACGATCCTTGCTGCCTGCCCCGACCTTCTGCTACGTCCGACCTTGCTTCTGTCTACTCCCTTGTACCGCGCCTATCTTCAGCAGCCAGAGAGGTGAGCCGTTGCTAGTGGATACGACCTGGTCACTACCGCCGCAGCAAGACCATCCCGCTTTGCGGCGGGCTCTGGTGAAAACCAGTAGTGACTTAGAACCGGTCCACTAGCACGGTCCTCGCCATCCCTCTCTGGCACAGAGGATCCACCTCCTGCCAGCCGGCATCGTGACAGTAGATCCGGCCATGGATCCCGCTGAAGTTCCTCTGCCAGTTGTCGCTGACCTCACCACGGTGGTCGCCCAGCAGTCACAACAGATAGCGCAACAAGGCCAACAGCTGTCTCAACTGACCGTTATGCTACAGCAGTTACTACCACAGCTTCAGCAATCATCTCCTCCGCCAGCTCCTGCACCTCCTCCGCAGCGAGTGGCCGCTTCTGGTTTACGCCTATCCTTGCCGGATAAATTTGATGGGGACTCTAAGTTTTGCCGTGGCTTTCTTTCCCAATGCTCCCTGCACTTGGAGATGATGTCGGACCAGTTTCCCACTGAAAGGTCTAAGGTGGCTTTCGTAGTCAGCCTTCTGTCTGGAAAAGCCCTGTCTTGGGCCACACCGCTCTGGGACCGCAATGACCCCGTCACTGCCTCTGTACACTCCTTCTTCTCGGAAATCCGAAGTGTCTTTGAGGAACCTGCCCGAGCCTCTTCTGCTGAGACTGCCCTGTTGAACCTGGTCCAGGGTGATTCTTCCGTTGGCGAGTACGCCATACAATTCCGTACTCTTGCTTCAGAATTATCCTGGAATAATGAGGCCCTCTGCGCGACCTTTAAAAAAGGCCTATCCAGCAACATTAAAGATGTTCTGGCCGCACGAGAAATCCCTGCTAATCTACATGAACTCATTCACCTAGCCACTCGCATTGACATGCGTTTTTCCGAAAGGCGTCAGGAGCTCCGCCAGGATATGGACTCTGTTCGCACGAGGCGTTTCTTCTCCTCGGCTCCTCTCTCCTCTGGTCCCCTGCAATCCGTTCCTGTGCCTCCCGCCGTGGAGGCTATGCAGGTCGACCGGTCTCGCCTGACACCTCAAGAGAGGACACGACGCCGCATGGAGAACCTCTGCCTGTACTGTGCTAGTACCGAACACTTCCTGAAGGATTGTCCTATCCGTCCTCCCCGCCTGGAAAGACGTACGCTGACTCCGCACAAAGGTGAGACAGTCCTTGATGTCTACTCTGCTTCTCCACGTCTTACTGTGCCTGTGCGGATGTCTGCCTCTGCCTTCTCCTTCTCTACTGTGGCCTTCTTGGACTCCGGATCTGCAGGAAATTTTATTTTGGCCTCTCTCGTCAACAGGTTCAACATCCCAGTGACCAGTCTCGCCAGACCCCTCTACATCAATTGTGTAAACAATGAAAGATTGGACTGTACCATACGTTTCCGCACAGAGCCCCTTCTAATGTGCATCGGATCTCACCACGAGAGGATTGAACTTTTGGTCCTCCCCAATTGCACTTCTGAAATTCTCCTTGGACTTCCCTGGCTTCAACTTCATTCCCCAACCCTGGATTGGTCCACTGGGGAGATCAAGAGTTGGGGGCCCTCTTGTTCCAAGGACTGCCTAAAACCGGTTCCCAGTAACCCTTGCCGTGACTCTGTGGTTCCTCCTGTGACCGGTCTCCCTAAGGCCTATATGGACTTTGCGGATGTTTTTTGCAAAAAACAAGCTGAGACTCTACCTCCTCACAGGCCTTATGATTGTCCTATCGACCTCCTCCCGGGCACTACTCCACCCCGGGGCAGAATTTATCCTCTATCCGCCCCAGAGACTCTTGCCATGTCTGAATACGTCCAGGAAAATTTAAAAAAGGGCTTTATCCGTAAATCCTCCTCTCCTGCCGGAGCCGGATTTTTCTTTGTGTCCAAAAAAGATGGCTCCCTACGTCCTTGCATTGACTACCGCGGTCTTAATAAAATCACGGTTAAGAACCGCTACCCCCTACCCCTCATCTCTGAACTCTTTGATCGCCTCCAAGGTGCCCACATCTTTACCAAACTGGACTTAAGAGGTGCTTATAATCTCATCCGCATCAGAGAGGGGGATGAGTGGAAAACGGCATTTAACACCAGAGATGGACACTTTGAGTATCTGGTCATGCCCTTTGGCCTGTGCAACGCCCCTGCCGTCTTCCAAGACTTTGTTAATGAAATTTTTCGTGATCTTTTATATTCCTGTGTTGTTGTATATCTGGACGATATCCTGATTTTTTCTGCCAATCTAGAAGAACACCGCCAGCATGTCCGTATGGTTCTTCAGAGACTTCGTGACAATCAACTCTATGCCAAAATAGAGAAATGTCTGTTTGAATGCCAATCTCTTCCTTTCCTAGGATACTTGGTCTCTGGCCAGGGACTACAAATGGATCCAGACAAACTCTCTGCCGTCTTAGATTGGCCACGCCCCTCCGGACTCCGTGCTATTCAACGCTTTTTGGGGTTCGCCAATTATTACAGGCAATTTATTCCACATTTTTCTACCGTTGTGGCTCCTATCGTGGCTTTAACCAAAAAAAATGCCGATCCCAAGTCTTGGCCTCCTCAAGCGGAAGACGCCTTTAAACGGCTCAAGTCTGCCTTTTCTTCGGCTCCCGTGCTCTCCAGACCTGACCCTTCCAAACCCTTCCTATTGGAGGTTGATGCCTCCTCAGTGGGAGCTGGAGCTGTCCTTCTACAAAAAAATTCTTCCGGGCATGCTGTTACTTGTGGTTTTTTTTCTAGGACCTTCTCTCCGGCGGAGAGGAACTACTCCATCGGGGATCGAGAGCTTCTAGCCATTAAATTAGCACTTGAGGAATGGAGGCATCTGCTGGAGGGATCAAGATTTCCAGTTATTATTTACACCGACCACAAGAACCTCTCCTACCTCCAGTCTGCCCAACGGCTGAATCCTCGCCAGGCCAGGTGGTCTCTGTTCTTTGCCCGATTTAATTTTGAAATTCACTTTCGGCCTGCCGATAAGAACATTAGGGCCGATGCTCTCTCTCGTTCCTCGGATGCTTCTGAAGTTGAACTCTCTCCGCAACACATCATTCCTCCTGACTGCCTGATCTCCACTTCTCCAGCCTCCATCAGGCAAACTCCTCCAGGAAAGACCTTTGTTTCTCCACGCCAACGCCTCGGAATCCTCAAATGGGGTCACTCCTCCCATCTCGCAGGTCATGCGGGCATCAAGAAATCTGTGCAACTCATCTCTCGCTTCTATTGGTGGCCGACTCTGGAGACGGATGTTGTGGACTTTGTGCGAGCCTGCACTATCTGTGCCCGGGATAAGACTCCTCGCCAGAAGCCCGCTGGTTTTCTTCATCCTCTGCCTGTCCCCGAACAGCCTTGGTCTCTGATTGGTATGGATTTTATTACTGATTTACCCCCTTCCCGTGGCAACACTGTTATTTGGGTGGTCGTTGATCGATTCTCCAAAATGGCACATTTCATCCCTCTTCCTGGTCTTCCTTCAGCGCCTCAGTTGGCTAAACAATTTTTTGTACACATTTTTCGTCTTCACGGGTTGCCTACGCAGATCGTCTCGGATAGAGGCGTCCAATTCGTGTCTAAATTCTGGAGGGCTCTCTGTAAACAACTCAAGATTAAATTAAATTTTTCTTCTGCATATCATCCTCAATCCAATGGACAAGTAGAAAGAGTTAACCAGGTCTTGGGTGATTATTTACGACATTTTGTTTCCTCCCGCCAGGATGACTGGGCAGATCTTCTTCCATGGGCCGAATTCTCGTATAACTTCAGACTCTCTGAATCTTCCTCCAAATCCCCATTTTTCGTGGTGTACGGCCGTCACCCTCTTCCCCCCCTCCCTACCCCGTTGCCCTCTGGTCTGCCCGCTGTGGATGAAATTCCTCGTGACCTTTCCATCATATGGAGAGAGACCCAAAATTCTCTCTTACAGGCTTCATCACGCATGAAGAAGTTCGCGGATAAGAAAAGAAGAGCTCCTCCCATTTTTTCCCCTGGAGACAAGGTATGGCTCTCCGCTAAATATGTCCGCTTCCGTGTCCCTAGCTACAAGTTGGGACCACGCTATCTTGGTCCTTTCAAAATTTTGTGCCAGATTAATCCTGTCTCTTACAAACTTCTTCTTCCTCCTTCTCTTCGTATTCCTAATGCCTTTCACGTTTCTCTTCTTAAACCACTTATCATCAACCGTTTCTCTCCCAAATCTGTTCCTCCCACTCCTGTTTCCGGCTCCTCGGACATCTTCTCCGTCAAAGAAATTCTGGCATCCAAAAAGGTCAGAGGGAAAACCTTTTTTTTAGTGGATTGGGAGGGTTGTGGTCCAGAAGAGAGATCCTGGGAACCTGAGGACAATATCCTAGACAAAAGTCTGCTCCTCAGGTTCTCAGGCTCTAAGAAGAGGGGGAGACCCAAGGGGGGGGGTACTGTTACGCCGAGCGCTCCGGGTCCCCGCTCCTCCCCGGAGCGCTCGCTACACTCTCCTCACTGCAGCGCTCCGGTCAGATCCACTGACCCGGGGCGCTGCGATACCGCCTCCAGCCGGGATGCGATTCGCGATGCGGGTAGCGCCCGCTCGTGATGCGCACCCCGGCTCCCGTACCTGACTCGCTCCCCGTCGGTCCTGTCCCGGCGCGCGCGGCCCCGCTCCTTAGGGCGCGCGCGCGCCGGGTCTTTGCGATTTAAAGGGCCACTGCGCCGCTGATTGGCGCAGTGGTTCCAATTAGTCTGATCACCTGTGCACTTCCCTATATCACCTCACTTCCCCTGCACTTCCTTGCCGGATCTTGTTGCCATCGTGCCAGTGAAAGCGTTTCCTTGTGTGTTCCTAGCCTGTGTTCCAGACCTCCTGCCGTTGCCCCTGACTACGATCCTTGCTGCCTGCCCCGACCTTCTGCTACGTCCGACCTTGCTTCTGTCTACTCCCTTGTACCGCGCCTATCTTCAGCAGCCAGAGAGGTGAGCCGTTGCTAGTGGATACGACCTGGTCACTACCGCCGCAGCAAGACCATCCCGCTTTGCGGCGGGCTCTGGTGAAAACCAGTAGTGACTTAGAACCGGTCCACTAGCACGGTCCTCGCCATCCCTCTCTGGCACAGAGGATCCACCTCCTGCCAGCCGGCATCGTGACAGGAATGCTGGGAGATTTCACATCTGAAGCCTGTGATTACAGTAATTATGTGCAACTTTATACACTGTAATATTATTATCATAATGTACAGACTTAAAGTATTTCAATAATATTGCTACACGTAACATTTTTGGCAGCTTGTAGCTATGTTATACACTTATTGGGAAAAAAAAGCACCAAAAAGTTGTTGTTGCAATCAAGTGTAATTTATACATGTGTCAGGATGATTTATGGAAATGATAAGAACAAAAGGATATGTTTATGGATAAAACAGTACAATAGAAAGGAGAACCTAGTACCCTGTTGGGTGCCTCTAGCCTGGATACAAGATGAGATACAGTAGGACAAGGAGGGATACAGGTTCCATACTGTTACAGATGTTGCAGCTGGGCTTGTAGATCCTCATAGGTTGTTGAAGCTCGTGACTCAGTTGGTCCCATAAATACTGGATTGGTGACAAACCTCAGCAGCTAAAAAAGTGTTGCTCTATGGAGACATTCCTATAAAACCCTGTGTGTGGACGAGCATTATAATACTGAAAAATGCCCCCTGGAAGCCATGAGAGGTAACACATGTGGCCACAGGATGTCCTGCACATATCACTGAGCTGTTCCCTCACATCACTACTAGGGGTGTCATAGGCAGATCATCACACCAGCAGTTGGGGCAGTGTCTCGCTCAACAGCAAAAGCAGGATTGACACACTCTCCATGTGGCCTCCATATTTAAACCCGACAATCGTCAGATCCCAAACATAACCTGGATTCATCGCTAAAGATAATACGGTTCCAGTCCATAGCAGTAGAGGTTTCTCATTCACAAAACCAATGCAAAAGACGTGACAGTGGCTGACTGTCAATGGGAGGACATGTAATGCCATGACACCAAATCTACTTCTGCCTGGATATGGTCCGTGCAGAGAAAGGGGGCAGACACAGGGGTGTGTAATAAAGGAGTCACCTGTGTCTGGATGGTGGACAAGGAAACTGTGGGAGATGCTAATGCTTGTCAGAAGACGATCTTATCTACTGGTGGTCTGTGTATGGGGTACGAAACCTGTTCGCTATGTGTGCTCTCACATAACGACTGCTCCCAACATGTCCTAGCAACTTTAGAATAGCCTAGATAGTGGGACATTTGTCAAACAATCATACTGCTTTTCTCAGACCAATAATGTTCTCCCTCTCAAAGTCCGTAAACTGGGCAAAATGTATTGACTTGATTGCTAACCAAAAGAAACATCACCCAACAGTATCCTCTGAGAGACTTTTTATGGGGCAGTGATGGATGCACTTTTACTCCATCTTGTGGCAAGATCCAGTGTCTACTCAAACCACACCTGTTATAATTTACACATCTGCCTGCGACATAAGTGCAAGGTGAGTATTGCAGAATTGGACATTTCTATCTAGGTGCATTATTTTTTGGACAATAGGTATATAATGTTTTCCCCAGCATTGGCTGCATGTATGACTGTCCAGAAACTTCTCCATCTTCCTTCCAAAAAGTTATTCTCTTATAGTTCCCTTTATTTATAGCACCAATAATTTGAGTAGAATGGGGACTATACAAATTAAAATCAGCTCCCAGAATCTCTTTGATAGAAAACTGCAAGTCCATGCTACAGGACGACACCAGTAGTGACCGTTCACCATCCACAATTATGATCCCCAATGAATCAGATCCATCTGTCCTGTACATTTCTACAGCAACATATTAGACGAGATGGAAGCAAACAAAATCAATAAATCAATCCCTAATAGAGGCTTTTTATTCTCAATCTCATTTTACACTTATCGTTTTATTATCAATTATTTGAAAGAATTACAGGTTGAAGAATATGAATTACTCTTCCCATAACGTGCTGATCTTTTCATGAAATGCTAAGCTCTTAAAATGAAGTAAATCTGGAAATTACTTCATAAAATACTAATGTAATCACTTAAGTATACCCAACTAAATGTAGGCAATAATCATAGTGGGGCTGTGCACTGACAACACTTCCACCCATACTATACTTATACAGTGGTCCCTCAAGTTACAATATTAATTGGTTCCAGGACGACCATTGTATGTTGAAACCATTGTATGTTGAGACCATAACTCTATGGAAACCTGGTAATTGGTTCTGAAGCCTCCAAAATGTAATCTAAAAATAGGAAAAAGTAAGGATTAAAGAAAAATAATAGAGATAAAGAAGTCCTTACATACAAAAGTAAGAAAGATCTGCTGGGAGCTGTAATCACTGTCTATGTCAGTGTTTCCCAACCAGGGTGCCTCCAGCTGTTGCAAAACTACAACTCCCAGCATGCCCGGACAGCCAACGGCTGTCCGGGCATGCTGGGAGTTGTAGTTTTGCAACAACTGGAGGTAACCTGGTTGGAAAACAATGGTTTATGTAGAGGACAGGAGCTTCTTCAGGGTCCTATACAGTACACACAGTGTCCCAAATGGAGCCGCCCTTACTTGGTGTCCAAAGGAGCAGCTAACCCTGGCACAGGTAAGGAGTAGTACAGAACTTGTAGTTCCTCCCTGTACTGTAGGGGGCGCTACCAGACAGCCAGTCAGTGCAGGCACTTCAGTAATAGAGGTGATTTACCAGTAAAATGTCCATTCTGATTGGTCGGTTCTTCCAGCCATTGACACGTTTCACAGATCTCGACTGTCTGTAGCATTGTATGTTGAGTCTGGTTTCAAGTTACGATGGTCCAGAAAAAAACATTGTATGTGGAAACTATTGTATGTTGAGGCCATTGTAAGTTGAGGGATCACTGTAGTATAATACCGTACATCGTGTGTATCTATAGGACAGTTACCAGGTCATTTATGATTAGTGCCTGTGCACAGTCCCTTAACTTGGATAATAACTGGTTTGTATACAAATATAGCAGAGCTTAATTTGGTTCTCCATACATCATGTACCAAGATTACTAAATTAAGGCGGTTCTTGAGTTTATCTGCACAGGTCCCATGATGTGATACTTGATGATCTCATCTTTACTACAAAATGTAAACACGTGAAAAACCTGTGTTGTATCTAACATTATTTTTCGTGCCAAACCATTCACTTTTGTTGTAGCAGGATCCTAGCTATGAAGGTGACGCACTTAGATAGAAAATAGATGCCCGTTTCTCTACTGGTTGTGCAATCACATTATCTCATGCCAAGACAGGAAAAAGCTGCTACTACTACCCATTCCTTGTCAAAGAGAAAGGCAAAATTGTCTAGTTTTTTCCATTAGAGTTTCTCTACCTTCCCACGAGAAAGGCCTCAGTGTGAAACAAGGATTTCACCCAACCTCAACTAACAATAGTGACGTTTCCCTGCCCTGCTTCTTTGCTACATTACCCCCTGGTTGGAACTCCAAAACAGGCCCCACACTGATCATGAGAGATATAACACCATGTCTAAAAGAACTGTCCCAACTGGAGTCTGATCCAAACATGGTCCTAAACTTTTTTTAGAACAAGATTTGGGTCCAAACTAAAGACGTGGATACCAGAGTAATAACTGACCTCAAGGTATGCTGGGAGATTTGGGCTTTAAAGCCTGCAGAACTGTCACTACAGTTATCAAAGCTGTCACATACAGATGCGCCCAAATGTGCTTATAAACAATAAGACATGAAGAAGCATAACAAAAAACTGCTGAAAACAATATTTTACCTCGTTTTCATTGTCATCATTAATTCTTCTTGGCTGCAGAGAAAGAAAGAGGAATAACATGACCTAACAATATACATATCTTAGTAAACAGAAGTACATAGTGGGGAGGAGATGCCACGATACCTTCTCTTTGGATAACAAATCCTTATATTCAGGACTTTTTTCATCCAATTCATCATCACTCCATTCCCAGTCTCCATCTTCTGTTTTATGGAGGTGACCACTTGAGCCAGGAACTCTTCTAACCTATCAAGACATAATTGATTGTATTTATTAACTATCCTCTCATTAAAGTGGTTATCCAGGTTAGGATCGGCCATCAATATTAGATCCCGATACGCCGACCGATCAGCTGCTGTCTGGTTTAGCAAACCCATTCTCAAATACCGTGGTGTTGGTGATAACAGAAAAAGTCAGAGTTTTTCTCCTGCCCTTGAGGACCAGACAAGTGCATAAAATAAGATAGACCAATGGTTTTAGTGAGAACAATATGATGGTGTTGTGGGCTATATACACAGATTACATCTATTTGCAGGATAAGCAGGACACCATGTGATCAGCTTGGTGGACCACTCGATAAAAAAAAAAAAAAAAAAAATGTCCAAAACATTAAAGGGGTTGTCCATTATTTCATCTATTTATTTATTTAGTTAGTTAGGCTGGGAATACTATAAAAGAAAAGCAGAATACATATTCTCTTTGTTAAATCCCTTTCCCTTTCAATTAAAATATAACCTGTTTGTCTCTACTTCCTGATTCCGTACAACAAAGTACATAAGCCCACAGCAGCCAATGACTATACTATAGCCAGTGATTGGCTGCAGTGATCACATGTCCAAGAGGGACAAGGAAGAAGAGACCCCTTGGTGACAAGGGATGCATGAGAATATAAGCAGCTAGTGATCATAAAAGTGAGTATTTTTGTTAACAATTTACAACCTCATAGGCTTAAAATAAGTAAATAAATAAAACACTGGCCAACTCCCTTCAAGGGATACTCCGCCCCAAGACATATTATCCCCTATCCCCTGATCGCGGGGGGTCAGGCCACTAGGACCCCCCATGATATCCGTCCTGCTAACCCGAGTTTCTGAACATTTATGTTTAGAACGCCGGTTGTGGTTGCTCATAAGCTGGCACAGAGTTCGGTGTAATGGAGTGCTGGCCTGGAGATCGCGGGGGTCCCAGCGCCTGGACCCCCCAGCAATCAGACATTCAAAGGATAGGTGATGAGATGTCTAGGTGTGAAGTGCCCCTTTAACTAAAGGCTTTTCAGGAATTCTACTATACTCACAGCCATACTTACAATACCTTTAAATTCTAATGATGCCTGGGATATTCAAATTGGTAGACCTATGTTCATATTTCTTTAACGGGGTACTCCGGTGAATTTTTTTTTTTTTAAATCAACTGGTGCCAGAGAGTTAAACAGATTTGTAAATTGCTTCTATTAAAACATATTAAATCTTCCAGTACTTATCAGCTGCTGTATACTACAGAGGTGCTCTCTGCTGACACCTCTGTCTGTCTCAGGAACTGTCCAGAGTAGGAGAGGTTTGCTATGGGGATTTGCTCCTACTCTGGACAGTTTCTATAATGGACAGAGGTGTCAGCAGATAGCACTGTGGTCAGACAGATAGGAAATTTCTTTGTAGCATACATCAGCTGATAAGTACTGGATGGATTAGTATTTTTTAATATTAGTAATTTACAAATCTGTTTAACTTTCTGGCACCAGTGGATTGAAAAAAATGTTTTTCACCGGAGTACCCCTTTAATGCTATTAGTAACAGTTTTAACATTAAATATTCAATATTACAATATTGAAATAAACTGCTGATTAAAATAAGAAAACTTTTCATTTTCAAATTCCCTATGAATCGATTCCACTGATCGATTCCCTGTCCTACCCCTGCAATGGTTCAGGTATTTCACAGAATTTTTTAAATTTTTATTCTCCACTTCAAATACTCCACTATTTACAGACACGATCCTTGTAATTTTATTGGAAATGTATTCACCAGAAAATGAGAGTGATCTTAATATAATCAGCAGAGTTATACTTGTATGGACACATTTAATTTGATCACACTATCCAAACTAATCCATCACTACAAACTCGAGAGATTTTACTAAGTCACCCTGGAGTTTTTCTAATAAAATGATGAGCTGTATTCTAAAGAAACCAGTCCCCTACCAGACTAATATATTCCCAAAAATTTATTTTGGGGAATTGCATAAACAGAAACTGAGCTGTAATTAGTTTTGGTGTCAAATTTAAATTGTACCTGTCATGAACAAAAACGTTTTATATAATGTATATAATACAATTATATGTATATTTGTAATATACATTGGTTAAAAAATATGTATATTTTTGTCCCTGCAGCTATTGCCTGTGTGTCTTTATGAGGAGTCCAAATACAGGAAGTGAGGGTGGACAAGCAGGGCTCTGTACACTGAGGACAGGCAGGGCTCTGTACACTGAGAACAAGCAGGGCTCTGTACACTGAGGACAAGCAGGGCTCTGTACACTGAGGACAAGCAGGGCTCTGTACACGGAGGACAAGCAGGGCTCTGTACACTAAGGACAAGCAGGGCTCTGTACACTAAGGACAAGCAGGACTCTGTACACTAAGGACAAGCAGGGCTCTGTACACTGAGGACAGGCAGGGCTCTGTACACTGAGGACAGGCAGGGCTCTGTACACTGAGGACAAGCAGGGCTCTGTACACTAAGGACAAGCAGGGCTCTGTGCACTGAGGACAAGCAAGGCTCTGTACACTGAGGACAAGCAGGGCTCTGTACACTAAGGACAAACAGGGCTCTGTACACTAAGGACAAGCGGGGCTCTGTACAATGAGGACAAGCGGGGTTCTGTACACTGAGGACAAGCAGGGCTCTGTACACTGAGGACAAGCAGGGCTCTGTACACTGAGGACAAGCAGGGCTCTGTACACTGAGGACAAGCAGGGCTCTGTACACTGAGGACAAGCAGGGCTCTGTGCACTGAGGACAAGCAGGGCTCTGTACACTGAGGGCAAGCAGGGGTTTGGGGTACCAGTGGCGGGAACCTCAGAATCAGACATCTTATCATAAGATGTCTGGGGGTGGAGCACCCCTTTAACAGTTTAAATGGATTATATGAGTGTGTTTTTCTTCTCCAGAAGGAGTGCCATTTTTTTCCAGAGGTTGTTTCTGGTATTGCAGCACAGTCTTGTTAAAGTAATTACGACTTAACTGATATACCAAACAAAACCCATGGACAAAAGTGGCGGTGGCGCTTCTCCTAGAAAAACAAATATTTCTTTGAAATCTCAAGAATTGGCTTTAAAATACCCACAATTTTAGTCATTAACACATACGGATTCAGGTATTAGTTATCCATATATGTTAATCCAGTGTTTTCAACCAGTGTGCCCTTAGCTGTTGTAAAACTACAACTGACAGCATGCCGGGAGTGGTAGTTTTACAACAGCTGGAGGCACACCGGTTGGCAAACACTGAATGAATCAAAGCACTTTACTGCTTATTTGTCAAAAATACTGTGCACTTGTGTGTAAACAAGCCAAATTTGCATAAGCCTCATAAGATCTGTCAACAGCAGTCAATCTATACTTGCTGATATTTAAAAAAATGAAAAACTAAAATTCCACATGGATATAAGTATTCAGACCCTTTGCTATGACTCTGCTGCATTACAACTTCCCAAGAGCACAGTGACCTCAATAATTCTTAAATGAAAAAAGTTTGGAACAACCAGGACTAGGGCTGGTAATCCCACTAAACTAAGTAATCGAGAGAGAAAGTCCTTGAAAGTTGACCAAGAACCCCATGGCTACCCGTGGGCTACAAAGGTCCTGTGTACAGATTGGAGAAACTTTTAGAAGGTGAACCATCATGGCAGCCTCCACCAATCCGATTATAAGCATGATATCTGCAGAAAAACTTCCCGTCACCTGCTCAATACCATTCCTACAATGAATCATGGTGATGGCCGAATCATTCTGTGGGGTGTGTTTTTAGTATATAGGACAGGGACTGGTCAGGGTTGAGGGAAAGCCAAATTGAGCAAATTATGGAGATAGAAGATAACGCGAGTGGCACGGCACTGCTCTCACTGGTGGACTCGATGTGGTATAGGTGGATGAATGTGAATGAGGGTGGTGGTGCTCTGGTCAAAACTGAGGTCCAGTTGATATAATGGAATGAAGACAAAAGATCAGACCGGCAGACTCACCACGATTCTCTTCTTCTTTATTTGCGTCAGCAATGCATAAACAAATACTCACAAACTTGGGGGGTCAGGACGTGCAGTGGGGGGACAAACTGGCAACAGACTCCGTTTCGCACGGACCACCGTGCTTCCTCCGGCCATATGGCCGGAGGAAGCACGGTGGTCCGTGCGAAATGGAGTCTGTTGCCAGTTTGTCCCCCCACTGCACGTCCTGACCCCCCAAGTTTGTGAGTATTTGTCTATGCATTGCTGACGCAAATAAAGAAGAAGAGAATTGTGGTGAGTCTGCCGGTCTGATCTTTTGTCTTCATTCCATTATATCAAATTATGGAGATATACTTAATAAAAACCTGATCCTGAGTGCTCTGGACCTAAGACTGTTCCAAAGTCCGGCCTTCCAACAAGACAATTGCCCTAAGTGCATAACCAAGGCATCAGGCTGTGGCTTGAGGACAACTCTGTAAATGTCCTTTAGTGGCCCAGCCAGAGCCATGACTTGAACCCAGTCGGATATCCCTGGAGAGACCTGAAAATGGCTTCCACCGATGTCCCCATCCTACCTAACAGAGCTTGAGAGGATCTGCCGAGATGAATGGCATAAAATCCCCAAATCTCAGTGTGGTATCATCTCCAAGAAAACTGGAGGCTGTAATCTCTGACAAAGGGGCTTCAACTTAGTCCTGAGTAAAGGGTCTGAATACCTATATTAATTAAATATTTATGTTTTTTTCTTTTTAGTAAGTAGATAAGATTTCTAACATTCTGTTTTTACTTTATTATTATGGAGTACTGAGTATAGAATGATGGGGGAACCTGCTTTTTTAATATATATTAGCACAAGGCCACAACATAACAAAAATGTAAAAAAAGTGAATGTCTGACTGCACTGTATATATAGCTATACAGTAAGAATTTTGGCCCCATTTGCAGATTTTAGCACGTCTTCTATGTGCTCTTCAACTGGCTGAGGAAATAAGCTTCAAAACCCTCTGAATTGTTCATTCTGGCGGAATCCATTAGCAACAATATGCTATAGTAAGAACTGCTGCTACCATAACACCATATTTTACACACGGACCCCAAAGATGAACCTGAAATCTACTAGGTCTCCTCATGGTTGCTTAGTATAACAGTATTATTTTATAGAAATACTCCAGGGTAACATTTCACCAAAAATAAAGTTATATATAAAAAAAGGTAACAACTCATATATAAATGCATGCAGCACAAACAGCATCAACACCAACCTAAAAACAAAAACAAAACAAAAAAGTTTACCACTAAACTAAATCCTAATTCAAACAAATGAAGTACCCTTCTGCTGCCATCTTGCTCTTTCTCAGAACCTGGCATCAAGCTTGTATTTCCAGAATTCTGCTCAGCCTACTTGAGCAAAACAGAACAGCATCAGCCTGCTCTCAAACAACTTGCAAAAGTCACAAGTGGCTTAAAGAACACAATGGTAATCATTACACAACCTGGCTGCTCAGTTTACTATTCATTTTATGGAGCGTATTATTCAAATCACTCTTGCTCGAACGTGATGTGAATGTTTTAATAGGCAGATTGGATAAATGTTTCAGCAATAAGTGCACTTCTCTGTTCATTGTATCATTGTTAATCTGCTATTCTTTGTGATGTCTTCATACAACATCAAGAGGACGATAACACTTAAAGACGCTGTTGGGGCGGAAAAATATTTTTTAACCAGGATAATATTGGCTTGAATGAAAAAAAAAAAAAAAAAAAACGGCCAAAATTCATAGTCAGACCGAGCAAAGGTATAGGCAGGCAGAGGCAGAGCTTGGTCAGAAATGGAAATGAGGCAGAGCTCAGAATGGAAAGCAGACAACTAGATAAGTTTGAAGAAACAAGCCAGGTTGTAAATCACTTCTATAAAAAAATCTTAATCCTTCCAGTACTTTTTAGGGGCTGTATACTAAAGAGAAATCAAAAAAAGAAATGCATTTCCTCTGATGTCATGACCACAGTGCTTTCTGCTGACCTCTGCTGTCCATTTTAGGAACTGTCCAGAGCAGCATATGTTTGCTATGGGAATTTTTTCCTGCTCTGGACAGTTCATGAAATGGACAGCAGAGAGCACTGTGGTCATGACATCAGAGGAAATGCATTTATTTTTGGGATTTCTCTTTAGTATACAGCCCCTAAAAAGTAGTAGAAGGATTAAGATTTTTCAATAGAAGTGATTTACAAATCTGTTTAACTTTCTGGCACCAGCTGATTTAAAAAAAAAAAAAAAGTTTCCACGGGAGTACCCCTTTAAGACAAGAATTGTGCGGAGAAGACCCTAAAAAGGCAGTGCATTGGTTCAATGCAGAATAAAGTAGCAGCTAGAAAGAGAATGTCCAGCACCCGAAGCGGCCATCTAGTTATTTACTGTCTGTGTAATCTCTGTCCTTGCAGACTCTGGTGCTCTCCTCCCTCTCTAATACAGTTTGGCTTGTTCTACTATGTACACTCTCCTCCCAACCCTTATCTGCTGTTATCTTTTACACTATGCTACATTGGGGTTGAGAAAATCTGTGAAAAGGCAGAAAATTTAAGAGAAAAAAAAAATGGAAAAATATTAATAAATAAAAGAAAACAGGAGCAGGAAGCAGTGTGGTGACAGAGCAGCCAGCTATGCTAAGGAGTTGCACGGATTTTACAGCAGTACAATTATAGTAAATTTATAATGAACACTATGTAAGAATTTTATTAATTTTCCATCCAGGAGCAAGAAATAAAAATGTGAAAAGGTGTCAATTGTCTTTAAGGATTTATTTTTCTAAATGCCCCAAAATGGATGTTTTTGACCCTATTTGTATCTACATATAAAATATTTTTGCCAGGCATTATTCTTTGGCACATTGGGGGAAAATGCACATTTATAGCAAGTTTATTGCTATGGCGGCTTGTACCTACTGTCCTTGATTGCAGATTATAAATTAAAATTTCCTGTCTAACACATATGCTAGGAAGTCATTAAATTTATCAATATGTTTTTAACCATAAGGCATGGATAATACTGGTACTTGTATTCCATGCTGCTGAGACAAGTAGGACTTCTTCTTCTTCTCTTTCCAAACATTCTCATCAGCATTCTTGACAACAAAAAGGTACAAGGTAAGGTAAGAGCCTTTTTTACAACCTGCTTCTGGTCTTTTAGACCTAACTGTATAGATTACCACTTGTTAGCTGGAAGTAGCACAGAGCTGGGCTGACATAGGCTAGCTTTGTATCCTCATAGTACCTGAAACAAAACCCTGCTCGTCTCAGCAATGGTGAGCCAACGTACTGGAAACTCCGTCCACAGTCCCTTAGATTCAATCTTAAAGTCACTACAAAGTTGCTGTCAAGGTGACATTGAGCCCCCTTATCTACTAGGCCCCTATGCACAGGTAATTTACCCCTGTATTCTTGGGTAATTCTTAAACATGTAATGATGGTGGACACCTGGCTAGGCTCCCAACTGAAAACACATGGGATTTTACATCTGCAGTATCTCCTGAGGTTTCACCTATGCTCTTAGAATGTGAGAACCTTATTTTCTTTTCAGCACCACAAACCAGAAAAGTTAATGATACACTACGGAGCAATTTTATAGATTTTTAAAGACAAGAAGTCTGTTTTTATTGCCGCCTTCTGTGAAACTTTTGGTTCCATCTGGTCTTGAATTATTCATAATGATGAATTTCCTTCTTTTCACTGAAGGCTAAGTCCACTGTGTAATACGTTCTTGACATTACAGGTACACCGCTTCAAGCTCACCCCGGCTTGTTCACATCTTAGTTATCATTTGCATATTTTTTTTACCTCTATTAAAACAGACATTTTTTTCTTAGGATCAGGACCGTGGGGCAAAGTGATACTTATTCCCACGCTATAGTTACTGCCCTGTATTACAATGTAAATTGTCATGGCCAGAAATGAATCTTTGTGGAGGAATAGCTGATGTAACAATTGCACTTGGGCAGGCTATACGTGCTTCTCTCTGGTCAGTGAAGAGTTATAGGCACCGGAACAATCATCTGCTGAGGCGGGGTATTTAGTTTCCTCCTCAGAATTCTGGTGGGGCTCTTGATTTGCAGATTTGACTTGTTTGTCTAGACTTTAGGGTTGTCCTGTCTTTTCAAGTTTTGTCTGCACTTGATGCTGTTTTAATCCTATTTTAACACTGATTTGTACTTCACCTCAGTGTAGGTCTGACTCCTTGCTATTCTTGCTTTACCCCTTGCCTTGTGTGTTAGTATTTCTGCTTTATCTTATTTGTACCTGAGCTTGTATTTTTGCTTTTGTTTTGTACTATACCTCGATATAGGTCTGACCCATTGCTTTCATTGTTTTGCCCCTTGCCTTATGTGTTTGTACTTCTGCTGTATCTTGTTTAAACCTGAACTTGTATCCTAAACCTGTATTCTGACTTGACTCTAGTTACCTGTATCCTGAACCTGTTTGTCAGTACTCTGTATACCTGCTGTTTTATCTGCTTGGTTAACCCTTCGTTTCTTGACCTGTTTCCCTGACTTTCACTGTTTTATTTGTTGTTTTGACTTGTGACACCTCTGCACTTTAGTCCTTTAGTCCAGACTGTCATCCAGTTGGGCGGATTGTCAAGTAGGCAGAGACAGTGGTCTTGGTGAGCGCAGGGCTTCACTATTTCCTCCCCAAAGTGACAGCTGAACTGCAGATGGCTCAAAGCTAAGAGAGGAATGACATTCCTTTACTACTATATACCAGTGATGAATTCTTATAGTCTTTTCTTTAGCATTTCTCATTTTCTTATTTGCAGTGCTATAGGTACACATTCAAGACTAACATACCAATCACTAACGTCCTAGTCACTCCATACTATAACTCACTATTTTCAGTCATTTTTGTTTGTTTTTTATCTATGCCTATAGTTAACAGTTTTTTTTTTTATCTGGCTTATTGCGTACATAAGTTAAACATATTCTGCAGTGTTGTACAAAGAATAAAAGCACTCCAATCAATCCCTATACCCAGTGGAATGTAATTAGCTTATCTAAGACTTTGTTCAAACAATGTGGTTCTGTTGCAGTTCTGTTACGGAAAAAACACTGTGGTTTTGCGAAAGCATAAATCTCAGTGCATTTTACAGTAAATTTGGAAAATCCATGGCAAAGCTGCAACAGAAACGCAATGAAATTGCAAGGAGACCACAATGTGTGAACACAGCCTTAAAGTGTACCTGTCCTATAAAATATTTTGACACGTCAAAGTTTTGATCAACTGGGGCCTCAGTGATGAGACCCCCACCGATCAAGAGAATACTTCAATACCTAGCTTGCAAAGATCTTTCCTCCCAGCTTGACTAGACTACCTGATAGACTTATGATGGAGCCCATCTAGTGAAGCTGGACAGAGATTGCAGAAAGCCGGGGAGTAAACTGGGCTACGGGTCGCTTCTTCACACTTGTATTAATGATTGTGGGGGTTTCAGCAGTGACCTTGACCGATCAAAACTTTTGACATGTCTTAATTTAAATGACAGGTACACTTTAAACATACAAATACTGGGGCCATTTACATGCAAAGCTATTTAACCAATCAGTATGATAGATAGATAGATAAAGAGAGAGAGAGAGAGAGAGAGAGAGAGATGAGACGGATAGGTAGTGCACAATATACATATTACTGTTTGGCCATACATAGTCACATATAACATGATTATTTCCAACAGATTATTAAACAATTGTGCTTTTGTCTATGCTACTGGTGATACACTTTTTGGGATATTTTGAGTCTTTAGCTAAGGAAGGGTATATCTATTGCAGTGTAGCGTGCAGCGAGTTGTACCTCTGCAACAGCTGGTGGCATACTGGTTGGGAAACACTGATCTATAGCATAAACATCTCACCACAAAATTGAGCTTTTCGTTAAAGCTGGGCATCTCATGGTAGATATCTCCGGACAGGTGGAAAGGTAAGAAAGAACACATCTTATAGATTGATATGACCCAAGTGTAAAGGAATATGGATTGTCCCCTTTTCATCTGTTTGCAAAATGCATATGTTGCAGATCATTGCACCGCCTACACAGTGAATCCATTAATTTCTAACATCCTCCCCATCTTCATCATTTACATGAGGCCACCGGCAGCACAAGCTTCTCAAAAGGTTTATTTACGTCAATGCAAATGGATGAAATCACTTAAGCAGATTCCCCCTCAGTTTCCTGATATATATCCACTGTATTCATAAAGACCAATTTCCTTGTTTTGTAAATATTGCGTCATTTAAATGTGAAATGCCCGTCAATTTCAAAGCTGCGGCATCCAAAGCAATGATGACTGAAAACCATTAGATTAGTAAATAGACCAATCTGTCTTCAAATACTCCAAGGTTTAATCTGGCATGAAATGTAGATGTCACATGCTAAGTGGCTGTAACTATTATGGACTGTTGTTCACTTTAAAAGGATCAGTAAATGGTCATTAAAATTCACCAACGTAATAATTCACACTGCGCTTAATGGGCAAAAAACATGTTAGATCTAGATGCCATTATAAAATTAAGACATTTATGGGGTTCAATTTAATCCTCTCACATAATCAAAGGCCGCTTATATATCGCGACTGCACGGACAAACAGTGTGGCCGCAATTGAACCGCATAGTATATAGATCATCTCAAAAAGTATACTACAATGTACCTTAAAAAATACTACAATGTACCTTAAAACTGGAATGCTAGATAAGCTCCAACACACAACAAAGAAAACGAATCCCACATGACATCCTACGACCAATCACAAGATGAACAGTCCTTCAGCAATATGCAAGGTAAGAAGCGGATGTAATCCCAACATATCAGTGTAGGAATTACAAAAAAAACTATAATTGGCATAACCTACAACTCGTCCGGAATATTCACCATGGGAGAATATTATGTATATATTATGCAAATACCGTATAACAAACTAGTACTATTGCTTTTACTTCTGTATTCATCAATGTCCAGGAATCATCATATTATAGATGTACATAATCATCACGAATATCCTTTAATGGGTGTCCTCTATAGATTCATTTAAACCCCAAGAAAGAAGCTTTACGTATTTTAGCAGATACTGATTTATTGTGTTCTAGAAGCAGATCCGTCTGCTGAATTTTTTGATCTATATTGCAAATTGGTTACGCTGGCTGTTGGTCAGTCTTTGTTGGATAGGAGGAAGCACACGTTCCTGAATATTAAAAGTTACGTTTTTCCCAATTTTGATTATTTACCCGAAAAACATAAAGATTTAGTTAATCCTCCAGGACGGCCTATAATTCCTGCTATTGGTTCAGTTACAGCTAATCTTTCTAATTTTATTGATTTATTTCTACAGCCTTATGTTTTACATTTTAGAGATTCTGCTTATTTAATTTAGGATATTCAACAACTTTCCTTGCCGCCATCATTTTCGTTTTTGACATTGGACGTGTGCTCCCTCTATTCCAACATTGATACTGATCTAGGTGTGACTGCAGTCAGTAGCTTTTTTGATAATGATGCTTGTTTATCTAAAAACCAGGCTGATTTTATATTAGAATCTATAAGATTCATTTTAGGGCATAATATTTTTACTTTTGATAATATTATTTACTGCCAGACCAAGGACTGTGCAATGGGGACTCGATTCACCCCAAGTCAAGCTAATTTGTTAATGGGGCATCTCAGGTCCCTAGTGATGGCACAGTCCTTGTTTTTTAAAAAGTTTGTTTGTTTTTTTCAACTTGTTTATGATTTGGTTGGGGGAAGGTCAGATACAGAGGCCAAATTATTTGCACAGGAGCTAAACCAAAACACCTGGGGTCTGCAATTCACTATGCACTTTTCCAGTATATATATATATATATATATATATATATATATATATATATATATACACAATGTGGGAGATTTATCAAAACCTGTCCAGAGGAAAAGTTGCTGAGTTGCCTATAGCAACCAATCTGCTTGCTTCTCAGAGGCCTCTTCAAAAATGAAAGAAGCGATCTGATTGGTTGCTATGGGCAACTCAGCAACTTTTCCTTTGGACAGTTTTTGAAAAATCTCCCCCAATTTCTTGATCTAGAGATCAATACAAGATAGGTTCAATAGCCTCTAGAACGTTAATAGTTTTTTTACAATTTGAGAGTGCCCACTATGCCAGCTGGCTGAGGGGAGTGCCCTATGGGCAGTATCTGCGCATCCGCAGAAATTGTACGGTAGATGCAGATTTTAAAATGCAGGCGACTGTCCTTACGACGCGTTTTCAAGAGAAAAGATACCCAAAATCCCTCTTAAGAGAGGCAGATAAAAGGGTACGGAACAAGAAAAAAAATCGGACTTAGTCACTAGTACTGTCAAAAAACAAAATGGAGTACAATCCAGTGAGATGCAAGTGGATCAGAAATTTAGATTTAATTTTAGAACCAAGCAATAGTATACAATGGTTGGGAAGCTACACACTACCATGTATATCAGTATGTCCAAACCTTGCCGAGGTGCTGTGATGCACTATACCGGTAGTGCCTAATTAAAATAAATAACAATAAACAGATCATACCTCATGGGAAGGATGGCTAAATGGATAGTTGATATGTTGTAATTGTGATGCAATATGATGATGTATTATATAATAATACAACTGAGGGATATGGCTGGTAAAATAGTTGTTTTATTAACTAATAATGTAACATACAATATTGGATGTACCCAAATTCCCAAGTAGGGCCCTTGCTATGGGAGTGGTAGACAAGATGTTTATGTGACAATAAAGTATGCGTACATATAATACATGAAATAGAATATATATATATAAAACATATAAAATATAATTAGTAAGTAGATTATACTTTTAGGATATCTTAAAATGCCACTTCATGAGACATTTGAAAAAATAGTTGCAGGTCTGAAATGCATAAGATAAATCTATTCAGGATAGGTGCCAGGCTGGAGTTATATAGCAAGTTAAATGTGCATTGGAAATCTCAATGTTATAATCCAAATAGATAGTAAAAGTGCATGCGCGGGTTGGCACGGGTGCTAGAGTTCGCAGCGTGCCCAGCCTGTGTTACTTGCAATCTTCCGTAATAGAAAGAGATGAACAATATACAGCGGCAGCACTGGAACTGGGTACGGCTCACGGTATAGATCTCACCAGCAAGTGTAGAGAAGGGAGAGTGTCCTGCGGCTGATGGTGGCGTCCTCGTGCAGTGCAGTCTCTTCTGAGGACGTAACACACTAGGCAGTGGTCTAAATAGCCGGGGACAGCAGTGCTTGTCAATGAAGTTCGTCAATAGTGAAGGTGGCACAGACAGACTGTTAGAGGCCAGATGCGTTTCGGGGAGACTGCGGAAAATACCTTGGTTCCACGCGCTCTCCACTGTTGTATGTGAGTTCACACAACCCTGTTTGGTAAGCGGCTATTGGTTCCCCTCCAAAACCCTGCCAGCTCGAGATCCTACACACAGAGCGCCTTCTGCCTTTTTCTCTTTTTGAATATGTCTTTGTATGACAGGACCAGACCGGCTGGAACCAAATCAATAATTGTTTAAGTTCCTTTATTTGGTATATTAGAGAATTGTATTATAAGGAATAACATAATATACTGTTATTATTCTAATTCATCCTATTTTCTGTCTTTACCACCAGAAGCAATTCTGAGGATTAGCTTATAGGAAAATCAAATTTACAACCAATTCCCTGCAAGCGGAAGACAACAGGCACCATTTATAGTACTGCTGATGGAGCCTGAAGGCAGAAAAGGAGATCATTATTTTTGCTTTATTTTTGCACAAATCGTTCTAGAATAATCATATAATCCTCTTGAATTTCATCTGGTTCTCATAATCAAAATGATTCCTCATGAATATTCAGAACCCCCAGCAAAAACTGTTTTGTTCCTTATTTTGTGTACATAAATATAACTTTCTTTTTGTTCATTTTTGCTTTTCTTAGCATGTGCCACAGGAAATCACTCCACTCTGGTTTTACTGTTTCACTTAGAATCTTATGGCATGTTACTAGAATATTATGAATCAGCAGATCACAAGCAGGACAAGATTGTCGGGAATTCAGGGCTGCACAACGCCTATATGCCAAGGCCCTTCATCAGCCACCAGTTGATGCCTTATATATGGTTGCATGTTTTTTGTTTTGTAAATAAATACACTGTCACGATGCCGGCTGGCAGGAGGTGGATCCTCTGTGCCAGAGAGGGATAGCGAGGACCGTGCTAGTGGACCGGTTCTAAGACACTACTGGTTTTCACCAGAGCCCGCCGCAAAGCGGGATGGTCTTGCTGCGGCGGTAGTGACCAGGTCGTATCCACTAGCAACGGCTCACCTCTCTGGCTGCTGAAGATAGGCGAGGTACAAGGGAGTAGGTTAGATATAGTCAGGGACCAGGTGGGAGCCAATTAAGCTAATTGGGCCAGGCACCAATCATTGGTGCACTGGCCCTTTAAGTCTCAGGGAGCTGGCGCGCGCGCGCCCTAGAGAGCGGAGCCGCGCGCGCCAGCACATGACAGCAGGGGACGGGAACGGGTAAGTGACCTGGGATGCGATTCGCGAGCGGGCGCGTCCCGCTGTGCGAATCGCATCCCCAACGGCCATGACAGAGCAGCGCTCCCGGTCAGCGGGACTGACCGGGGAGCTGCAGGGAGAAAGACGCCGTGAGCGCTCCGGGGAGGAGCGGGGGCCCGGAGCGCTAGGCGTAACAGTACCCCCCCCCTTAGGTCTCCCCTTCTCTTTGTCCGGTAACTGCCTCCCCTGGGATGAGGACACCGGGAAAGGATGGAGGGATTCCTCAACGGCAGGCAGAACCGCAGGAGTAGGAATGGGGAGAGAGGGCAGAGGGCGAGACCTGGCACGGGGCAGTGTGACACCAGGACGAGGGCCATGAGGGGACACAGAGGCTTGCCAGATGGGACTGGGAGGGGGGGAGGGGCATTTCCTGTGGCAGGCAGAGTCCTTAATGACCTTAGGGGGACCGGATACAGGAGGAACCACAGGGTCACGGCAGGGAGTACTGGGAACCGGTTGAAGGCAGTCCTTGGAACAAGAGGGACCCCAACTCTTGATCTCCCCAGTGGACCAATCCAGGGTTGGGGAATGGTGTTGAAGCCAGGGTAGTCCAAGGAGAACTTCAGAAGTGCAATTAGGAAGGACAAAAAATACAATCTCCTCGTGATGAGGTCCGATGCACATTAGGAGGGGCTCCGTGCGGTAACGCACGGTGCAATCCAACCTGGCTCCGTTGACCGCGGAAATGTGGAGTGGCTTGACAAGACGGGTCACCGGAATGCGGAATTTATTCACAAAGGACTCCCGAATAAAATTCCCAGAAGCTCCAGAGTCCAGGCAGGCCACGGCTGAGAGGGGAGAGCTGGCTGAAGTAGAAATCCGAACAGGCACCGTGAGACGTGGAGAAGCCGACTTGGCACCAAGAGACGCCACACCCACGAGAGCTGGGTGCGAGCGTGCGTTTCCCAGACGTGGAGGACGGATTGGGCAATCCACCAAAAAATGTTCAGTACTGGCACAGTACAGACAAAGATTCTCTTCCTTACGGCGATTCCTCTCTTCCAGGGTCAGGCGAGACCGATCCACTTGCATGGCCTCCTCGGCGGGAGGCCTAGGCGCAGATTGCAGTGGAGACTGTGGGAGAGGTGTCCAGAGATCCAAGTCTTTTTCCTGGCGGAGCTCTTGATGCCTCTCAGAAAAACGCATGTCAATGCGAGTGGCTAGATGAATGAGTTCATGCAGGTTAGCAGGAGTCTCTCGTGCGGCCAGAACATCTTTAATGTTGCTGGATAGGCCTTTTTTAAAGGTCGCGCAGAGAGCCTCATTATTCCAGGATAGTTCAGAAGCAAGAGTACGGAATTGTATGGCGTACTCGCCAACGGAGGAATTACCCTGGACCAGGTTCAGCAGGGCAGTCTCAGCAGAAGAGGCTCGGGCAGGTTCCTCAAAGACACTTCGAATTTCCGAGAAGAAGGAGTGTACAGAGGCAGTGACGGGGTCATTGCGGTCCCAGAGCGGTGTGGCCCATGACAGGGCTTTTCCAGACAGAAGGCTGACTACGAAAGCCACCTTAGACCTTTCAGTAGGAAACTGGTCCGACATCATCTCCAAGTGCAGGGAACATTGCGAAAGAAAGCCACGGCAAAACTTAGAGTCCCCATTAAATTTGTCCGGCAAGGACAGGCGGAGGCTAGGAGCGGCCACTCGCCGCGGAAGGGGTGCAGGAGCTGGCGGAGGAGATGGTTGTTCCTGCTGTAGCTGTGACTGTACTTGCTGTAGTTGTGACTGGAGTTGCTGTGTCATGGTGGTCAAGTACGACAGCTGGTGATCTTGTTGCGCTATCTGTTGCGACTGCTGGGCGATCTGACGAGCTTGCTGGGCGACCAGCGTAGGGAGGTCAGCGACAACTGGCAGAGGAACTTCAGCGGGATCCATGGCCGGATCTACTGTCACGATGCCGGCTGGCAGGAGGTGGATCCTCTGTGCCAGAGAGGGATAGCGAGGACCGTGCTAGTGGATCGGTTCTAAGACACTACTGGTTTTCACCAGAGCCCGCCGCAAAGCGGGATGGTCTTGCTGCGGCGGTAGTGACCAGGTCGTATCCACTAGCAACGGCTCACCTCTCTGGCTGCTGAAGATAGGCGAGGTACAAGGGAGTAGGCAGAAGCAAAGTCGGACGTAGCAGAAGGTCGGGGGCAGGCGGCAAGGTTCGTAGTCAGGGGAGATAGCGGAAGTTCTGGTACACAGGTTTTTAAACACACAAAACGCTTTCACTAGGCACAAGGGCAACAAGATCCGGCAAGGAAGCGCATGGGAGGAGGTTAGATATAGTCAGGGACCAGGTGGGAGCCAATTAAGCTAATTGGGCCAGGCACCAATCATTGGTGCACTGGCCCTTTAAGTCTCAGGGAGCTGGCGCGCGCGCGCCCTAGAGAGCGGAGCCGCGCGCGCCAGCACATGACAGCAGGGGACGGGAACGGGTAAGTGACCTGGGATGCGATTCGCGAGCGGGCGCGTCCCGCTGTGCGAATCGCATCCCCAACGGCCATGACAGAGCAGCGCTCCCGGTCAGCGGGACTGACCGGGGAGCTGCAGGGAGAAAGACGCCGTGAGCGCTCCGGGGAGGAGCGGGGGCCCGGAGCGCTAGGCGTAACATACACGTTCTTGTACGTAGCATTTTCTGCCTTTTGAGAATTGCTGAAACTGTCCTGCTACCCATGTGATCCCACATTCTATTGCCTGGTATAGAGTTGCGCCTATACTGTTGTTAAACTCCAAAAGCTTAGTGTCCATCTTTATGGACACTCCCTATTTAGGAGGCACAACTATCCTACTGTTTTTCACCTACACAATCTTGGCCATCGATTGTGCAAAGACCTTCAGGGGGGTATCCAATAACACTGTGAAAAAAAAAAAAAAGCTCTCAAAGCTTTTGGGTTTAAATCCCCCCCCCCCTCCTTGGATCATAGATGGTCCACATTTGGTGGAAATATGCCCTGTGATTCAAACTTACCCGCTCTGTTCAGAGCCCTTTACTTCCATGCATGCTGTCCTCTGTGCCTACATTTTCTGGCAGTCAGCATGGCTCCCTTCTAAATTTTGAGTACACTCCCAACCCGCACTACACACTCTTTGTCTCATTTGGGATAGTCATGTGGCTTTGTTACATCACAGTCGGGGCTTGGCTGTCTGGGGTGATGTTTGGTAAGGGGCCTGGCTTACCAGGAGAGGCGGCAGCAAGCCAGGCTAGAAGATACATTTTGTGGACCCCGTCTTGGCAGGAGGAAGGGTTTGGGGGAGTAAGGCGATAAGGACCTGGAACGCCAGCTTTTCACACACTTTCTGCCGGTGAGTGCATATTGCAAGAATCTAAACGGCTAAGAAAAGATTATAAGATGACATTTTGTAGATAATTACAAATAAGCCTAAGGGGACACAATAAAGACAATTTTTTTTTAAATCCGGATGAACCCTTTAAACACAGCCCCATTCAGGTAAATGTGGCTGCGTTGGAGGTTTCCGCACAATGGATGGCTGGATGAATCTCTGGAATGACTTGTCATTTATGGCTTATCTGTGAAAGCTGATATTTTGGATGACAATGCCATACGGCAAACTGAAAAGTCATCAATCAATACCTGTTTTGATCTGCGGCCTGCTCATTTCTTACAATGATAAAGGCAGGTCTGTTGTGTGCTGTAAAAAAAACTTTTAATCTACAGCATTCAACAACTATAGAAAAAAATAAGAAAATCTAGAAATAGGGAAAAAAAATCTAGACACTAGAGAAAAGATTCAACAGAGCAGGTCAAATTTCCAAAAGATTTTGGTCTGTATCTGTCATGTTCATGCTCCAGCGCACATCCGACATTGTACAGAATAATAATAATAATAATTATTATTATTGTTATTATAATTCGGCTCAAATAGAAAAAGAACAAGGCAATTTTTGCAGAACACATACACAACGTATGCATTATCCATAATTATAGTCCTACTGAATCTCATATCAACCAGGGACTGTTATTTAAATTTACCTTTCCTTTCAACACACAATATATGTGATTACACAAAGAAGATGCTTCGTCAGACTTCAGTCCATTCCAGAACGTAATTTGATGTTATTCCATAGATGGACAAAGTGGAATGATTTGACCCATAAGGACGCATGCAGATCTCCATCATGCTTGACAAAGATCTGCACGCTTCTTTTTAGGTGGAAACAGTGCATATTGTACAATTATGATATTGCAATAAATTTCTGGGAGTGAAGTTTGCTGGATCATTTTGTTTGGGTAATCGTATATAGAGAAGTAGGATCCTCATCAGCTGGCCCTGTGCAGATAACATTGGATTGGTTCAGTCCATGCTTGTATGTTTTTTTACACACTGTATATGACCAAATGGTTGCGTAATAGAAATAGAGAGAAGTGGTAACTAAAAAACGGAGCCCCTTGTGAATCTCATGCTTATCTGCCCCTACCTTTTATCTAAAACTCTTGGCTGTTCCCAACAAACTTCTTGTTGTAGGGCTTTCAGAGAGGGAATCCCTGCTCACTTTCTCACCACCTAGTAAAAGACGCTACAGAAGATGTTAAACATTCTCTATGCTTTTCTAATGTAAGTGTGAACAAAGACCAGAAAGACCAAAACGTCAACTGCTTTTACTGTCAAATCTTTATATCTACCATATTGACGTATATTATTGTACTGTGGAGTTTAATAAAGTTTGTAGTACATTATTTCCTTTGAGAGTGTCATGATTTTTAATTACATTGGGATACAGGTTAGATCCGTTACTTATAAAATAATATCAAAAGAAAATCTACAAAAAAAGGAAATATAAGGGCATACTAGACAGAAAATGTGGTCTTTATCTGCCATTGTTTGACTATGCTTCAATGTACTATGTGTAGTGCAGTCCATTATGTTTTAGGCCCAAAGTATTTATCCATTGAAAAGATCCATTGCTAATCCAAGTAAGGAGTCCAAGGGAATATACATTGTGCAGTATGCTTTCTCTTAGTATGCAGTTTTTTACTCCATAGATTGGGGCTAATCTGTGTCCTGGAAACATAACATGGTATCCACACCAAATAACTGACATGTGACTGTTTGGATATACATATGGAGAAAAATCACACTATAGATGAAGGGACACGGGTTACAAAAAACGGTTCTGATTGGCTACATACTTTTGTCAGGGAACATTATCTTAGACTCCATTCCAGCTGGAGGGAGAACCAAGTACAGAAACCAAAGCATTTTTCACTAGTAAATTTGCTGCCTTTAGTATAGTTTCACATTAAAGAGAACCTGTAGCCAACAAAATAATTGATCTGTCAATTCAGGGAATCAGATGGGCGTGAAATGAATTGTATTAATGTGAGTGATTAAGAGGTGATGGGTGGAATTATGCAGTCAGGGGTGTGTGTATTTGGCACACACACTCCTTAATGTACAACATACACACCCCTGACTGTCTAAACTCACCCATCACCTGATGGTCACTCCCATTATTAAAACTAAGCTCCACCCATCTGACAGTTCCCTGAATTGTCAGACAAACTATAAACCCACACATCTAGAAATAAAAAACCTAGAAAACTAGGGGGGGGGGGGGGGGAAATCCAACAGAGCAGACCAACTTTTTTTTAAAGATGTCTGATATTGTTTAGTGTTTGGTCACGCAGAAAAGTTTTATTGCTTTTTGTGGTGCAGAAAGGTGAGATCTGTACTGCACTGGGGCACAAAGAGGGCACCTATTACTTTGAGGGTATGCAAAGGGAGCATTTTTACAGTGGGGAAACACACAAGGGCACTATTACTAAAGGGCACAAAGTATGCATTATTAGTTCGTGGTGAGTAAAATAGGGGAATTATGCTGTGGGGCACAAGATGGCACCAGTACTGTGCAGGGTAAAAAGAGGCCATATAACTGTAAAGGGCACTAAGAGGGGCAATGGAAGTAGCAGCAGAATGGGGAGGTTGTGTTCAGAGAGAAGCTGAGGAGAACTGGTATCTTGACTCTGAGGAGAACTGGTATCTCTGAGGAGAACTGGTATCTTGACTATAATTTGGTGACTACATTATTAAGGATGTACTGCCATAAATTATTGTGGTCTGGGCCCAGAAAAAGAAGAAAAGAAAAAGCAGTTGACTATAAACCTATGGAAGAGAACTGGTATCTAACTAGGGATGTCCCGATACCGATACTAGTATCGGTATCGGGGTCAATACTCGGCATTTGCATGGTATCGGGGACTCGCTTAATGTCCCCGATACCTGCTGCTGCGTGGCACACATCACTCCTCCTCCTCCCCTGCACCCAGCGTAATGCTACGGAGGAAGCAGAGTGACGTGTATGTCACATGCTCCTCCATAGGACACCATGATGCGTTTGGGAGAACGGGACAGCAGAGCAGCAACACCTGAGGACAGCCACAGGTGAGCACTGTCTACAAGAGGAGGGGGCTGCTGTCTATAAGGGGGGGCCTGCTGTCTATAAGGGGGGGCCTGCTGTCTATAAGGGGGGGGGCCTGCTGTCTACAAGGGGGAGGGGGTTGCTGTCTATAAGGGGGGGGGTGCTGTCTACAAGGGGATGGGGCCTTCTGTCTACAAGGGGATGGGGCCTGCTGTCTACAATGGGGGACCCTGCTGTCTACAAGGGGGACAAGAGGGAGCGCTGTCTACAAGGGGAAGGGGCTGCTGTCTACAAAGTGGGGGGGCCTGCTGTCTACAAGGGGGACAAGGGGAGGCACTGTCTACAAGGGGGGTCCCTGTCTACAAGGAGGGGTCCCACTGTCTACAAGGGGGGGGCCTGCTGTCTGTAAGGGGGACAAGAGGGAACACTGTCTACAAGGGGGGGGGGCTGTTGTCTACAAGAGGGGCATGGGCGGCAGTGTCTACAAGGGGGACAAGAGGGGGTCGCTCCGGAGACATCGGTCTCGCCGCCAATACAAATTCCCTGTTCTGTCCAATTGAGAAGAGAGAAATCTTGGCTCATACTACAGCAGCCGCCTCCATTGCACACAACAAGAACCCACATATCAGCACGGTAAGCAGCGTCATAAACTGGGTCACCCTGGGGTCCCTTTTAAATAAAAGTACTCGTACTTGGTATCGGCGAGTACTAGAATTAAAGTATCGGTACTCGTACGAGGTCTTTAAAAATGGTATCGGGACATCCCTATATCTAACCATTATTTGGTGACTACATTATTGAGGAGTGTAATGCCATACATTATGGTGGTTGACTATAAACCTGGAGGTTGACTATAAACCTGTATATAACTGCTCTGTAATACCTTTTACTGAGGAAAGTTGGTATCTGACTATTATTTGGTGACTACATTACTAAGGAGTATACTGCCATATATCATGGTGATCTGGGCCTGGATGAAGAAGACAAGAACAACAAGTTGACTATAAACCTGTTAACAACTGGATGTAACTGCACTGTAATCACTTTTTTACTGAGGAGAACATGTATCTGACCATTATTTGAGGAGTGTACCGCTCGCTATACATGGAGCAGAGTTAGCGTAAATAGACCCCACATGTTGAGCACACGATTAAGGATATTATGTCTCCATTGTAGATAAGGATATTATGTCTCCATTGTAGATATCTGAGCAAAAGCATTTGTCTTGATGAGTTGTGCCCATAATACTTTAAAGGGGTACTCCCGTGGAAAACATTTTTTTTTTAAATTAAAGGGGTAGTCCAGTGGTGAAAAACTTATCCCCTATCCTAAGGATAGGGGATAAGTTTGAGATCGCGGGGGGTCCAACCGCTGGAGCCCCCTGCGATCTCTCTGTACGGGGCCCCGGCTCTCCGCCGAGATAGCGGGTGTCGACCCCCGCACGAGGCGGCGGCCGACACGCCCCCTCAATACATCTCTATGGCAGAGCCGGAGATTGCCGAAGGCAGCGCTTCGGCTCTGCCATAGAGTTGTCGGACGCCGCTTCGTGCGGAGGTCGACACGCCCCCTTCCCGCGGGCTGTCGGGGCTCCGTACAGGAGATCGCTGGGGGCCCCAGGGGTCGGACCCCCCGCGATCTGCAACTTATCCCCTATCCTTAAGATAGGGGATAAGTTGTAAACCACTGAGTCACCACTGGACTACTCCTTTAACTGGTGCCAGCAAGATCTGTAAATTACTTCTATTTAAAAATCTTAATCCTTCCAGTACTTAGCTGTTGTATGCTCCACAAGAAGGTCTTTTCTTTTTGAATTTCTTTTCAGTCTGACCACAGTGCTCTCTGCTGACTGTCCAGAGCAGGAGCAAAACTCCATAGCAAACCTCTCCTGTCTGTACAGTTCTTGACATGGACAGAGGGGTCAGCAGAGAGCACTGTTGCCAGACAGAAAATAAATTTAAAAAGAAAATAATTTTCTGTGGAGCATAGAGCAGCTGATAAGTGCTGGAGGGTTAATTTTTTATTTTTTTTAAATAGAAGTATAACATTCTGGCATCAGTTGATTTGAAGAAAAAAAAAAATAATGTTCCACCGGAGCACCCCTTTAAAGGAAAACTGTCAGCAAATTCACCCCCACTAAGCCCAGTACATTGGGTTATAGTGTTGGTGAACAGGAGTCTGTAACGTGCTTACTTACTAGTAAAGTTTTGCTTAGGGCACGTTTGCATCCTCTTCTGGGGACGCACAGCTCTCATGTCATCAGGACAGAAAGATGTGTAAAACAAAACAGTGCATGCGCTCTGAAGCCAGATCACAGCGCTCAGAGGGGCGGATAACTCCACGTCATTAGGACGTGGAGAAACAAGAAATTAATATGCAACAAGGGGGGCTGGATTCGGGCTCCTGTCTCCGGAACCCAAAGTGAGATTGCCGGCGGGGGATCCACCTGCTGTGCGCAAAACCGGGATGGAGGGCGGACACTTTAGAGGACGGAAACTCCTGTTCACCCACACTATAACCCAATGTACTGGGTTTAGTGCGGGTAAACTTGCTGAAAGTTTCCCTTTAAGACCAAAGCCACATACCTGGCTGTATCAGTGAGCACTATCTGCAATGCAGCTGAAAGCTACAGATGGGTCCGCAGCAGGCAGCTATGAAAATGTGGTGGCCCAGTACAGGAGGTGTTACCTTGAACTCTTGCTGCCCTGTCAGGCAGCCTCCTGCAGTGTCCCATTGCCCCCCCCCCCACCCCGCATCTGTTTATTGTAATTTTAAATAATCCCTATGTTATATATGTAAGAGTGTTATACCTTTAAGACTGTTTACCATGTGATTTGTCATGTGATTGTTACCCAGGAGGTATCAGTGACCAGGTGACCAAGGGGACCCCACCAGAGCCTCTGCACGCTCTCTTATTCTTTGCTTAGGTCCAGTCAAGTCATGCCATTAGTGTGTGTCCTCATAGGAGGCCTCAAGTCTAGTCTGCAGTCACAAACTACAAGCCTGCAAGTAAGCAGTCAAGTCAAAGTCATCTGTCTAGTCAGAGTGGCCTGCACTAAATTGTCCACCGCTACTAAAAGTCCTTAACCCCTTAAGGACCAGGCCATTTTACACCTTAGGACCAGAGCGTTTTTTGCACATCTGACCACTGTCACTTTAAACATTAATAACTCTGGGATGCTTTTAGTTATCAATCTGATTCCGAGACTGTTTTTTCGTGACATATTATACTTTAACATAGTGGTAAAATTTTGTGGTAACTTGCATCCTTTCTTGGTGAAAAATCCCAAAATTTGATGAAAAATTTGAAAATTTAGCATTTTTCTAACTTTGAAGCTCTCTGCTTGTAAGGAAAATGGATATTCAAAATATTTTTTTATTTTATTCACATTTCCAATATGTCTACTTTATGTTTGCATCATAAAATTGACGTGTTTTTACTTTTGGAAGACACCAGAGGGCTTCAAAGTTCAGCAGCAATTTTCCAATTTTTCACAAAAATTTGAACCTCGCTTTTTTTCAGAGACCAGTTCAGGTTTGAAGTGGATTTGAAGGGTCTTCCCATTAGAAATACCCCACAAATGACCCCATTATAAAAACTACACCCCCCAAAGTATTCAAAATGACAATCAGTAAGTGTTTTAACCCTTTAGGTGTTTCACAGGAATAGCAGCAAAGTGAAGGAGAAAATTCACAATCTTTATTTTTTACACTCACATGTTCTTGTAAACCCAATTTTTGAATTTTTACAAGGGGTAAAAGGAGAAAATGTATACTTATATTTGTAGCCCAATTTCTCTCGAGTAAGCACATACCTCATATGTCTATGTAAATTGTTCGACGGGCGCAGTAGAGGGCTCAGAAGCGAAGGAGCGACAAGGGGATTTTGGAGAGTACGTTTTTCAGAAATGGTTTTTGGGGGGCATGTTGCATTTAGGAAGCCCCTATGGTGCCAGAACAGCAAAAATAACCCACATGGCATACCATTTTGGAAACTATACCCCTTGGGGAACGTAACAAGGAATTAAGTGAGCCTTAATACCCCACAGGTGTTTCACGACTTTTGCATATGTAAAAAAAAATATTTTTTTTTCCACTAAAATGTGTGTTTCCCCCCAAATTTCACATTTTTGCAAGGGTTAATAGCAGAAAATACCCCCCAAAATTTGTAACCCCATCTCTTCTGAGTATGGAGGTACCCCATAAGTTGGCATGAAGTGCATTACGGGCGAACTACAATGCTCCGAAGAGAAGGAGTGATATTTGACTTTTTGAGAGCAAATTTTGCTCAGGGGGCATGTCGCATTTAGGAAGCCCCTATGGTGCCAGAACAGCAAAAAAAAAAAACACATGGCATACCATTTTGGAAACTAGACCCCTTGAGGAACGTAACAAGGAATAAAGTGAGCCTTAATACCCCACACGGGTTTCACGACTTTTGCATATGTAAAAAAATATATATATTTTTTTTCACTAAAATATGTGTTTCCCCCAAATTTCACATTTTTGCAAGGGTTAATAGCAGAAAATACCCCCCAAAATTTGTAACCCCATCTCTTCTGAGTATGGAGGTACCCCATAAGTGGACCTGAAGTGCACTACGTGCGAACTACAATGCTCAGAAGAGGAGGAGCACCATTGAGCTTTTGGAAAGAGAATTTGTTTGGAATGGTAGTCAGGGGCCATGTGCATTTACAAAGCCCCCCATGGTGCCAGAACAGTGGACCCCCCCCACATGTGACCCCATTTTGGAAACTACACCCCTCACAGAATTTAATAAGTGGTGCAGTGAGCATTTACACCCCACTGGCGTTTGACAGATCTTTGGGACAGTGGGCTGTGCAAATGGAAAATTACATTTTTCATTTTCACGGATCACTGTTCCGAAAATCTGTCAGACACCTGTGGGGCGTAAATGCTCACTGCACCCCTTATTACATTACATGAGGGGTGTAGTTTCCAAAATGGGGTCACATATGGGGGGGTCCATTGTTCTGGTACAATGGGGGCTTTGTAAACACAAGTGGCCTTCAATTCCGGACAAATTTTCTCTTCAAAATCCCAATGGCGCTCCTTCTCTTCTGAGCATTGTAGTGCACCCATACAGCACTTTACATCCACATATGGGGTATGCTCTTACTCAGAAGAAATTGGGTTACAAATTTTGGGGGGCTTTTTTTTATTTTCCCTTGTGAAAATGAAAAATTTAGGGTGACACCAGCATTTTAGTGAAAAATTTTTTTTTTTTTTCACTTTCCCATCCAACTTTAATGAAAATTTGTGGGGTGTTCAGGCTCACTATACCCCTTGTTACGTTCCGTGAGGGGTGTCGTTTCCAAAATGGGGTCACATGTCTGTATTTATTGTTTTGTGTTTATGTCAGAACCACTGTAAAATCAGCCACCCCTGTGCAAATCACCAATTTAGGCCTCAAATGTACATAGTGCGCTCTCACTCCTGAGCCTTGTTGTGCGTCCGCAGAGCATTTTACGGCCACATATGGGGTATTTCTGTACTCAGGAGAAATTGCGTTACAAATTTTGGTGGTCTTTTTTTCCTTTTACCTCCCGTGAAAATAAAAAGTAAAGGACAACACCAGCATGTTAGTGTAAAAAAAATTTTTTTTTTACACTAACAGGCTGGTGTAGACCCCAACTTTTCTTTTTTATAAGGGGTAAAAGGAAAAAAAGCCCCAAAAATTAGTAACGCAATTTCTCCCGAGTACGGAGATACCACATATGTGGCACTAAACTGTTTCCTTGAAATACGACAGGGCTCCGAAGTGAGAGAGCGCCATGCGCATTTGAGGACTAAATTAGGGATTGCACAGGGGTGGACATAGGGGTATTCTACGCCAGTGATTCCCAAACAGGGTGCCTCCAGCTGTTGCTAAACTCCCAGCATGCCTGGACAGTCAGTGGCTGTCCGGAAATGCTGGGAGTTGTTGTTTTGCAACAGCTGGAGGCTCTGTTTTGGAAACACTGCCGTACAATACGTTTTTTTATTTTTTATTAGGGGGACAGTGTAAGGGGGTGTATATGTTGTGTTTTACTCTTTATTATGTGTAGTGTAGTGTTTTTAGGGTACATTCACACTGGCGGGCGTTTACAGTGAATTTACGGCTAGGAGTTTGCGCTGCGGTGAAAAATTTGCCACAGCCCAAACTTGAAGCAGAAAACTTACTGTAAACCCGCCAGTGTGAATGTACCCTGTACGTTCACATGGGGGGGGCAAACCTCCAGCTGTTTCAAAACTACAACTCCCAGCATGTACTGACAGACCGTGCATGCTGGGAGTTGTACTTTTGCAACAGCTGGAGGTACACTGGTTGGAAAACCTTCAGTTAGGTTCTGTTACCTAACTCAGTATTTTCCAACCAGTGTGCCTCCAGCTGTTGCAAAACTTCAACTCCCAGCATGTACTGATCGCCGAAAGGCATGCTGGGAGATGTAGTTATGCAACAGCTGGAGGGATCGCAACTACAACTCCCAGCATGCAGAGACAGCTGTTTGCTGTTTAGGCTTGCTGGGAGTTGCAGTTTTGCAACATCTGTAGAGCTATAGTTTAGAGACCACTGCATAGTGGTCTCCAAACTGTGGACCTCCAGATGTTGCAAAACTACAACTCCCAGCATGCCCAGACAGCAAACTGCTGTCTGGGCATGCTGGGAGTTGTAGTTTTGCAACATCTGGAGGTGCACAGTATAGAGATCACTTTGCAGTGGTCTCAAACTGTAGACCTCCAGCTGTTGCAAAACTGCAACTCCCAGCAAGCCTAAACAGCTCTCTGGCCATGCTGGGAGTTGTAGTTTTGCAACATCTGGAGGGTTACAGTTTAGAGACCACTATAGTGGTCTCAGACTGTAGCCCTCCAGATGTTGCTAAGTAACTCACCGGCTTCCGTTGGATCCAGGGAGCTGCGTCGCCGTCCTCTTCTTCCGCCGATCGTCGCCCGCTGCCGCCGCTGATCGTCACCGCTGCCGTCGCCGATGGGTAAGTGGATCTTCGGCGCCGGTCCCTGTCGGTTTCCCCGTTCTGCCCCGCCTATTGTGGGAGGGCAGGACGGGGAAACCGAAAGTAAACCCCTCCGCCCCCGATCTGCTATTGGTGGTCGCGTCTAGACCACCAATAGCAGAGATAGGAGGGGTGGCAACCCTGCCACCTCACTCCTATCGCTACAGGGGGATCGTGGGTGTCTAGGACACCCGCGATCCCCCTTCTATTCCGGGTCACCGGGTCACCATAGACCCGTATGACCCGGAATCGGCGCAAATCGCAAGTGTGAATTCACTTGCGATTTGCGCCGATCGCCGGCATGGGGGGGTCTAATGACCCCCCTGGGCATTTGCGCGGGGTGCCTGCTGATAGATATCAGCAGTCACCCCGGCGCGATACCCGCCCGGCGCGCGGCGGGGACCGAAATTCCCACGGGCGTACAGGTACGCCCTTAGTCCTTAAGTACCAGGGAGCAAAGGCGTACCTGTACGCCCTTGGTCCTTAAGGGGTTAAGGTCTCTGAAGTCACTGGTCACCTCCGTGGGCCTGGCTGAACTATATAGATTTTAACCTCAGTAAAGCTACTGTTGTCCGTAACTTGGCATCGGAGTCATTATTGCTCCCGATGCCAGCAGTATACCATCAGGTGGTATTGAGGATAAACCACACCCTGGCGTCACAAATACAAGGGGTTAATGCCATCTGCCCCTAGGGTAATCCCATCTGCCCTTTGTATCACACCCAATACCACAAAAAGAACCTGCACAGGGATAAAGTCCAAGCTAAAGATTTGCACTGGAGCCCTTTAGCCTGTAACTACACCGTATCTTAGAATTATCTTATCTTAGTTCTTCCATCCACCAATGTATCTTAACATTAGCAGACTACAGCGCCTAATGAGCCTCCGCTGCACATTCTCCAGCCAGTTTTAATTAAACTTTCTAGTTTTAGAATTTGCCTTAGAGTATTATTGCATTTAAACAATTAACTGTCTGTAAATTGCACCGTAAGCTTTTTTTTCAACAACTCTCGCTTTTAAGCTTACCATATGCTTTTTAACATTAACAATTCATCTACTGATGAGTCCGTGTGTAGTTTTGCAGATCGCCTTCATCACGGGGGGATAATTGAAGATGGGGAAAACTGTTCAGTGATCAGTTATTAACACGGCTGGATCAGAATAGCACTACTGTTAGTCTGCTTTGATGATGCCACTAAAGGAGCAACTCTTGATGTTGCAAAACTACAACTCCCAGCATGCCCGGACAGCCAACGGCTGTCCGGGCATGCTGGGGGTTGTAGTTTTGCAACAGCTGGAGGTTCATAGTTTGGAGAACACTGTCCTTTTAAGTCAAGGTCCAATTTCTTTAAGAAGCCTGAGATCATGACTGGAGTTTTGAGAAGCAAAAACAGAATCTCCCCAGAAGGGGAAGTTTAAAAAGACAACCACTATATAGATTCAAGGGGTTTTATATTTTTATAATACCCATTTTCATAAATGCTATTAGATATTTCCAAGTTAACGTGTAAAGGCAATATCTGGAAGCCCCATATAGAATGGAGTGCCAGTTGTATATGCACCATAGGCGTGCGCACGGGGTGTGCCGGGTGTGCCCAGGCACACCCTAATCCAGTGGCGTTGCGACCTGGGTGCGGAGGGGTGCAACCTAATGGGGTGACACCAAGACGCTCCGCAGCACCCTCCATCTGTGCCCGACTGTCCTTCACCAGCCCAGTCCTGCACAGCGCTGCCTCCTGCTCTTTTTGTGCCCCGCCCCGCTCCGCTCTGGCTCACCTTCAGTTGGTCCGGGATTTGTATTTCCGCGCGTCACTGCCGTCACATGACCATCAGGACGTCACGCTGTATTCAAGGACGCCGGCCCCAGAGCGTGGCGTGACGTGTCACTTGACGGTACGCGGCTCGCAGGATTACCGCGCTGAGTGAGTGAATGTTATTTCAACCTGCCTACTGGGTCTGGGGGGAGGGGGTTAATCTGGGGCACCGTACTATCTTCCTACAAGGGGGTGGGGAGGGGGTTAATCAGGGGGGTACTACCTTCTAACAGGGTGGGGGGAGGGGGTTAATCAGGGGGGGTACTACCTTCTAACAGGGTGGGGGATAGGATTAATCTGGGGGTTACTGCATTCCTACAGGGGGGGGAGAGGGGGTTAAACTGGGGGGTACTACCATCCTACTAGGGGGGGGGGGTTAATCTGGGGCTACTACCTGCCTGCTGGAGGGTGGGAGTTAATCTGGGGGTTACTACCTGCCTGCTGAGGGGAGAGAGTTAATCTGGGGGTACTACCTGCCTGCTGGGGGGAGGGGGTTAATCTTGGGAACTACCGGCCTACCGGGGGGGGGGGGGAGGGGGTTAATCTGGGACCCCGAGTAGGCAGGTAGTACCCCCAGATTAACCCCCTCCCCCCAGTAGGATGGTATTACCCCCAGATTAACCCCCCTCCCCGTAAGAAGGTAGTACCCTCAAATTAACCCCCTCTTCCTGCCAGTAGGAAGGTAGCACCCCCAGATGCTGGTGGCCTCCATGTCTATTTTGCTTTTGTAGGGAACTGTACTGCACCTAATGTGGGGGAACTATACTGCACCTAATGTGGGGGAACTATACTGCACCTAATGTGGGAACTATACTGCACCTAATGTGGGGGAACTATACTGCACCTAATGTGGGGGAACTATACTGCACCTAATGTGGGGGAACTATACTGCACCTAATGTGGGGGAACTATACTGCACCTAATGTGGGGGAACTATACTGCACCTAATGTGGGGGAACTATACTGCACCTAATGTGGGGGAACTATACTGCCAACCTAATGTGGGGGAACTATACTGCCAACCTAATGTGAGGGAACTATACTGCACCTAATGTGGGGAATTATACTGCACCTAATGTGGGGGAACTATACTGCCAACCTAATGTGGGGGAACTGTACTGCTCCTAATGTGGGGGACTATATTGCACCTAATGTGGGGGAACTGTACTGCACCTAATGTGGGGTAACTATACTGCACCTAATGTGGGGGAACTATACTGTACCTAATGTGGGGAACTATACTGCCAACCTAATGTGGAGAACTATACTGCCAACCTAATGTGGGGAACTATACTGCCAACCTAATGTGGGGAACTATACTGCCAACCGAATGTGGGGGAAATGTACTGCACCTAATGTGGGGGGAACTATACTGCATCTAATGTGGGGGGAAACTATACTGCATCTAATGTGGGGGGAAACTATACTGCACCTAATGTGGGGGGAACTATACTGCACCTAATGTGGGGAACTATACTGCACCTAATGTGGGGAACTATACTGCACCTAATGTGGGGAACTATACTGCACCTAATGTGGGGGAACTATACTGCACCTAATGTGGGGGAACTATACTGCACCTAATGTAGGGGAACTATACTGCACCTAATGTGGGGAACTATACTACACCTAATGTGGGGGAACTGAACTGCACCGAATGTGGGGGAACTGTACTGCAACCTAATGTGGGGGAACTGTACTGCCAACCTAATGTGGGGGAACTGTACTGCCAACCTAATGTGGGGGAACTATACTGCACCTAATGTGGGGGAACTACACTGCACCTAATGTGGCGGGTCTTATACTGCACCTAATGTGGGGGAACTATACTGCACCTAATGTGGCGGACCTTATACTGCACCTAATGTGGGGGAACTATACTGCACCTAATGTGGCGGGCCTTATACTGCACCTAATGTGGGGGAACTATACTGCACCTAATGTGGCGGGCCTTATACTGCACCTAATGTGGGGGAACTATACTGCACCTAATGTGGGGGTGGGACTTATACTGCACCTAATGTGGGGGAACTATACTGCACCTAATGTGGGGGAACAATACTAACTGTGTGTATGTGTGCGTATATATATATATCTATATATATGCACGCGCGTGGTGTGAGTTTGTGCTTTAGGGTGCACACCCTAATGCAAAAGGCTGCGCATGCCTATGATATGCACTGTCTAATCTGTTCATTCTGGAGACATTTTTGCCTCGTTCTCATGATCGGTGAAGGTACCTTGGTCAGACCACCACTGATCAACTGGTTATTCCCTATACTATTTATAATTGATAACTTGTTCAAGATCCTAATTTTTAAGCCCCAGTGGAGAGCGGCTACAAAGAGTGTCTACCTCTTTGGCGGATAGTCCTGTCCTGTATTATGCAGACAGCCTACTGATTTAAATAGGCCCTGTGGCCAACCCAAAATAATTTAGATTTTACTATCATATTATAGTTTAGGGTGTCATGATCACACACTTTTTTTAATGTTTTCTTCCGTTTTCATACACCCCCCGTTCCTGAGACTTAGGGGTTTAGAGTTTGTCTGACAATTCAGGAAATAAGTCAGATGGGCGTGAGCTTAAAGGAGATATCCAGTCCTGAAAAACATATCCCCTATCCTAAGGATAGGGGATAAGTTTCAGATTGCAGGGGTTCCTACTGCTGGGACCCCCTGCAAACTCCCGTATGGGGCCTCAGCTCTCTGCCCAAAGAGCGTGTGTCGACCAACACATGAAGCGGCCTTAATACAGCACTATGGTAGAGACGGAGATTGCCGAAGGCAGTGCTCCAGCTCTGCCATAGAGTTGTATTAAGAGGGCCTGTCAGCCACCGCTTTGTGCAGTGGTTGACACGCCCCTTCCTGCGGGCTGCCGGGCCCCATATGGGATATCGCGGGGCGTCCCAGCAGTCCGACCCCCCGTGGTCTGAAACTTGTCCCCTATCCTTAGGATAGGGGATACATTTTTACAGACTAGAATACTCCTTTAATTTAAATAATAGGAGTGACTGTCATGTGATGGGCCGGATTATACAGTAAATGTTGTACATTGAGGGGTGTGTATGTTTAATGAACCATAGCAGACCAATATATGGAGGGTTAATCCAAATATTCACCAAAAGATCCCCGCAGTGATCCACTAATTCCCTAATTTCCCATATATTAAAAAGATATAGCTTTATTAGTTCACACACTAGATTAAGAAGTCAGGGTGTCTCTCTTTCCCTATGTAGAATTGTCACTGAGTACAATGTAACTCAATTAATGATTTACTGTATGCACCTGCAGTGTGCCATACAGGTAGGAAGGGACACCACTGTGTTTAAAATCAGATAGCAGCCCCCCTCGACATGTTTCACTGCTAATAGCCCCGCTGCCTTTTTACAAAGCCGTGTGAACGGTGAAACATGTTGAGGGGGGCTGCTATCTGATTTTAAACACAGTGGTGTCCCTTCCTACCTGTATGGCACACTGCAGGTGCATACAGTAAATCATTAATTGAGTTACATTGTACTCAGTGACAATTCTACATAGGGAAAGAGAGACACCCTGACTTCTTAACCCCTTAAGGATGCAGGACGTAAATGTACGTCCTGGTGAGGTGGTACTTAACGCACCAGGACGTACATTTACGTCCTAAGCATAACCGCGGGCATCGGAGCGATGCCCGTGTCATGCGCGGCTGATCCCGGCTGCTGATCGCAGCCAGGGACCCGCCGGCAATGGCCGACACCCGCGATCTCGCGGGCGTCCGCCATTAACCCCTCAGGTGCCGGGATCAATACAGATCCCGGCATCTGCGGCAGTTCGCCATTTAAATGAACGATCGGATCGCCCGCAGCGCTGCTGCGGGGATCCGATCATTCATAACGCCGCACGGAGGTCCCCTCTCCTTCCTCCGTGCGGCTCCCGGCGTCTCCTGCTCTGGTTTGTGATCGAGCAGACCAGAGCAGGAGATGACCGATAATACTGATCTGTTCTATGTCCTATACATAGAACAGATCAGTATTAGCAATCATGGTATTGCTATGAATAGTCCCCTATGAGGACTATTCAAGTGTAAAAAAAAAAATTTAAAAAAATGTAAAAGTAAAAGTAAAAATAATGTGAAAAATCCCCTCCCCCAATAAAAAAGTAAAACATCCGTTTTTTCCTATTTTACCCCCAAAAAGCGTAAAAAACATTTTTTATAGACATATTTGGTATCGCCGCGTGCGTAAATGTCTGAACTATTAAAATAAAATGTTAATGATCCCGTACGGTGAACGGCGTGAACGAAAAAAAATTTAAAAAGTCCAAAATTCCTACTTTTTTAATACATTTTATAGAAAAAAAAAATTATAAAAAAATGTATTAAAAGTTTTTTATATGCAAATGTGGTATAAAAAAAAAGTACAGATCATGGCGCAAAAAATTAGCCCCCATACCGCCACTTATACGGAAAAATAGAAAAGTTAGAGGTCATCAAAATAAAGGGATTATAAACGTACTAATTTGGTTAAAAAGTTTGTGATTTTTTTTAAGCGCAACAATAATATAAAAGTATATAATAATGGGTATCATTTTAATCGTATTGACCCTCAGAATAAAGAACACACGTCATTTTTACCATAAATTGTACGCCGTGAAAACAAAACCTTCCAAAATTAGCAAAATTGCGTTTTTCGTTTTAATTTCCCCACAAAAATAGTGTTTTTCGGTTGCGCCATACATTTTATGATATAATGAGTGATGTCATTACAAAGGACAACTGGTCGTGCAAAAAACAAGCCCTCATACTAGTCTGTGGATGAAAATATAAAAGAGTCATGATTTTTAGAAGGCGAGGAGGAAAAAATGAAAACGTAAAAATTAAATTGTCTGAGTCCTTAAGGCCAAAATGGGCTGAGTCCTTAAGGGGTTAATCTAGTGTGTGAACTAATAAAGCTACATCTTTTTAATATATGGGAAATTAGGGAATTAGTGGATCACTGCGGTGATCTTTTGGTGAATGTGTGTATGTTTAATACACCCCCTGATTGTATTATCCTGCCCATAACATGATCTATTATTTAAATTAAGTTCGTTTTTTAATGATATTGCAATCTCATTTTTAGGGGGGTTGGCCACAGGTCCCCTCTTAATAGGTATATGTAATGCGTATCCCCCTGTGGTGGCACTTCAGAAAAATGTAACACTTCTTGCCAGGTTTCCTCATAATTTACAGCTTATTGCTGGGGAACCATTTATTGTTAACCTATTAGCAAGAGCCCTAAGTGAAGATGGTCTACAATGGGGAGCCCCTTTAAAGCTGTTGGGCAAGTGTTTACCAACTTGATACAGGTTCTGATACAGGTGACCTGTTACCTCTGAAGGGAGCCTAGAAAGTGGCCATGACTTGACACTGCAGGGGAAATGTGACATTTCATTGTGGACATATGTACAAACCTTTGACTGAAAGAGAGGGTCCCCAAATAACCCATATGAAAAGTGATTGTTTTGCTTAATACTGTACAGTGTACATGCAGTCCTGAGTAAAACCACAGATAATAAACATATTAAGATATTGCGATAGGTTTCGACAAACAGCAACTTACGTACATAGTAAGTAAAGAAATTAATTATAATTGGGCCTATTTTTTCGCATATAATGGCGCCTTCATCTAAAAAGATAATGGGGGAGATTTATCAAAACCTGTGCAGAGGAAAAGTTGCCCAGTTGCCCATAGCAACCAATCAGATTGCTTCTTTCATTTTTAACAAGGCCTCTTCAAAATGAAAGAAGCGATCTGATTGGTTGCTATGGGCAACTGGGCAACTTTTCCTTTGCACAGGTTATGATAAATCTCCCCCAATAACTATGGGGGAGATTTATCAAAACCTGTGCAGAGGAAGAGTGGTGCAGTTGCCCATAGCAACCAATCAGATTGCTTCTTTCATTTTCCACAGGCCTCTTTAGAGGCCTGTGGAAAATGAAAGAAGCAATCTGATTGGTTGCTATGGGCAACTGCACCACTCATCCTCTGCACAGGTTTTGATAAATCTCCCCCTATATGATTCGATGATATATTGGTCATTTAACTACACCCTGTTCTGTGAGCACTGAAAAAGAAAATGATTTAATAGTGACTCAGAAAGGAAGTGAATATGGCAGAATAATTATACCGCTATTCTCTAAAACTTCTAAAGTACGATTATAAGTTTATTAATTCAAGAAGAGCTTTGCGTAACTCGAAAAAGTAGACCGGAGATCAATTAAGGAGATAAAGGACCGTTTAACATATAAAGAAATAGTATGCAAATTAAAGAACAATATAAAGACCTTGGAGAGCACATTTAACCTCAAGGATTGTATAATTAGTGCACAGTCGCTCGCTCAAACATTGGCAAAATGAAGAATGTACTCCCTATGGAGAATTGTAATTGTTAAAGTAACTTAGATAACAAGATATGAGTTTCTATGGGAGCTTTCACCCCCTACTGTACCTCGTATGAAAAACACAAGCATAGAGTTCTGTGACCATCACATAATATGCACATCCATAGACAGTAGAGCAGGGTGCAGGCAGGATTTATTTAGTTTTTCAAGCTAATAATATAAGCATCAATCAACCAAACCAAAGAATAACAGAAGAAAAATGGTGTACATATAATTGTCACAGTTCAATGGTGCACACGTAAGTGTCACAGTATAGGGAGCAACACGCTATTGTCACAGTTCAATGGTGCACATGTAATTGTCATAGTACAACGGGTGCACACACGATTGTCACAGTACAATGCTTTCCACACGATTGTCACAGTACAATGCTTTCCACACGATTGTCACAGTACAATGCTGCAAACACGATTGTCACGGTATAATGGTGCACATGATTGTCAAAATACAATGCTGCACACACGATTGTCAAAGTACAATGCTGCACACATAGTTGTCACAGTGCAATGCTTTCCACACGATTGTCACAGTACAATGCTGCAAACACGATTGTCACGGTATAATGGTGCACATGATTGTCACGGTATAATGGTGCACATGATTGTCAAAATACAATGCTGCACACACGATTGTCAAAGTACAACGCTGCACACATTGGCCCTCATTTACTTAGAAAATCGGGTTGTAAGTCTATGTTGCTTTCTTACCCGACTGCTTTTTTCCCCTGGTATTTATTATTATGTTGCATCCTGTTTGTCGCACTGGGTTTTGTAGGTTTTGGTTTCCAACTCCTCTGAATTGTCGGGAAAGAATCCACAACAATTCAACAAATTCGGGTTGGAAACCTTTATAAATACGTGGGAAAGCTCAGAAATGTCGGGTTACGCCCCTTTTTCGGGTTTGGGAGAATCTACATCGGGTCCGTCGGGAAAAAATGTTGCATCGTGTCGCAGACTGGCGCACGATGTCTGCGACATGGCGCAGACAAAGATGCGCCAAAAAAACCCGACAAAACAAGTCGGGTTTAGAATAGTAAATGAGGGCCATAGTTGTCACAGTATCATGGTGCACATGATTGTCACAGTACAATGCTGCAAACACGATTGTCACAGTACAATGCTGCACACACGATTGTCAAAGTACAACGCTGCACACATAGTTGTCACAGTATAATGGTGCAAACACGATTGTCACAGTACAATGCTGCAAACACGATTGTCACAGTACAATGCTGCAAACACGATTGTCACGGTATAATGGTGCACATGATTGTCAAAATACAATGCTGCACACATAGTTGTCACAGTATAATGGTGCAAACATGAATGTCACAGTACAATGGTGGGCACATGGTTGTCATTGAATAATGGCGTTTACACAATTGTCACAGTACAATAGTGCACACACGGCTGTCACAGTACAATGCTGTACACACGATTGTTACATTACAATGGTGCACACAGGTCACAGTACTATGGTACACACACAATTATACCAGTACAATGGTGCACACACGATTGTCACAGTACAATGCTGCACACACGATTGTTACAGTACAATGGTGCACACAGAATTGTCACAGTACAATGGTGCACACGATTGTTACAGTGCAATGGTGCACACAGGTCACAGTAAAATGGTGCAGACACGATTGTTACAGTACAATGGTGCACACAGAATTGACCCAGTACAATGGTGCACACAGAATTGACATAATACAATGGTGCACACGATTGTTACAGTACAATGCTGCACACACAATTGTCATAGAACAATGCAGCACCCAGAATTGACCCAGTACAATGGTGCACACAGAATTGACATAATACAATGGTGCACACGATTGTTACAGTACAATGCTGCACACACAATTGTCATAGAACAATGCAGCACCCAGAATTGACCCAGTACAATGGTGCACACAGAATTGACATAGTACAATGGTGCACATGATTGTTACAGTACAATGCTGCATACAGAATTGACCCAGTCCAATGTTGCACACAGGTCACAGTACAATGTTGCACATAGGTCACAGTACAATGGTGCACACATGATTATCACAGTACAATGCTGCACGCACGATTGTCACAGAACAATGCAGCACACAGAATTGTCATAGTACAATGGTGCACACGATTGTTACAGTACAATGCTGCATACAGGATTGACCCAGTACAATGGTGCACACGTAATTTTCACAGTATAATGGTGGCCACACAATTGTCACAGTACAGATACTCGGCAACCCTACTCTGTGTTTTTATGGGGTCTCCCTCTCATCACCTCATGGCTGAGTTGCTGGTGTTCCTAAATGCTTCCACTTTTGTAATTTAATGCAAATGATGGTTGATCTTGGAAAATCTAAGAGGAAATACATTTCACAAAGTGACTTGTTGCAGAAACGTCTCCTATGACAGAACCAGGCTGGAACCAACAGAGGTTTTTAGAACGACCTTTTTTTTTTTTTTACAAACATTTGTAGCGACAGACTGCATTGGTTGGGGCTTAATTGTTTAATTTTAATAACCTGTGTCAATAAAACTGAATAAGAAAATGAATAATCATTTTATAGGTGTGTCCAAGTTAATAGGTGTGTCCAAATACTTTTATTCATATAGTGTATATTATTAGAGAAAATGTGTCACAAAGAAGTCATAAAATGGCCAGAAAGTGTTACACCTCATGTACACATGACAGCTCATTCTGAAAAATGTAGTCTGCCCTTGTCTGGTCTGCCTTTTTGCCCCAGCACTAAACTGACCTTCTATGACATACCACCTACACACTGTAGTGCGATACACCTGATCTTTTTGTATGCTTAACACCTTAAAAACCACGGACGTATATTTATGTCCGTGGCTTGCTCCCGATCTGTGTAGCTGTGCAGCTTCTGAGCGCGCATCGTTTCTGTGGGGTCCCGATTGTTATCAGCAACCGGGACCTGCGGCTAATACCGGACATCGCCGATTGGGCTGATGTCTGGTATTAACCCTTTAGATGCCGCGATCAAAGTTGATTTTGGCGTCTAAAACAGGAGAAATCCATACCGGCTAGCTCAGCGGAGCTGTCCCGAACAGCTGAGAGGACAGCGGGAGGTGCCTTACTTTCTTCCCGGCTGTCCGATCGGCGTTTGATTGCTCCAAGCCTAAAATCCAGGCTTGAGCAATCAAGCGCAGAAAACATTGATCAATGCATTCCTATATCAGTGTATGCAATGTTACAGCCCCTAGAGGGGGATATAGCACTGCAAAAAAAAAAAAAAAGATAAATGTGATTTAACCCATTCCCTAATAAAAATCTGAATATCCCATAAAAAAAAAAAAAAGAGTGTGTAAATAAAAACAAACATATGTGGTATTGCCGCATGCGTAAATGTTCGAACCATCAAAATATATTGTTAATTAAACCGCACAGTCAATGGCGTACGTGCAATGGCGTCACTTTTTATACCATAAAAAAAGTTTATAAAAAGCGATCAAAAAGTCTGATCGAAACAAAAATGGTCCCGATAAAAACTTCAGATCATGGTGCAAAAAAATGAGCCCTCATACCGTCCCGTTTGTGGAAAAATAAAAAAGTTATAGGAAGATGGCAATTTTAAACGTATACATTTTCCTGCATGTAGTTATGATTTTTTCCAGAAGTACGACAAAATCAAACCTATATAACTCCTTTAGGACACATGACGTACCGGTACGTCATGTGTCCGCTCCCGATCTATAACGCGGGGCCACGGCGTGGCCCCGCATCATAGCGGGTCGGGCCCGGCCTCTAACAACGGCCGGAACCCGTGGCTAATAAAGTTGAACGCCGCGTCTAAAGTGAAAGTATGCCGGTTAGCTCTAGGAGCTGTTTGGGATAGCCGCGGTGAAATCGTGGCATCCCGAACAGCTTACAGGACAGCGGGAGGGCCCCTTCCTGCCTCCTCGCTGTCCGATCGCCGAATGACTGCTCAGTGCCTGAGATCCAGGCATGAGCAGTCAAGCGGCAGAATCATCGATCACTGGTTTCCTATGAGAAACCACTGATCAATGTGAAAGATCAGTGTGTGCAGTGTTATAGGTCCCTATGGGAGCTAGAACACTGCAAAAAAAAAGTGAAAAAAAATAAAGATCATTTAACCCCTCCCCTATTAAAAGTTTGAATCACCCCCCTTTTCCCACAAAAAAAAAAACACAGTGTAAAAAAAAATAAACATATATGGTATCACCGCGGGCGGAAATGTCCGAATTATAAAAATATATTGTTAATTAAACCGCACGGTCAATGGCGTACGCGCAAAAAAATTCCAAAGTCCAAAATAGGGAATTTTTGGTCACTTTTTATATCATGAAAAAATATCAATAAGTCCTATCAATGCAAAAATGGTACCGATAAAAACGTCAGATCACGGCGCAAAAAATGAGCCCTCATACCGCCCCATACACGGAAAATAAAAAAAGTTATAGGGGTCAGAAGATGACAATTTTAAACGTATTAATTTAGCTGCATGTAGTTATGATTTTTTCCAGAAGTACGACAAAGTCAAACCTATATAAGTAGGGTATCATTTTAATCGTATGGACCTACAGAATAAAGATAAGGTGTCATTTTTACCAAAAAATGTACTACGTAGAAACGGAAGCCCCCAAAAGTTACAAAACAGCGTTTTTTTTCCAATTATGTCTCACAATGATTTTTTTTCCCGTTTTGCCGTAGATTTTTGGGCAAAATGACTGACGTCATTACAAAGTAGAATTGGTGGCGCAAAAAATAAGCCATCATATGGATTTTTAGGTGCAAAATTGAAAAAGTTATGATTTTTTAAAGGCAAGGAGGAAAAAACGAAAAGGCAAAAACGGAAAAACCCTCGGTCCTTAAGGGGTTAAGTAGGGTATCATTGTAATAGTATGGACCTACAGAATAAAGATAAGGTGTCATTTTTACCAAAAAATGTACTGCGTAGAAACAGAAGCCCCCAAAAGTTGGAAAAAGGGCGTCTTTTCTTAAATTTTGTGGCACAATGATTGTTTTTCCGTTTCACCGTAGATTTTTGGGTAAAATGAATAACGTCATTACAAAGTAGAATTGGTGGCACAAAAAAAAAAGCCATCATATGGATTTTTAGGTGCAAAATTGAAAGGGTTATGATTTTTACAATGTAAGGAGGAAAAAACAAAAGGGCAAAAACTGAAAAACGCTTGGTCCTTAAGGGGTTAAGTATTGTTTAAAAGTCTAAATAAGGAATTTAAAGAAAGAGAACATTTCCTTGTTAAGTTAGACACATTTACCTTTCCAAAGGAAAAAGGATGATCAATCACATTGACAACCCTTAGATTTAAGGTGCAATATAAATGCTAAATATTTGTGATATGAATATGGGATGAAGATGGGGTTGATAGAAGATCCAGAAAGTGAGATGGGTTAAGGATGGAAAAAGGAGGGGTCTCCATGAACACCATAATGTAAAATAAAACACCCTGTGGGTTCACATAATCTGCAGCTGCCAAGAAAGAACTGTCAGAAATTTGCCTGCAAAGATGATTAAAAAATAAGCAGTACAATCTATCTCTGCAACACAGAATATTGAACACTTTCGGCTAAGCACATCTAAGAGAGTTTAAGACGATCTTCATGAAATATCCTTATTGTAGGTTTATACAAGGGAAGCTCTGCTTGAAGTCATTTTACATGTATCGCTAAAGGGGTTGACGTATCAGGAAACCCTTGTCATGTGTCCAGTTAGAAAGTATGGACGTCATAGAGAGAGGTCTACCAGTCCACATTCCTCTCTGTAAGCCTAAAGAAGGGCCAATAACAAGAAGTAGCTCTCTCTGTTATACTTACCAACATTTAAAGCACTCTGCACGCTCCTCAAGCTTTTTGCCTGTTGGTAACAGTGCGAAATCTGACTATTTATTATTTTTGTCACTCTATGTTCACTTTTCACAAGTACTTTTAGGGTGTGGTGCCCTTTTGTTAAGCCCCCCTTAACAAAGGTGTGTGGGACATCAGGTTCCTCACCTCCCTGTCAACCCGAGTCACCGTTAAACAAGAATGCCAAACAGTTGTTATGCTTCTGGGCTAATATTTGGATGCTGGGAGCAATGTTGGTCCTTCCCGAGCTTCTGTGAAGGGGGGACATCAATCCTGGACCCTTACATGTGCCTTTTGGCCTGGAGGGGGATGGTTTGCAGGGGGCCCTGTTCTTTTAGTAGAAAGGCTTGTGATAAACCACATTCTTGTGCACTTTTTTTGTGTAACACATTTGCACTTTTTATGCACCTGGGTGGTAGAACAATGTCTTTGCCCTTTTTAAAAAAAAACAAAAAAAGACAGAGACAAATACAAGCCACCAGCAGACGAAAAGTAAAAGACTAAGTTTTGACTACACCATCCAAACAGAATTGAGATCTCAGGCAACCGTAAAGGGGTATTCCGGGATCCGGGAAATTGATGAAGCCCCAACAAACTGAGAATGAATGGTGGGAGTGTGACTGCAGGATCGTATATTTGCAGTCTGTTACCATTGAATCACACTGTTCTAAACACAGGATAATTGTTTAATATTTATAGAATATTTGTACAGTTGTTTTATCTTTTATTTTACATTAAGCAGTAAAAATAGATACAAATCTACACCCATAGATCTCTCCTAAAGAACTGTGTCACTGTCCTGTAGGTCCGGCCAAATTTGCTTGCATTTTATCCTTAGTAACACGGATAAAAGCAAAGCAAAGGGAAAGCTGTTTGTTTTCATCTCCAAACACTTACTACAAATGAGATGTCCACAGGGAAGGCTCGGGCACTAAGTAAGATGGATTCTAGAGGAGAAAAAGTTGTTTCTCAAATATAATTATTCCCTGGAGAGGAGCGGACTGAATTACTCTTACTGTGTTCTTTATACTCCTGACAAAAAACTTTCATTTAAATTTGGTTTTGCAAATCTGTGGTCGCTGTTACCCCCAGCAGAGAGACTGCAAAAAAAAAAACATACATACTTTTGCCATATTGCAAGTGAATACCTACCTATAGGGGCTCAGAAGGGAAGATCATTTCTGTCATTCACAAAGGCTCCGACTCTCAGCTCCCAACGGTGTGTCAATGAAACCAATCATTGTATTCAATAGTGGTGTATCATGGGAGCCCTGTCATTGATTTCATGTAGACAGAATTTCTTGAAGCAAAACTGAAGGGGTCCTGCAGATTTATAGACCATTGCAGGTTCTTCATTTCAGTGATCAATGGTTGACAGACCTCATGGAGTTGCATCAATGTTATCTCAATAGGATTTCTGGATGGAATTTCACCATAGGAAAATATCTCTCAGCCTCCTAAGTCTCATTTTTGTCCAGTCCTGTGTAATCCATACCACAATAGGAGTAGAAACAAGCAAAAGGTTCTATGAACATGTGCAAAAGTGCTAAAAATAAAGAGGATCCTAAACGGGTCAGAGCACAAAGGCAGTGTGAACCTAGCCTTGGAGGTCTGAATACTTATCTCAATGCAATATTTCAGTTTTTCCTGTTAAAAAAAATAGCAAAAATTTCTAACATTCTATTTTCACTTTGTCATTATTGAGTGCAGAATCATGGGGGTTATTCAGTCTTTTCTCAGCGGCATGTGGCCTCTCTAAAGATTTTGTCCTCTGTTGTTATAATTGTAACTTGTTCAATGTTTCGAAATAATAATAGAAACAGATTTGTTAAAAAAGAATCATGGGGGAAAATATATATATTATTAGTATTTTTTGTTTTAAGCACAACATAATAAAATTTGGAAAAAGGGTCTGGAGACTTTCTGAATGCATTGTATATGACCTCACATTCACAATAGGTGGTTTTGACTTGCAGTACAATAAATGCATGCTTATGCTCCAGAAGAATCGGCGCAATTTGGTCCTGGGGAAGAATGCAGCTATAATTGAACACAACGATAACTGGGGACCAGAGCATTGGGGAAAAGACCCATGGTATATGCAGTTTCATTTGGTGCTTTTCGGGGCCAACAGCACCTGTGCCATTTATGATGGTAGCCACATTATAAATGGAGCCTAGTTGGGGGCCCAATTGAAGATTGGAGTGATGGCATATCAATTTACTCCTCTGTTTGCCAATGCCATTGCTCCCTGAATCACAAACCACCTTCACTATGTGCATTTTACTGAGTAAGGGCTGGTTACGGCTAAGAGGCATTGATCCAATGATTCTGACCATTTCAAGACTGTATCAGAGCCAAGATAAATATGTATAAGAAGAAGAAAGTGTGTGTGGAAATGTTCATGGTTTAATAAAACACAAGCCTGAAACAAAGCAAAAGAGATAGAAGGAGCTCAGTATGAAGCAGGGAAAAGGCGTCCACTGGAAAGCATGAATGAAGACCGCCATGTCAATACCGTATGACCTGCTTATAAGTGGGAAAAGACTAAAGACAGAAGATAGCAGATAGAAATATTATATTTCACAGAAGTCAGAAAATGGTATAATGAGCTGACATGAAGGAACAGTATCTGGTAACATACAGAGTTTTTAATCTTTCGATGTAGATCTCGGTCCTCAGTGTGAAATATGATTTAGGTACAGTGTACAGCATTACAGACTCAAAGAAAAGCAAAAGCAAATAAAAAGAAGGTTGTGATAATGATTTCCTGGAAGTGAAAAGCGGCTACAGTACTATTTATTAATCCGGTTACCGCTGACTTGTAGGTGAACATCCTAAAATCTTCATACCTTCACTCATGGAGATTGTTACATAAAACACTTTGATATGTGACCTGCTGAAATAAGTTCGAGCTGGGAGGAGGTGTTCTATTTAGAATACTTAAGGGGAAAACAAAGGGTATGTTTAATCTGGAATTAATACGTAAACCGTGTTGACTTCCATGTAAAAAAACACTCAAAATAAAAAACATTCCTCCAACCCATTATTTGAGGTCCCACTTCTTTCAGCACAGTTTTGTTCGGAATCTCTACTTTAAATCAATGGAAGGTGCTAAATGCGGCTCAGAGATGGCTGTGGTGCAGTTCTGGACACATTTCCCCCTGAGAGTGGGGAATAAATCACTAAAACAGAATATTTGGACTTTTCTTTTTCTTTTGTTATAGCACCTTTGGTTCCATATGATAGGGGGTAAAAATATATAGATAACACAAACATAGGTACAATGGAGTGAAACATAGTAAACAACAGACTGATGTAGAGGAGGGGAGCTCTCTGTCTGCGAGGACTTACAATCTTGCACCATTTTTTTGGACAAACTAAATCCTGCAAAATAAGCGGAATCTGCAACAGAGCTCCTACGCAATTGTGAACCTAGACTAAAATGGAGGAGTGCTGTGTATTATGGAGCAGCAGTTGGAGGACTATGATGTTACCTTAACTACCTCTTCAGTGCAGTCTGTGTCGTCAGTGTGGAATGGCTGCTGCAGGCTGGCTGTGTGTGTAAGGGTATGTGCACACTGTGTAATTATCGCGGAAATCCGTGAGTGGAATTACGCACAGTGAACATTACCATCAGACTTAATACTTAATTCTGCCGCTGAAATTGTTCTGCGCAAAGAAAGAACATGTTCATTCTTTGTGCGGAGGTCTGCAAGCACTGCATAGCCGTCAATGGTAATGGCACAGGGCTGCGCAGTCCTACCTTTGGCAGCGGCCGCCAGATGGAATCTCTGCTCGTGGAATTCTGCGAGAGGACATTCCGCAGTGTAAACATACCCTAAGACTGAGATTAACCCTATTACAAGCAGTCATGTTCTAGTCAACCAGAGTAACTTTTTACAAGAAACGATATCCTAGTTTGGTAGATTAACCCTTTATTAGCAGCTGTGATCTCATCTAGCAAATGTACCACTAACAATATGAGCCCCCCACCCCGCACAGCTGGTACTGACCAGAGAAAAATCCTCAGATTATGATCTATTTACAAGTTAAAGTACAACAGTCATGAGGTTTGGGGCATACAACCTAACCACAGTGTGTGTATGGTGTGTAAAATATGTCTCCAGTCTGACTTTTATCCCTCTTATTATGGCTTTTATTAGCTCAAAAAACACTTTTATATGCTGCCACTGACAGTCAGATAGGTGTGGCAAGGGGTTGGCTATGCCCTGCGGCCGCCACACCTATCCCCTGTACACCAGCACTGGGACCGCTATGTGATTGACACACAGGTTCCAGCGCATGTGCCCCTTTCCTTTCATATGTGAGTGCCGACCGACATTTCTCCCTCTACAGAGGGAGCACTCACTTCAACTGTCTGACGCCTCTGTGAGCACGGACAGTGCCCGTCCTTCTCCTCTTACTTCTCCCTGTGCGGGAGAGCACTGGGCGCTTCGGCATTCCCTAGAGGCAGAGAGCTCTCACTCTCTGCCTCCAGTATTGCCCGGGTTTTGTCTCTGCAGGTTTTATCTCTAATTTTCAGATGTCCCTGAGATGGTGAGTGATACCTCCCATGCACTGCACACACAAAAGGGTGGATTTTACTCACCTATATCTTTACAGCACACCCCAGGACGACATAGAGCAGTATATATCAAGGAAAACTCTTCTCAGCTTCAAGCTGTATCTTTTTGTATTTTCTGCGTTTGTTTCTCTGCAGCTTTCTTCTCCTTATTTCCCACCCCTCTCCTGAAAGTGAGCTAATGCATCTTAAAGGAAAACTGTCAGCAAGTTCATCCACACTAAACCCAATACACTGGGTTATAGTGTGGGTGAACAGGAGTTCATACAGGAGTCACTTACTTCTTTTGGTCCATCAGTCGCCGAGTTATTCCCCTGTAAAGTTCCTTTCTTCAGTGTATGATTAGCGCTTTCTTCAACTCCTAGTGGAGCCACAAATCCCTTGTGTGCAGCACTCTGTTTGCAGAGCGCATGCGCATGATTCTGTGTGTACATCGATACTGAAGCCTCACTACTCCCGACTTCCGGGTGTAGTGAGGGACTGGCGCATGCGCAGTGGCACTGCGCAGATCGAGGGCAGTACGCAGAGCTCTCAAGTCATCAGGAAGTGGGAGCTGGGTAAAATCTTTATGTGCATGCGCTCTGCAAACAGAATGCTGCGCTCAGGGGATATGTGGCTCCACATCACTAGGACGTAGAGTTAAAGATAATGAATATTCAAACAATGGGGGCGGGCATAGAAACTTCAGTGCGGGAGGCCGAAGCAGATAAGGCTAATCATACACTAAAGAAAGGAACTTTACAGTGGCATAACTCGGCTGATGATGGAACAAAAATGGAAGTGACCCCTGTATGAACTCCTGTTCACCCACACTATAACCCAGTGTATTGGGGTTAGTGTGGGTGAACAGGCTGACAGTTTTACCTTTAAGACTTTTAGTCATTTTTCAGAGTGAATGAGGAGTTTAGGAGGGAGAAGCAAAGAAGCCTTGTAAGTGGAGTAGGAGACATTTTTCTCTAATAAGATATCTTACAAAATTTGCTGATATTATTGATTGTTTTCAAAGTTTGTTGAAAGGTTAGTGGCGATTGAAGGAACATCTGTCTCTTTGTTTTCTGGATTGGAGAGGGTTCAATAGGTCAGTATTCCATAGATCATGTCATGGAACATCTGCAAATGTTATGACATATCTGAGCAGAAATTAGGTATCGCAAAGGGTATACAGTACAGTATATAGCACTTGTTGGCAATACCCCCTGTTGGAGTCTTAAGAGATGCCCACCTTGGTATACCAAATTGCATTACCCCACAGTTCAAGCAGACACCCTGCACAGTAGTATACATACTGTATAGTTCACATAAATGATTGCTATGAGAACAGGCACATCTATTACCTGATGTTGATCACTAGTTCAGTACATACAGTTGGGGATACAACAATGCAATATGAACATGGTCATTCTGGATGTTGTGCCCATGGTGCTATGTGGTGGTCTACTCATTGTTCCAGGCTTCCACACTGGCAAATGAAGAAAACTAGTTTATGCATTTTAAAGCTTAATACACACTAGCAATATAAAGATGTATTTTTGCTTCTGTATAACATCTGGCTTGAGCAATAACAATCAGTTTAGGCCATCAGCACTGTAGTCAAGCTGGGCCGAGATGCAAAAATGCATCTTTAAAAGTTTAATTTGCATTGGGTCCCAGTCCTAAGACCTGTTGTGACCGTGAGTTAGAGCCAGGGGTACTTTGGTGGAAAACCTTTTTTCTTAAATCAACTGATGCCAGAAAGTTAAACAGATTTGTAAATTACTTCTATTAAAAAATCTTAATCTTTCCAGTACATATTAGCGGCTGTATACTACAGAGGAAATTCTTTTCTTTTGGAATTTCCTTTCTGTCATGACCACAGTGCTCTCTGCTGACACCTCTGTCCATTTTAGGAACTGTCCAGAGTAGTATATGTTTTCTTTGCGGATTTTCTCCTGCTCTGGACAGTTCCTGACATGGACAGAGGTGTCAACAGAGAGCACTCTGGTTGTGACAGAAAATAAATCCAAAAAGAAAAGAATTTCCTCTGCAGTATACAGTAGCTAATAAATACTGGAAGGATTAAGATTTTTTTTATAGAAGAAATTTACAAATCTGTTTAACTTTCTGGCATCAATTGACTTAAAAAAGAAAAAAGTTTTCTTTAAGTGCACAGCAGCACATGCCTCACTTCCCGGCTGTCACTCAAACCTGACCCTTTTACTGCATGAGTCCATGGAGTGAAAAGGTCAGATGGAGTGGTCTGCCAGGGAGTGAAGAGAGCTGCTATGCACTTAATAGGGTTACAACTCGCGATCACAGCAGGTCCCAGGACGATGACATCTGAACTTGTGGCATGTCTGAATAACATGTTGTTAATCTATTTTTGGATAGTTGGATGTCCAGTGGCCTAACAATGAGTGTGTGGCCCCTGCATTCTACAAAAGTGTGTGTGTGTGTGTGTGTGTGTGTGCCTGATACTGTAACTTAGCCGAAACAAGTAAATGGGGGTGAGGGACCACTTTTGTTCTGCTGACCACCAAGTCCCTTGGGCCAGGCCTCCACTGCTGCATGTCTATTCTAAGAACAGATTATCAATTTTAAATCATGGAAAATCTTCTCAAAATAAAGCCACAAAAACATGTTTCTTGTGGATGTTGAGCATAAAGCATTTCTACATTTCTTATATGTTAGTCTATTTAGCAAATCTGATCTAAATACAATAAAAAGAGACGTGCCCATGTTCTGCGCTGCAACCTGTCCATTTATTAGTTAAATTATTTCCCCTCATTACAGCAGACTATGCGCCACGTACTGCACACGACCGGCGGCGTCTGAACTGTCACTTCATTTCCTATAATTAACAGTATTATCTGATAATCTGTGAAAATGATCCAGTGTGTTTAATACCAACAATAATCCAAGCTTAGGAAACACATCTGTCCCTTATAAAATAATTCAAGATGATTAATCCTGATTAAACAAATCCTGTTACTCTACAGACTGAACAAATTCACTGGTTCTGGGGACGTTATTAAGTCAGTATAATAATAGATGAAGGAACTTATAACTCACATCTTATGGATGTTTCTTCTACGACCATGTCCTCCAACCTGTGGCTCTCCAGCTGCTGCAAAACTACAACTCCTATGTCAGGGTATGATGGGAGCTGTAGTGTTGCAACAGCTGGATAGTCACAGGTTGGGAAACAGTCCTTAGGAATAACATACAGTACACTAAGTATTAGTAGTCACCAATACAATGCAAAGTTCATTGGGGTAACACTGTATCGAGCCAAAATCATTTGGGACAAATCACTCAAAACAGCAGCTGCAATTTTAGAGATCAGAAAAGAGTCAGGTCAAAGTGAAGGACCTGGACCGCTACTAACAATAATCAGAGTGCAGGACGCTGGCACCCACCTTATATTGGCTAATGAGTGCTGCAATTGCCTTGGAATTTATAAATAGATAGATGATAGATAGACAGATAGATAGAAAGACTTCTTTCACACTATAAAAAATCATCCGTTACAAACGTCCGTTAGAAAAGCCATGTTAAACGTCTGTTAAACAATCCCATTAACGTCTATGGTATTTTTTATTATCCGTTAGGAACCGTTATAGCTCATCATGAATAACGGCCGTTGGTTGTGACGGAAGAAATAACGGCACATGCACTAATTTTTCTTCCTTCACAAGAAACGGGTGAATTAACGGACGTTATTTTTAACATTGAAGTCTATGGCAAATGGATGAGCCTTTATGTCATCCATTTGCACCTGGTTTATAATATCCGTTCTTACTTCTGAGCATGCTCAGAAGAGGTGACATCAGCAGACTCCTGCAGTGCTGAGGGACTACTACTACTCCCATCATGGAACAGAATTGTTTCCATGATGGGAGTAGTAATTCCCTGGCTGCAGGAGTCTACATTAGTGTTTGTACTACTACCCCCATCATGGAACAGAGTCTGTTCCATGATGGGGGTTGTAGTACAGCTGAGGGATTGATTGCACCGGGTCTCACTTCTGAGACCCGATGCGATCAGAAGTTATTAAGCAGGGGAGCGGGTGGCATGCTGCGCTCCCCTGCAATATATCGTGTGTTTTAACTTTCATTTTTAAGTCCCCTGCGGGGAGCCCTGATTGGCCGGTACCAAGGAGCCATTCAGGGCTCTCAGCTGGGTTTTTAAAATGAACATTGTGAGTGGCAGCGGGAGCCATATGTATATTAAAAGCGCTGTGGGGGGGGGGCAAGATATATATGGTGCTGCAGGGGGAGCAGACATATAGCCTATATATCTAGCCCCGCCAGCGCATTTATAATATGCCCCCCCACAGCACATTCATAAAGATATGACCCCCGCCAGCGCATTTTATATATACACCCCGCAGCGCATTAATAAACAAATGACCCCTGAAGGCGCATATATATATATATATATATATATATATATATATATATATAAATATATATCCCCGCCGACGCATTTGTCATATGTCACCGCAGCGCTATGAATATGATAAATGAATAAAGTATTTCTATTAGGAGCGCATAATGCCAGCAGCCAGCGGCCCGATGCTGATAGAAATATTTTTCATACATAGCGCTGTGGTGGCATTATGTATATACAGTGGGGATCAAAAGTTTGGGCACCCCAGGTAAAAATTTGTATTAATGTGCATAAAGAAGCCAAGGAAAGATGGAAAAATCCCCAAAAGGCATCAAATTACAGATTAGACATTCTTATAATATCTCAACAAAAGTTAGATTTTATTTCCATCATTTACACTTTCAAAATAACAGAAAACAAAAATATGGCGTCTGCAAAAGTTTGGGCACCCTGCAGAGTTAATATCTTGTACTGCCCCCTTTGGCAAGTATCATAGCTTGTAAACACTTTTTGTGTTTGTGAGATTGTGAAGGCCATGGCAAAACCTTCAGTTTACGCCTCTTGATGTAATCCCCCTGGATTTCGAGGTGTGTTTAGGATCATTATCCATTTGTAGAAGCCATCCTCTCTTTAACTTCAGCTTTTTCACAGATGGCATCAAGTTAGCATCCAAAATTTGCTGAAATGTTATTGAATCCATTTTACCTTCTACTTGTGAGATGTTCCCTGTGCCACTGGCTGAAATACAACCCTAAAGCATGATTGATCCACCTCCATGCTTAACAGCTGGACAGAGGTTATTTTCATTAAATTCGGTTCCCCTTCTTCTCCAAACGCACCTTTGCTCATCTCGGACAAAAAGTTCAATTTTAACCTCATCGGTCCACAGAACTTGTTTCCAATATGCACTAGGCTTGTCTATATATTCATTTGCAAAGTTCAAATGCTGATTTTTGTGGTGAGGATGTAGAAGAGGTTTTCTTCTGATGACTCTTCCATGAAGACCATATTTGTACAAGTATCTCTTTATAGTGGAATAGTGTACCACAACTCCAGCTCCTGCGAGCTGTTCTGTCTGATATTGTTCTCGGTCTTCCAGATCTTGCTTTAACTTCCACTGTTCCTGATGACTGCCATTTTTTAATTACATTCCGAACAGAGGATATTGTTGCTGATTGTTGGGGCAAGGTCAGATGAGTCTGGGCATTTAAAACCTTTGAGATTGACATCACCTGGTCTTCCCAGATGATGATTGAGAACAATCCATGACACTGGCAGGTCTCAGCTTTGCAAAGGGGGCAGTGCATGCTATAAATTCTGCAGGGTGCCCAAACTTTTGCAGACAAAATTTTTTAGTTTTCTGTTATTTTGAAAGTGTAAATGATGGAAATAAAATCTTTGACAGCATTTTTTTTTTTTGATATATTATAAGAATGTCTAATCTGTAATTTGATGCCTTTTGGAGATTTTTCCATCTTTCCTTGGCTTCTTTATGCACATTAATACAAATTTTTACCTGGGGTGCCCAAACTTTTGATCCCCACTGTAGAAGAGCTGTGGGGGGCAGATAATGCTATATATCTGCTCCCCCCCAGCGCATCTATATACATATACCCCTGCAGCGTTATGGATGAAAAGTATACCTATTAGCAGTGCATAGTGCCAGCAGCCGTACATATAGCATTATCTGCCCCCCACAGTGCATCTATATACATATGCGTATAAAAGAGGTGTATATATGGATATATATACTGATTGCGTATTTTCTGAAATCTGGGCTTATATAGTTAGTTAAATACTAAATAGTTGTAAATAAATTGATTTATGTGTTGGTGGTATAAGGTGAAAGAAAGAAAAGGATGTGATATATATATATATATATATATATATATATATACACAGGTATATCACCTGAGTATATGTGTATGTAGAAAATGTGTATAAATATTAAGTAGAAATTACAATAAGTGATTGGGTAGTGTATGGGTGGTAAATAAGTGATTTAGGAGAATTCAATATATTTAAATATTTATTTATAATATAGTGACTATCTACCCCTGCAGGGCCCTTGCATAGGGTAGAATAGTACAATTGATAGTAAAATAGTTTAAAATGTATAACTTTTAATTAAAAATAATTAAAAAAATAATAATAATAAAGCCTATAAAACTTATACACATATATATATATATATATATATATATATATATATATATATATACATACATACAGGTGTGTATATATATATATATGGAAACCAGCTATTGTTCGCTTTCCAGGATAAAAGGCAATAGTATTGGATAACCTTGCAGTATTATAGTTTGTATCCGGTTTGTGAAGATAGTTTAGTGTTCAATTGTTAGTATTACAATGGTTGTGGTAAAACGTGGATACCGGTATCCTTAAAAAAAATTTTTTTATAGCATATATTCCTATGGACGAAGGTGGTATATTGCAATTATGTATCCATATGATGGTGCACAGCACCACTTACCGATCCTCCTAGCGGTAATCCTAGGCACACAGTCAGGCTGGCGCGGCTTGCATCCGGCTCTAGGTTGGTAGATGCCTGTCTGGAGGAGCAAAGTAGCTACGTGGGATCCCGTGATGCCGGAATGGAACGGCTGGCGTCCGGCCGATGGAAACTGTCCGGGCTGAGCGGGTGTCCACGGAAGCGCTGGTAAAATAGAGGATCAGCAGTGGATGCTGGCAATGGAAACTGGCAGTGTCCTCGTGTGCTGATGCGCACGTATTGCAGTGGGCCCCAGTCCATAGGGTCTCCAGCGGTTGCAAATCGTAAAGTGCGTTCCTGGCTTTTGATCAAGGTGTCTGTATCAGACTGCTGGTATAAGGTGGGTGGGCTAGACGTGTTTCGAGACACGCTTCGGTCTCTTTTTCAATAGCTATATGAATAGCGGCTGCAGCGCTATGTATGAAAAGTATTTCTATCTGCAGCATCGGGCGGCCGGCTGCTGGCACTATGCGCTCCTGATAAAAATACTTTTCATTCATAGCGATGCGATGACAAATGGGCCGACGGGGGTATATATATATATATATATATATATATATATATATATATATATATAGAAATGCGCTGGGGGGAGGTCATATGTTTATTAATGCGCTGCAGGGGGTATATAAAAATGCGCTGGCGAGGCTAGATATATAGGCTATATGTCTGCACCCCCTGCAGCGCTTTTAATATACATATGGCCCCCGCTGCCACTCACAATGTTCATTTTAAAAACCCCGCCGGAGAGCCCTGAATGGCTCCTTAGTACCAGCCATTCAGGGCTCCCGCGGGGGATTTAAAAACAAAAGTTAAAACACATGATACATTGCAGGGGAACGCAGCATGCCGCCCACTCCCCTGCTTAATAACTTCTGATCGCATCAGGTCTCAGGAGTGAGACCCGGTGTGATCAATCCCTCAGCCCCTGTACTACAACCCCCATCATGGAACATACTCTGTTCCATGATGGGGGTAGTAGTACAAACACTAATGTAGCCTCCCCAGCTGTCTGCAGACTCCCGCAGCCAGGGAATTACTACTCCCATCATGGAAACAAGTCTGTTCCATGATGGGAGTAGTAGTAGTCCCGGCTGTGGGAGACTGTAGGCAGAGGTGTTAAAACGGCCATACATGAGGGATGTTATGACTGGTCTTAACGGATGAATAGTTATTCAGTTATTCGTTTTTACACAGAAAACGGACATTTATTAACGGATGAATGAACATACTGTGAAAGGAGCCATAAATAGATATGAGAGAGAAAGAGAGAGAGAGATATATGAGATAGATATGATATAGATAGATAGATATGAGATAGATAGATATATAGATAGATAGAGGATAGATAGATATGGGAGAGAGATATGAGATAGATAGTTATGAGATAGATAGATGATAGATAGATCGATAGATAGATATGTGTGAGAGAGATATTGGATAGATAGATAGATAGATAGATATGAGATAGATATAAGATAGATAGATAGATAGATAAACAAATATAATGTAGATAGATAGATAGATAGATAAATAGATAGATCATCTATCAGGTTCCACTGATGCCATAGTAAACACATTTTACTGTACATTCAATTTTAACAACAAACTGTTCCTTAAAAAATGGAAATAAATGTACAACATGATTATTGGTAATAGTTTTAGCTGCCATTTTTTTTTTTTATAAAAACAAACAAACAAAAAAAAACACAATACAGAAGAAAAAAGAATTTCTGCAAGTATGGCTTCTTACCTATCCATTTATTGTGTAGGCACTGACCCTGAACCAGGAGACCATTTACAAAGGGAATGATAGAAAATGTTCTGCCCTGAGAACTTTCTTCTACATGTAACCTCTGCTTGACAACATCTCTAGCACAAATCAATGCTTAAAAAGGAAATCCTGCAGTGCCCTCTGCTGGTAAAAATCTAAAACTGCACACGGAAAAGCTCTATGTAATGAATTTGTGGGGTGAGAGCATATGTTCACATAAGAAATGCTGTAGATTTGACAACGCCAAAAATCCACAACAAATCCTCAGAAAAATCCACAGTGGCAAACCTGCACTAAATCATGTGGATTCTGGTGGCAATATCGTGGAATGGGGAATTAAATGTGTTTTAAAAATAAATAAAAAATTACATCATTCTTATAAAAGTTGCAAGTTTGTGTGCAAACCCTATTTTGCGCTAAAATGTTGTATATTTTAAATGCAAATAAGAAGTGAGTACGTCCATGAGGGTGTTTAAAAACAGTCTGGGTGGTTCTCATAGGTGCAAGTTACCACTGGATAACTAGGTAGGAGGTACGTAGTGAATACAAGGCGAAACATTAACCCTCACCATGCCGGGATACATACATGCACGTTAAGACATAGTTACGTAACTCCTAGCAACTAGTGAATTTAAAAACAACCATTATAGCAAAACAGAATGCAAGCCATGCAGACACTTATTAAATGAACATACTCATCTCATTGTGGTCATTGAGACCCAAAGGTCCCGTAGCGTTTGTCCGCAATATCCAGTGGGACGCTTTTATTAGTAACGTTCTGTGTCTGTCATTAATTTCTGGGGACTGTTCCACTCTCTCTAATGCCGTGAACTTTAAGGCCCAAGGATTGCTATTATGGAAAGTCCTCATGTGGGCAATAAAACGCTGAGAGCCTTTTCCAGTCTGTATGGACCTGATATGTTCCCTCACTCTGTGGTAGAGTGGGCGTATGGTCTTTCCTACATAGAAATGACCACAATCACATTTGAGGCAGTACACCACATAATTTGATGTGCATGAGATAAACTGCTTGACTTCGATATTGACACCTCCTAAATTAATAACTTTAGCCCGAGAATTATATATACAATACAGGCAGCATCCACAAGGGAACTTTCCCGTGGGTCTGCTGGCTGTTATCCAATCCTTTACCTTAGTATTATTTTTAGACTGTTGTTTTTTAATATATCCTACAATAGTGATTTTTTTTGTACGTAACAATAGGATATTTAGTAACAATATCTGATCAATCGGTATCGCCCTGTAACATGTACCAATTGTTAGTAATAGCCTGCTTGATTTTATTATTCAAAGATGTATTTCTAAAAGAAAAAAAGCATCTATCAGAATTGGTAGTGGTTTTGGTTTTATTTTTTAGCAGCTTGGATCGGGGGATCTTTTCAATGCGTTTTTGAGCGGCACTTATAGTGGCCGAAGGATATGCTCTGGCCGCAAATCTGGCACTGACTTCTTCAATTTGTTTTTGACACATATCGGGGTCATTGTTAATTCGTTTAATCCTAACCATTTGGCTATATGGTATGCTCTGTTTTAATTTTGCGGGGTGAGAAGATGTATAATGGAGCAGAGTGTTTTTAGATGTGGATTTCCTAAATGCTGAGGTGACAATTTTGTTATTGATGTTGTCAATATGTACATCTAAGAAATCTAATGAACTCCCACCAAATTGATATGTGAACCACATGTTTGCCACATTGAAGGAATTAAGGTAAGAAATAAAAGATTCAAATTGGTCAGTAGTACCGCTCCACACAACAAACAGGTCGTCCACGTATCTTAGTAACAATTTAATGTGTCGGACATAGGGATTGGAGGATGAAAAAATATAATTTCTCTCCACAATTGCAAAAAAGATATTCGCATAGGCGCAAGAGATGGGAGTACCCCTCGCTGTGCCTCCCACTTGTTTAAACCATTGTTATTTAAACCTAAAAACATTGTTGGTGAGGACTAGATGGGTGGATTCCACGATGAACTGTTTAAAGGTACTTGTCCCCTCTGTCCTCTGTAGAAACTCGTCGAGAGCCCGTATCCCCGCATCATGTGGGATGCGAATATACAAGCTCTCGATGTCCACAGAGCACAAGGAGAATCCCTCCTGCCATTCAAAGCCATCAAGGGCCTTAATCAAATCCCCTGTATCTCGTAGATAGGTGGGGATGGAAGAGAGAAGCGGGGACACCAATCAATCCAAGTAGCTGGAAAGGAATTGCATAGGGGCCCCGATCCCGGCCACTATAGGGCGGCCGGGCGGGGGGTAAACCCCTTTGTGCACTTTGGGTACGATGTCCCACTTAGCCTTACTAGGAGAAGTAGGCATCAATTTTTCTGCACACCTTTCACTAATGACTCCTAAATTGGTGTATTTCCTCAAATGGGCTCTTAATTTCTCCATAACTTTTGGGGTGGGATCGTGAGTAAGCCTTTCATAAACTTTATCATCATTCAATAGCTTATACTCCTCACCATCATAATCAACAGTTTTCCAAACAACGATAGATCCACCCTTGTCAGCTTTAGACACGGTGATGTCTTTCCTACCCCGCCAGCCAGTTCAGTGCCATTTTCTCTTTAGCTGGTAAATTGCACTCAGGGGTCGGGTAAATTAGAGCCTTCATGTCCCTGCATACCGCTTTATGGAATAAATCTATGGCACTGCCTGGCTGTGTGGGGGGATTAAATTTGGAGGGATTACCACCATTAAACGGAATAGAATTGATGTCACCCATAGCAACCTGGTCATATACATCACCAATAAAACCTGCAGGTTCTTCATCTAGAAGAGAAGTTAAGACATTAATATTAGCAACATCCTCAGAGGACATATCCCTGACCGGGGCGAACCCCAAGGGTCCTAGTTTACATTAGCTTTCACCCTCTTTGCTAATAGTGGTAGATACATTTTTATTATTTTTCATAATTGCAAAGTGCTTTTTAATGTTCAACTTTCTGATGGATCTGAACAAATCCTCCTCAAACTGTGTATAATCAATTCGTTCATGTATCCCGAAGTTCAGGCCTCTATTTAGGGCTCTGACACAGTCGGGGGGTAATTCCTCCCCTGTAAGATTAACTACTAAATCCTCTGTTGGGATTGGTGCCAGGTCACAGTTTTGCGTTTTTTTGGATTGGCATCGAATGCCGTTCCTCCTGCCACCCCTCCTTGTCCTCTTCCTAAAGGGGCAACACGACCAGGTGCTTGAGATGTTACTTGTGAGGGGGGTCCTCGGCTGCTAGCATTATTTGATTAAGGCTCTTGATGGCTTTGAATGGCAGGAGGGATTCTCCTTGTGCTCTGTGGACATCGAGAGCTTGTATATTCGCATCCCACATGATGCAGGGAAACGGGCTCTCGACGAGTTTCTACAGAGGACAGAGGGGACAAGTACCTTTAAACAGTTCATCGTGGAATCCACCCATCTAGTCCTCACCAACAATGTTTTTAGGTTTAAATAACAATGGTTTAAACAAGTGGGAGGCACAGCGAGGGGTACGCCCGTCTCTTACGCCTATGCGAATATCTTTTTAGCCATTGTGGAGAGAAATTGTATTTTCTCATCCTCCAATCCCTATGTCAGACACATTAAATTGTTACTAAGATACGTGGACGACCTGTTTGTCGTGTGGAGCGGTACTTCTGACCAATTTGAATCTTTTATTTCTTACCTTAATTCCTTCAATGCGGCAAACATGTGGTTCACATATCAATTTGGTGGGAGTTCATTAGATTTCTTAGATGTACATATGGACATCATTAATAATAAAATTGTCACCTCAGCATTTAGGAAATCCACCTCTAAAAACGCTCTGCTCCATTAAACATCTTCTCACCCCGCAAAATTAAAACAGAGCATACCATATAGCCAAATGGTTAGGATTAAAAGAATTAACAATGACCCCGATATGTGCCAAAAACAAAGTCAGTGCCAGATTTGCGGCCAGAGCATATCCTTCGGCCACTATAAGTGCCGCTCAAAAACGCATTGAAAAGATCCCCCGATCCAAGCTGCTAAAAAATAAAACCACTACCAATTCTGATAGATGCTTTTTTTCTTTTAGAAATACATCTTTGAATAATAAAATCAAGCAGGCTATTACTAACAACTGGTACATGTTACAGGGCGATACCGATTGATCAGATATTGTTACTAAATATCCTATTGTTACATACAAAAAAATATCACTATTGCAGGATATATTAAAAAACAACAGTCTAAAAATAATGCTAAGGTAAAGGATTGGATAACAGCCAGCAGACCCACGGGAAATTTCCCTTGTGGATGCTGCCCGTACTGTATATATAATTCTCGGGCTAAAGTTATTAATTTAGGAGGTGTCAATATCAAAGTCAAGCAGTTTATCTCATGCACATCAAATTATGTGGTGTACTGCCTCAAATGTGATTGTGGTCATTTCTATGTAGGAAAGACCATACGCCCACTCTACCACAGAGTGAGGGAACATATCAGGTCCATACAGACTGGAAAAGGCTCTCAGCGTTTTATTGCCCACATGAGGACTTTCCATAATAGCAATCCTAGGGCCTTAAAGTTCACGGCATTAGAGAGAGTGGAACAGTCCCCAGAATTTAATGACAGACACAGAACGTTACTAATAAGAGTCCCGCTGGATATTGCGGACAAACGCTACGGGACCTTTGGGTCTCAATGACCACAATGAGATGAGTGTTCATTTAATAAGTGTCTGCATGGCTTGCATTCCGTTTTGCTATAATGGTTGTCTTTAAATTCACTAGTTGCTAGGAGTTACGTAACTATGTCTTAACGTGTATGTATGTATCCCGGCATGGTGAGGGTTAATGTTTCGCCTTGTATTCACTACGTACCTCCTACCTAGTTATCCAGTGGTAACTTGCACCTATGAGAACCACCCAGACTGTTTTTAAACACCCCCATGGACGTACTCATGTAGGGCCATATGAAGTGCTGAAGCGCGATACGGTCGTAGCCCACGAACTGTCCGGCATCTTGCTCCCCCAGCATATGGTGTCCCCAAGTCTTCAATAAAGAAGTTTCTGATCATCTGCAACTAAAGGTCTGTGCTCCGTTTTTTCTTCACTTATCATTTGCATTTGGATTACTATTGGACTGCTCTGCAGGTGTCAGCACAACCGCACATAGTTGTTTGTATGGGGATAGCCCGACTGAGGATAGCCGGATCTGTTGCCGCAGACCAGTGCATTCCGTCCTATCAGCGCGATACCGAGGGAGGGTGCCCGGCCACGCTTCTTTTGTGTGAACTGTTGTATATTTTAACTATAATACCTTTCTGATAACATTGTCGAGTCTTAGTAGACAGATGAGGTCTACCAAAGCCAAGAGGGTTTACTATATAATATGTACAGTGGTCCCTCAAGATACAATATTAATTGGTTCTGGGACGACCATTGTATGTTGAAACCATTGTATGTTGAGACCAGAACTCTATAGAAACCTCATAATTGGTTCTAAAGCCTGAAAATGTCATCCAAAAATAGGAAAATGTGAGAATTAAAGAAAAATAAGTAGATAACTAATTATATATATATATATATATATATATATATATATATATATATATATATAATTAATTGTCTATGTCAGTATTTTCCAAGCAGGGAGCCTCCAACTGTTGCAAAACTAAACTCCCAGCATGCCCGGAGAGAACAGAAGCTTCTTCGGGGTCCTGTACAGTACACACAATGTCCTAAAAAAGTAACATGGAGTCTCCCTCACCTGGTGTCCAAAGGAGCATGTAACCCTGGCACAGGTAAAGTGTACAGAACATGTAATACCTCCCTGTACTGTAGGGGGTGCTACCAGACACCAGTCAGTGCATACGCTTCAGTATGTTTTTACCAGTAAATTGCCCATTCTGGTTGGTCAGTTCTCTCGGCCATTGACAAGTTTCACAGATCTGGACTGTCTTTGTCCAGATTGTCATTGTATGTTGAGTCTGGTTTCAACTTACAATGGTCCAGAAAAGACCATTGTATGTTGAAACTATTGTATGTTGAGGCCATTGTAAGTTGAGGGATCACTGTACTATAAACTTCATGCTAGAAACTGCTGTAAATTATAGTAGAAATCTATGCCAGCTCATGTGGCACATGGAATGCCAAAAATGCCCCATATATATTAAGACAGTGTTTTCCAAACAGTGTGTCTCCAGCTGTTGCGAAAACTACAACTCCCAGCATGCTGGGGGTTGTATTTCTGCAACAGCTGAAGACACACTGTTTGAAAAACACTGAGGAAGATATATCAAAACCTGTGGAGAGGCAAAGTTGCCCAGTTGCCCCTAGCAACCAATCAGATTGCTTCTTTCATTTTTCAGAGGCCTTGTTAAGAATATGGAGTAAGGTGATTGGTTGCTATGGGCAACTGGGCCTCTGTCCAGGTTTTGATAAATCTTCCCCACTATATTAAGAGGAGTGCGCCTCTCGTTACTCCAACAAATCATTTTATTAGGACCAATGTATGTAATGTTGGTCTTCATAAAATCCCCCTAATTTAGATGTTGCTGCAAAACAGCAGATTTATTGCAGACTGTACCTTTCCCAATAAAAGTTAGCATGGAAATCCATAATAAATCTTCAACTGTAATATGCAGTAATATGAAAACTTCAATAATAAAAAAATAATAATTATATATATATATATATATATATATATATATATATATATATATGTATACACACACACACAGAGTGAATAGGAAAAGAACACGATATCCGCACTCAAAGCAGGGAAAGCGACCAAAAGCTCCTACATGGAGATGCCGTCGAACCGGGGGGTTACAGGTGCTTAGAGTTCAGAAGGCGATCACCGGTAATTTCGCACACTTAGCGCTTCATCCGGCCTCAGGATGAAGCGCTAAGTGTGCGAAATTACCGGTGATCGCCTTCTGAACGCTAAGCACCTGTAACCTCCCGGATCCACGGCATCTCCATGTAGGAGCTTTTGGTCGCTTTCCCTGCGGTGAGTGCGGATATCGTGTTCTTTTCCTATTCACTCCGTATATTGATACTGCTATCCTCTGTTTATCCTAGCACCTTCGATGCACCAGTTACTTAGATTGGCTTCCATGTAAGCTACACCTCCATTCCACGGTTCCTACACAGTTATAGCACCCGTCTAATAGTAGCCACCTCTATGCTTCTGGGTACACCCGATAGATAGATATAAATATATATATATATATATATATATATATATATATATATATATATATATAATATGCAAAAAAAGAACAAATTGCAGCACTCCATAGATGGTGCCAGCACCCCATACCTGATCAAAATCTATCCAGCATGAGAAAAGCAATGGAAATGGTCCTATGGTAGGACAGAAAAGTTGCTGTGATATGAGCCAATGAATCCACTATTTTTTCACCAAATTTGGAGGGCTGCACCATCAGTTTTCTCATATATATATATATATATATATATATACATATATATATATACACATATATATATATATATATATATATATATATATATATATATATATATGTTGTGTGTAACTACATATATTAGCTACATTTAGGACAGTAGTGGGTGATGCGAGTGATGATGTCAGAGCAGTCTGGTCATCATGACATTGTATAAGGAGCGGCTGCCTGGAAAGTTCTTTGAAGGTTCTACTGTATGTAGAGGAGGAGTAAGGAAGCAATTTCCTAGAGATTTTCTAGAGTTTACCTAGATATTTACAAACTATTAAGAAAATGGCGCAGATTTCCGGCCAGCCCATTGAGATTCCATCATCATCCAGTGAGGCCGACACCATTCAATGCATTCGAAGGGTAAGGAGCTGTCCCCTGGCGTTCAAACGCGGAAGATTCCCCATGAAGGTGTCTAGACCGCCGAGAATAAAGTGCATAACAGGGGATATTCCATCAGCCCCGAGGAGCAGGAGGAGAAGAAGGAGGAGAAGATGGATTAAATCTTCAGTTGTCTTGGATACAGAGGCTATAAGATTTAAGAAAAAAGTCATAAAGTCCAAGCGAGCCTTCATGCAGTACAGATATGCAAGAAGGGTCTCCAGAGAACCAACGCTGGACCCCATCACTGAAGAGAGAGAGAGTGTAATAGCCTGGATCAGACGATGGCTGAGACACATCACAAACAGAGAAGTGTCCATCACAGCGAGTAACATTACAAACAGAAGAGCAGAGCCATGTCCATCCAGATTTTTCGCCATTTTTTTATGCCGGTCTAAAAGAAATGACTAGAAAAAGGCTGCGGCAGATAGTGATGGAGACATTACACGACTGGCATTACATTTCAGAACTGTATTGTTCTATATAATAAAATAGTCTGAGTAAGCAATTTTTGGTCTTTTCTTTTTGTTTTTGTTTTTTTAATGGCGTTCACCATGGAAGATAAATAACATTACTATTTTATAGTACAAGTCATTAATAACATGGCAATACCTATTATGCGACGGCCAGAACAGGTTAGGGGACCTTTGGCCACCATGTTGGATGATCGAATCCCCGCAGCAGTACCACCGGTGATCTGATCATCCATTCAAATGTCCCCATTGCTGCAGATGCCACAATCTGTATTGATCACGGCATCTGAGGGGTTAATGTAGGACAACAGCGCAATTACTGGTCCCTGACTGCTGACCGGGTTGCTCGAGTCATGTGTAGGACCTAAATGTACATCCTGGTGCACTAAGTACCAGGGCATCAGGACGTACATTTATGTCCAATGTCGTCAATGGGTTATAACTGCGTCAGAACCCTGGCATTTCTATGGTTGTCGGGGCCACAAACCACTACCCGTCTTTTATGAGGGAAATGCAAACTAGAATGCTGTTAACAGCGCCCAAAGCGCAAAAGATAACAGAATACACAGCAGACTTCTGAGACTGCCTAGTTATTTAGGCCCTGCGTTTGGTGATGTATTTATTTATTTTTTTATTTTTTATCATCAGAAAAAGTCTGTTGTGAGATCCGCGTCCTACCCTTGGATATGTATATATTAATATTAACTTTAATATATATTAACTTTCAGTAAATGTTTTATTTGGGGAGGTGGTACCCTGGTAGCTGTGGGGGTTAAATGCTGTCTAGTAAATAGGCAGCATCCGGCATTGGCAAACTTTTTCCATTAATCATAAAATCAGGAAAACAAACAATAAATTAATTAATTAATAAATGCCGTCCTCAGATCGGAAGTTTTTTTCACACAACTCCCAACCAGATATTCCTGCTAAGCTTGTTATTCTGCCCGGGGCACAGGACCGCTCAGCCATTATTACTTCCAGCACAGAAATATCACTAAAGGTCTCCAGAACGTCACCTGCATAGGCAATATGTTGCGTAAACCACAGAGAAATGTCCTTTTTTACTTTAATAACATCATCATGGGGAAGATTTGTTATGATTACGGAAACCTATAGGAACACTCAGAGCCTCTAAATTCTATACTCTGTAGAAGTGTTTCCCAACCAGGGTGGATTCAACTCTTGCAAAACTACAACTCCCAGCATGTCCGGACAGCCGAAGGCTGTCCGGATATGCTGGGAGTTGTAGTTTTGCAACAGCTGAGGGCACACTGGTTGGGAAACACTCTATATACAGTATAGAATTTAGAAGCTCTGAGTGTTCCCCAACCTGAGACTCTTCAGCTGTTGCAAAACTACAATTCCCATCATGCCCGGACAGCTGACGACTCATTCACACCACTGTATTTTGAATCCATATTATTTCCATTTTTATTCTTAAAAAAAAAAAACTGTATTAATAAAGTTAAATGGTTTTATTCCCATTTATGTTTGTCTGTACGCAATTCTACAGTATGTACTTACGCGGCCCCATACAATTGATGACGGGGGGTCCCAGAGGTTGGATTCTCAGCAATCAGACACTTACTAGAGTACCCCTTTAAAGGGGTACTCAAATGGAAAAGCTTTTTTTTTTAAATCAACTTGTGCCAGAAAGTTCAACAGATTAGTAAATTACTTCTATTAAAAAACCTTAAAGGGGTTATCCAGGAAAAAACTTTTTAAGTTAAACAGATTAGCAAATTACTTCTATTAAAAAATCTTAATCCTTTCAGTACTTATGAGCTTCTGAAGTTAAAGGGGTAGTCCAGTGGTGAAAAACTTATCCCCTATCCTAAGGATAGGGGATAAGTTTGAGATCGCGGGGGGTCCGACCGCTGGGGCCCCCTGCGATCTCTCTGTACGGGGCCCCGGCTCTCGGCCCAGATAGCGGGTGTCGACCCCCGCACTAAGCGGCGGCCGACACGCCCCCTCAATACATCTCAATGGCAGAGACGGAGATTGCCGAAGGCAGCGCTTCGGCTCTGCCATAGAGTTGTATTGAGGGGGCGTGTCGGCCGCCGCCTCATGCGGAGGTCGACACGCCCCCTTCCCGCGGGCTGTCGGGGCTCCGTACAGGAGATCGCAGGGGGCCCCAGCGGTCGGAACCCCCGCGATCTGCAACTTATCCCCTATCCTTAGGATAGGGGATAAGTTGCTCACCACTGAGTCACCACTGGACTACTCCTTTAAGGTTGTTCGTTTCTGTCTTAATCCTCTCTGATGACACGTGTCTCGGGAACCGCCCAGTTTAGAAGAGGTTTGCTATGGGGATTTGCTTCTAAACTGGTCGGTTCTCGAGACAGGTGTCATCAGAGAGGATTTAGACAGAAAAGAACAACCTTAACTTCAGAAGCTCATAAGTACTGAAAGGATTAATATTTTTTTTAATAGAAGTAATTTACAAATCTGTCTAACTTTCTGGAGCAAGTTGATATATAAAAAAAAGTTTTTTTCCTGGAATACCCCTTTAATCCTTCCAGTACTTTTTGGATTTCTTCTCTATCGTGACCACAGTGCTCTCTGCTGACCTCTGCTGTCCATTTTAGGAACTGTCCAGAGCAGCATATGTTTGCTATGGGGATTTTCTCCTGCTCTGGACAGTTCCTAAAATGGATAGCAGAGGTCAGCAGAGAGCACTGTAGTCGTGACAGAAGAGAAATCCAAAAAAAAGAAAAGCCTTTCCTCTGTAGTATACAGCCCCTAAAAAGCACTGGATAATTTTTTTTTTTTTAGAAGTAATTTACAAATCTGTTTAACTTTCTGGCACCAGTTGATTTAAAAAATATTTTTTTTTCCACGGGAGTACCCCTTTAAGGCTATGTTGATAACGGAAAGGCTATGTTGACACAGGCGTGAAGTCAGAATCAAAATACGGAGCAAACTAAGTATGAAAAAAAACTTGTTGACATTACTGCATTTGTTTTTCCTATGTGTGCAGGGACGGACACTTTTCCATAGGTTTTATTAGGTAACATTAGGAGTAAAAAAAATACAGCAGTTTTTTATACTTAGTTTACTGCAATATTTTGTTTTTCATTTTACACTGTGTGAACATACAGCCTTAAAGAAGCCATTAAAAAGGAAAAAAAATTAATAACAGCTGTGAAAATGAATCTAAATAATGCGTGTTTTGACGGAAAATGATGTGTTCTGTTATAGTCTAAGGGAAAAAAAGGTTAGAGCACGCAAAAAAAATAAAAATAAAAAATAAAAACCGGGGCAATCCGGGCAGCTGTTAAAATAATAAGCATGTCCATTATCTGTGTCCATTAGTGAGAAATAGCAGGTGGAATAGCAGAATATGTCTGTAAAATGGAAAAAAATATATATATCTTAAAATGTGAAATAACCAGCCAAACTCAATTTCTGCAACTGGTTTTAAACCTTTTATGGCTATACAAATTGACAAAAATACAGTGTTTGAACATAGTCTCATAGTGACAACATGCAGTTTCCCTGTACACTGTATTTTTTGGGGGGGGAACTTGCAGTGTAGACTTTTTTGGGGGGATTCAGCTTGCAGTGTATACTGTTTTTTGGGGGTGAGCTTGCAGTGTATACTGTTTTTTGGGGGTGAGCTTGCAGTGTATACTGTTTTTTGGGGTTGAGCTTGTAGTGTATACTGTTTTTTGAGGGGTGAACTTGCAGTGTATACTGTTTTTTAAGGGGTGAGCTTGCAGTGTATATTGTTTTTTGAGGGGTGAGCTTGCAGTGTATACTGTTTTTTCTGGGTGAACTTGCAGTGTATACTGTTTTTTGGTAGGTGAGCTAGCGATATACTCGGTTTTTGGGGGTGAGTTTGCAGTGTACACTGTTTTGGGGTTGAGCTAGCAGTTTATTGTGTATTTTTGGGTGAGCTTGCAGTGTTTACTGTTTTTGGAGTGAGCTTTGCAGTGTACACTGTTTTTTCTAGAAGTATACACTTTTTTGGAGTATATGCATGCTTGCAGTATATACTGTTTTTTGAGGGTTAGCTTGCAGTGTTCACTTTTTTTTCTTTGGGAGGGGGGGTGAGCTTGCAGTGCACACAGTTTTTTACAGGTGAGCTTGCTGCTTACACTGTTTTTTCAGGGTGGGCTTGCAGTGTACGCTGTTTGGGTGGAGGTGATCTTGAAGTATACACTGTTTTTTAGGGGTAGTGCTTGCAGTATACACTGTTTTGGGGGGTGATCTTGCAGTGTACACTGTTTTGGGGGTTGATCTTGCAGTGTACCCAGTTTTTAGGGTCAGTGCTTGCAGTGTACACTGTTTTGGGGGGTGTTCTTGCAGTGTACACTGTTTTTAGGGGTAGAGCTTGCAGTGTACACTGTTTTGGGGGCTGATCTTGCAGTGTACACTGTTTTGGGGGGTTGATCTTGCGGTGTACACTGTTTTTAGGCGTAGAGCTTGCAGTGTACACTGTTTTGGGGTTGTTCTTGCACTGAACACTGTTTTGGGGGGGGGGGTGATCTTGCAGTGTACACTGTTTTGGGTATTGATCTTGCAGTGTACACAGTTTTTAGGGATAGAGCTTGCAGTGTACACTGTTTTTGGGGGTGATCTTGCAGTGTACATTATTTTTGGGGGGTTATCTTGCAGTGTACACTGTTTTGGAGGTTGATCTTGCGGTGTACACTGTTTTGGGGGTTGATCTTGCAGTGTACCCGGTTTTGGGGGGTGATCTTGCAGTGTACACTGTTTTGGGGGTTGATCTTGCAGTGTACCCAGTTTTTTAGGGTCAGTATATACACTGTTTTGGGGGGGGGGGGGGTTCTTGCAGTGTACACTGTTTTTAGGGGTAGAGCTTGCAGTGTACACTGTTTTGGGGGCTGATCTTGCAGTATACACTGTTTTGGGGGCTGGTCTTGCAGTGTACACTGTTTTGGGGGTTGATCTTGCGGTGTACACTGTTTTTAGGCGTAGAGCTTGAAGTACACTGTTTTGGGTGTTGATCTTGCAGTGTACACAGTTTTTAGGGGTAGAGCTTGCAGTGTACACTGTTTTTGGGGGTGATCTTGCAGTGTACATTGTTTTTGGGGGGTGATCTTGAAGTGTACACTGTTTTGGAGGTTGATCTTGCAGTGTACACTGTTTTGGGGGTTGATCTTGCAGTGTACCCGGTTTTGGGGGGTGATCTTGCAGTGTACATATTTTTGGGGGTTGATCTTGCAGTGTACACTGTTTTTGGGGTGTGATCTTGCAGTGTATACTGTTTTTGGGGGTGATCTTGCAGTGTACACTGTTTTTGGGGGTGATCTTGCAGTGTACACTGTTTTGGGGGGGGGGTGATCTTGCAGTGTACACTGTTTTGGGGGGGGGTGATCTTGCAGTGTACACTGTTTTGGGGGGGTGATCTTGCAGTGTACACTGTTTTGGGGGTTGATGTTGCAGTGTACACAATTTTGGGAGGTGATCTTGCAGTGTACACTGTTTTGGGGGGTTGATCTTGCAGTGTACACTGTTTTTGGGGGTGATCTTGCAGTGTACACTGTTTTTGGGGGTGATCTTGCAGTGTACACTGTTTTGGGGGGGGGGGGGTGATCTTGCAGTGTACACTGTTTTGGGGGGGGGGTGATCTTGCAGTGTACACTGTTTTGGGGGGGTGATCTTGCAGTGTACACTGTTTTGGGGGGGGTGATCTTGCAGTGTACACTGTTTTGGGGGTTGATATTGCAGTGTACACAATTTTGGGAGGTGATCTTGCAGTGTACACTGTTTTTAGGGGTAGAGCTTGCAGTGAACTTTGTTTTGGGGGGTGATTTTGCAGTGTACACTGTTTTGGGGGTTGATCTTGCATATTACACTTTTTTGCTACTTTATATCAGCATTAATGAAAACTGAAATATTTAATAATTTGTGCTGACATCACACAACATAGAAAAAAACTATTTTGGCTACAAAGGACGACCTGTATGCTGCTTCCTTTTAAAGCATCTCTGCACACAGAATCCCAACACATTAGAGAACAGAAGTCTCGCTGTATGAAACTTATTTTCTATATCACAGGGCACAAGTTACATTAATAAACTGGTATTTACGGAGAATATTTCAGGAACCCGATGAATGCCGCAAGTCAACAAAATACCTGAGTGATTAACCCCACGCAGCAGTGTGACTATTCCCCGTGGACCCATCTACACTGTGTAACCATTATCTGAAATACCTTCGCTGTAACCGAGGAAAATATCAACATATCGTAGTAAAGTTTCCACTCTTGAGATAAGTTCCTCTCACACGGTACGGGATCAATGAGTTCACACAATGTGACATTCTATCAGAGTGAGCCAACACCGTCTACATATAGAGGCTTGTGGCGCAGGATACAAACACTTAATGTTATTTTCTTGAAGAGAAATAATAACAAAATATATGGCCCTGTATGCATATCGAGAATGTAGTACAGAAACAAACACAGAGATATAGCTGAGCCGAAAATATCAGTTTTCACCCTATAGCAACTAGTAAGACGGTGTTTCCCAGCCAGGGTGCCTCCAGCTGTTGCAAAACTACAACTCCCAGCATGCCCAGTCGGCCGATGGCTGAGAGTTGTAGTTTTGCAACAGCTGGAGGCACCCTGGCTGGGAAACACTATGATAAATCTATGATAGAATACTGTACTGTAAGTCTAACATTTTATTTATGCAGTGGTTAGAGAGGTTTTCTGAAACAGAATTTTTCTTTGTCCAGGACATAGACATAAGGCTGCAGGGGCTTTTTGGCCGAAATAGTTGTAAAAATTTTTTCCGAAATCTACACCAACTTATAGTTGGCATATAACCTTATTGACAAAAATAGGTGCAAGAATTGTTAAAATCGAATGAAACTTTATATGTATGAATGTAATGATAATATATGGAGGTAATACAATACAATATTAGAACATTATATGTTTATCAGTGTAATTGAAAGGAGGCTCTAGTACCCTGATGGGCGTATCTGGCCTGGATACAAGAAGAGATACAGTTGGGCATGGAGGCATAGAGGTTCCGTATGGCATCCTAGGACATATTTGACCACAGATGTTGCAGTTGGGTCTGTAGATTCTACACACTAGTAAATTGTAGTAACTGGTGGTCCAATAAATGCAACAAATCTGGTCAGCGGGCAGTCAAGAAAGGTGCACAATCTGGTGAGACATTCTTGGGAAACCATTGCTGTGTGTAGATAAGCATTAGCCTGGAGAATAATGCCATCTGGAAGTCATAAGAGACAACACATGGCTTCAGGATGTCCTGAAGCTGAGCTGTTAGTGTCCCTCATATCACTACTAGGGGTGACCGATAAGCAATGGCCCCTAGATCATCACACCAGCAGAGGGCAGTGTGTCACTCCACAGCAAAGAATTAAAGTGCTCACCACAAGGCCTCCATATTCAAACCTGACCATTTTCAGATCATAAGAAGACCCTGGATTAGTCACTAAAAGATACTCTTCCAGTATAAAGCAGTCCAGTTTCTTTAATCAAGATGGTGGTTTTGATGGTGGTTAGCTGTCAATGATTAGGACATGCCATGGGCGCCATGACACCAGCGTTATCACTGATGTTTATTTTCCTTCCTGTCTTGTGCATGTAATAATACGCTTTAGTGTCAAACACTTACAGGGTGGCCATCTATAGGTGGCAGTAAAGAGGCAGTTTCCTCCCTTCTGGAGGACCGCTATTTTGCATACTGTTTCCCATGATGCACTGCCCTCAAAACTCCTTACCAGCTGGATCTCCACAAGGAGAATCAATACTTTCCAAGAGCAAATGAACTGACCCAAAAATTCCTGACAGTTAAAAACTACAAATAAAAAATAAAAAATGATCTGAACAAATTAAAATGCTTTTTTATTCGTCTGGCTTAAAGGGGTACTCCGCCCCTAGACATCTTATCCCCTATTCAAAGGATAGGGGATAAGATGTCTGATTGCAAAGGTCCCGCAGCTGGGACCCCCATGACCTCTGTGCAGCACCCGGAATTCGTTTAGAATGCAGAGTGCGGGCAGTGGGGGTAGGGACGTCACACCCTTCGTGATATCATGCCACACCCCCTCAATGTAAGTCTATGGGAGGGGGAGTGGTGGCCACCACACCCCCTCCCATAGACTTGCATTGTGGGGGTGATGCATGATGTCTCGAGGGGCGTTCCAAATGCTGGGGCAGCGGATTACCCCTTTAAGCAATCCTTTCTACTCCTATTTAACAAGGAGTACAGTGCATTGCCCAATGTTTTCTTTTTTTTTTTTAAAGTAAAGTTTTATTAAAGTTTCGTAATAAAACGGATATACGTATATCATGTACAAATAACAGTGGGAATAGTAAAATAAAATACAATACAATACACCCCCAATGTATCATAAAGGGGAGCAATGAAGATAAAGGCAACTCTCTGGTGTTGGTGATGATACCAAGGTGGAGCGGGTACACTTTCAGTTGAATGCAGGGATACTTGAAGGATGTGGGGTTGGTACAAAGTCCACACCACCTTACATCGTTATCAGTAGGGGGGAAATAGAAACAGAGGTCACATGTAGCATTGAGCAATGATGTGAAAGGGTGTTAAAAGTGTAGCATCCGTGTTTGGGGGGAAGGCGAGAAATATGCCCAATGTTTTCATCAGACTTATATGGTAATGTATAATGGACCTTCCTTAACTGTTCAGGCTATATATTATTGCAAAATCTTGTAAACAGTTTATCCCCAAAAAAATGATCTGGTAGTAAAACTAGGATATACAGTAAGACATTTCCTTTATAAAAATGCACATAATATTATAAGATAATGGTTTCAGGAGACAGGTCCAAGACCCAGACATCAATAAAATCAACACCTATTGTTTTGTGGCAGAAGATGCAGGAATAAGACGTTTTACTGTAAGCTGAACATTAGCCTCTTCATGTGAATAAATAGCAGCATTGTTCCGGATACGGAGTTCAGGCCCTTATAGACACAAAATGAAAGGAATTTACATAGTGGATGGCACTTGGATAAGTCACTCTAGTGACAATGACGATAATGAGCTCTGAAAGAAGACACGTGGCTCTGGGCAATAGTAAGCTTTAGCCTAAATCACACACAGGACGGCAAACCAGTTCATTTTTTCCAGCGGCCAAGAAGAAACGGATATTAAGCTTGTGAAAATAATATCCGAGTATGATATCAGTCTGTCAGAATGCTTCCTTGGGTATATTCCTGATCCATGTTACCAGTTAATTAATATTTAATCAAAGTTCAGTAAAAAAAAAAACACTTGTTGGTGCGCAAAAAACATCTACGTTATGAAGAAGATATCATGCAAATGGTTTAACGTATACCTGATATATAAAAAGAAAATGCTTAAAGGAAAACTGTCATATGTTTTGTCCTGCACTATCCACGGGTACCTGTGGATAGTGCGGGAGACGCTGAACATTTTGAGTCCTACCTTGCCCGGATCCGCTGCGCCATTCGCCTGTTATAGCTGTTTTTTTGTATATTCAAATTAGCCTTCAACTGGCACTGTGACCTAACCATCGCCCGGCCCGCAGCACCTCTGGCTAATGAATATTTATACGCTGTCTTACACTCTCTGTCTCATCTCGGCCGAGTCCTGGATAATACTGCGCATGCGCAGGATTTCCTACTATACCCGGAAGCGGTCTTCAGCATTGCTTCATTTGTCCGGAGCAGCGCTGGAGTAAGGGTGCATGCACAGTATCGTCCAGGACTCGGCCGAGATGAGACAGAGAGTGTAAGACAACGTATGAATATTCATTAGCCAGCGGTGCTGCGGGCCGGGCGGTGGTTACGTCACAGTGCCAGTTGAAGGCAGTAACCCAGCCCGTGCCAGTTAGCAGCTAATTTGAATATACCAAAAACCAGCTATAACGGGCAAACGGTGCAGCGGATCCGGGCAAGGTAAGACTCAAAATGTTCAGCATCACCCGCACTATCCACAGGTACCTGTGGATAATGCGGGACAAAATATATGACAGTTTTCCTTTAAAAATGCTTACTCTTTAACATGTGCTGATCCTGGATACTATCCTTTTGTGGCTCCTAATTCCCTTGTTTATGTGCTCATACAGCATGCAGTTAACTGAGGAGGAGGAGGTGTTCTCTTACTTTTCCTCATATCGCATGCAGGAACTTCCTCCCTCACTCTTCAGACCTGACAACTGGCTGCTCTGTGTATTAAGGCTCTATGACACACCCCAGGCTCACATAGCAGGATGATTGACAAGCTGGAAGCCTGCATAGAGCCCTGCTTGTCTTGCCCACACTTCCTGTATTTTGTTCCAACAGAGACACACAGGCAATAGCTGCAGGGACAAGACAGTGTTCTGGACCGTAGCAGTTAGAAGTATGGAGCATTTTCTCACCCAAAAATATTCACATTTTTTAACCAATTTTATATTATAAATATTCATATAATGCTATTATCTACATTTTATAAAAAATCACAAATCACAAATGCAAATCTAGCTCTGAGCTTCACACAGCTGTAGCACTTAAGGTACAGTGTCTACAAAATATATGGTGAACACTATGTCCTCTTTAGCCAGTGGATGATAGGGAATACAGGGATTTGGACCCACCAATCTGATACTGATAAAGTCACCAAAAGCCTTCTAGTGCTTATCAGCTGCTGTATGCCCTGGAAGAATTTGTGTAGTTTTTGACACTACGCACCTTGTAGTCTGTGTCAGGAACTGTCTAAAGCAGAAGCAAACTCATAAAACAGTGATCTCCAAATTGTGAAATAGAGCCACTGTTCTTTTAATCCTACTCCCGCTGGATTCCCGTAAACATTTTGTCACACCTTTAAGAAATAGTAGCCCCATGCAATTTCATCCTTGTGCCACTTCATCACCCCCTTGTGCTATCTTCCCCTGTCCCATTTCATCAGCCCCTTTAAACATTTCATCACCCCCTTTAAACATTTCATCACCCCTTTAGCCATTTCATCACCCCCTGTGCCATTTCATAACCCCCCGTGACATTTCATCACCCTCTTGTGTCATTTTATCACCCTCTGCGTCATTTTATCTCCCCCTTGCATCATTTTATCATCCGCCTGTGTCATTTCATCACCCCCTTGTGTCATTTCAGCACTCCCTGAAAGACACATCCTGAATGAGCTGCACTACCTGAGCCACTTGAGTGGGTTGTAGACTCCGTCTCACACTACCACTAGAGTGAAGGCACCGCCAGCATTCAAAAGTGACCAAAACATCAGCCAGGAAGCATAGGAACTGAAGTTGTCTGTGGTCACCACCTAAATAACCTCTCCTTTATTGGGGGTGTCTTGCTAATTGCCTATTTGCACAACACCATGTGAAACTGATTGTCAATCAGTGTTCTTCCTGAGTGGACAGTGTGATTTCACAGAAAAGTGACTGGCTTGGAGTTACATTGTGTTGTTTAAGTGTT